>NC_090436.1:589348177-589656475 GCF_031143425.1 Pleurodeles waltl | reverse complement strand
TTTTCATGAAGACACATAAATAATATTTATTGATATTGACACACCAAAATATTGATATCATGTATGCTGAACATCTATTTCAATACACTGATAGACATATTACTCTCTCCATGAAATTATCAAAATCATGGTTACCCACAGGGCTGGTCCTTCAAGCACTACCTCGTGAAAATGTGGTTTGGTACTCTGAGATTTCCATTGTGACCCCTACTTAGTATTCAACAAGGTGAACTCAGCCACTCCCTCATACCATGGGAGCTCCCTTGGGTCAACCAGTAGGTCAGACCCTAAACCATTTCAGAGCAACAGAACATTGGATATCCCTGGCACACTTTGGAAGATGGACCTGGGAAACTTGGCCATTTCTTAGTCCCTTGGTGCTAGACCATCTCCTAAATCATCCCTAAGCACTGTTAAAGAAGCACCTATTCGCACACAAAATATATTTACTGTAGTGCCTAAACTGCAGCCGAATGCAGACCACTGCTCCACTATTCCCCAAAGGGTAATAATTAGAGCCAAATCTGGAAGTCACCTGACCTTTTAGGGGTCCCCTTTTCACACAGGCCATTGCCAGCTCTCTGGATTGTGCTGAAAGTTAGAATTTTCACACACAATGACAACGAGTGCCATTGGGCACCACCTCCCTTCTCCCACTGGCCCCTGCCTAAATGCTGGTGGCTTCAACATTGAGCCTCCTTTGTTCACATTATATTTTTGTCTTTTGCGTTTCTGCCCAGGTCCACCTTTTCTTTCTCATGTACTGCAGTACATTTTGACTTCTGCTCCATCATCCATAGACAGTCACCTGGGCTTCAGCACTGTTCATTCTTTCATACTACTCTCTGTCCCTGTAGTCATGTTCTCCATATACCTCTCCCTTTTTTCCTGTTCCTAGGAACCTAAAACTAAAGTTGGTTGCACTTCTAGAGATGCACCAGAAAACCTAGAAGACATAAGTGAGTTTGTGCACCAGTCAAATTAGTTCCTGCACATGGGAGTAGGACACTATCATAAACAGACCCCCTCCTATTGAAGAGTGGAGCTCATGCACAGATAGTTGACCTTGTTGTTGTAGTTTTATATAGCACAAACTCAACCTGAAGGTAATGGAGTGCTTTTCAGGAGCACCAGTAATGTTACACAATGTCACATTTATTTTTGCAGTACAGGCAGATTAAGGGATTTGCCCAGAATCAGGGTATGTTGAACCAGCACCAAAACTCATCAGTATCTGTTCAGTTACTGACTGGTGGTGCCAGTGGTGCCAAACAGCTGGAGCTACAGCTTCTCAGTGTGAGGGGGCCGCAGGTTCACTGTCATGCTCACACCCTCTCACATACATGCATCTTTGCCCACACCACATGCTTTTTTATCTAAGATGCAGGTACTTCAATAAAACTTTACTGAACCATATTCTGCTTCTGATTGTCCTTGCATATGTGAGGCTAATGTAAGTGAGACAAACAAAGTTTTTAGTGACCACGCTTTCCCTAAGGAGTCATTTATGTCATGCGCCCGGTTGTCCAATCATCCCTGCTCTTGGGTGGAGATGAGGCACTGCTAGTTAGCCAGAACAAACCCGGATTAGGCCGACAGGCGTTAAAAGGTGCGGGTTCAGACTCAATCCCCCGCAGTCCAGGTGATTCTGCTGCCCAAATCCAGTAGTCTCATTAGGATAATGAGAACTTACGCAACACCTCCATCTGGTTATCCTCAGATCTCTCAATCCAATCATGCAGCAGTGTATCTAGTGCTACTGATGCTCACCTTAACAAAATTCAATATAATGTTTACACAGCTTCAGCTCCCTCATAAGCATGTCTGGCAATATTTTCCATAATGCATTTCTGGTGCAGCGTATGCACATTTACATTTTGGCCTCGTTCATTCAGAGAAAAAGAAAACATGACTGAGTATAAATGTGGCCTTATTAGGTATCTGTATTTTTGTGAAAGATATTTAATCTGAAACTCTAAAACTGAAACTGGCTTTATAGTTGTAATTCACAATATTGGTCCTTTTCTACCACATCAGCACAGAGCTATTTTAAGAAAGGATTTTAGTGCAAAAGACTGCAAAAAGAATCATCAACCCTTTGTATACTATTTAAAAATATAGAAAATACCCCAGTAAAAAGGGTACTCATCTTCTGGACCATGATCTCTGTTCCACCCTGATGGGTACAATGGAGATACATCATTATTAATAAATAGTTACATTGTTTTGAACTATGTAAATATTAATGTTATATGTCACTTTATACTTTAACCTATAATGAATATGCACATAGACAAACCTAAACCTTAAATGAGAGATAACATAATAAATGTATGACCCCCTATTTAATACCTACATAGCACAATAATTTGCATTCAGTCTACTCACAAGACATCACAAGGAACACAGCATAATGCCTCTTAGAAAATATCAAAAGAATATAAGTGTTCACTAGGATTGGTGAAAACAAACTTTGAGAGCATGTTCAATTCTTAACCTTTTTTTAGTTTTATTACATTAACTAAGGAAGAATATGTGGTGTAGTGACTAAGTCAACATGGGTACCTGGTTTTGAATCCAGCTTGGCAGTGCTGCACAAATCATTTAAACTCTAATGATAGCTTAACTGTGAAACTGTGTGTAATTCAAAGATTTAAGGCCTCACTTGATGTATGCAATCTTGCTTCCTCTTCCACTGCTTCTCGTAATATACAATACTCCATTGCTCCGCACTTAACAATTTGCTATAACAATATAAACACATATGTTTTTGCATTGTGAGATTACCTGCTTTACTCCGCTCTGTGAATTCTCATCCTATTTGAGCTCATTGCGAACCCCCTCATTTTGTGACATTCAGATAGAAGTCCCATATAATATTCTTTATCCCAGTACAAGTGTGACACTTTTATCACGGTTCATGAAAGTTTACTTCTTGATGTCTGTAGGAGCACTTTCTTGTGCTTAGTGGGAAATCCCCCATTTACGTTTTGTTCCATGGACGTATTTGTTTATTATGTGTACTTATAATGCTTTTAGTAAGAGAAGACACCTTTCAAATAAGGCTTCAAGGCTTTCTTTACTATGTGCTAGTGGAAAAGTGTGGCACAATGGTTAGAGCGGCAGACCCTGATGCAGAGATTTCGTCCTGGAGCAGGGTTCAATTCCCAACTCAGCAGTTCTTAGGCTCAATTCCCTTGGACTAGATAATTCTCGCCTTGGTGCCTTATCTAATTAATGGGTCCCACTCTGGACAATAGCTTGCTTTGGGTCCCCCTCTGGGCAATAGCTTGCTTAATCTCCACAGCACATGGATGCTTGGCTTCACTCTGGGGCTGTGCAGGAGTGGGTGCCTCACAGGGAAAAGCCAGGAGGGGTTCCGTAGTGGTATGTGTACAGTGCCTTGAGACCCTAACAGGTGAGTAGTGTGCTATGCAAGTGCAAAGTTTTAAGTGTTAGACATGCACAAGACTTGCTCGGTACCAACCATTTTGCAGACATCCGATGCTCACAGGTGTATTGAATAATCTCGATGATCCAGCAGTGGAAATGAGTGGAAATTACAGGCAAAAATAATAGATTTGGCTATATTGTGCTGAACCATGAAAATACAGACATGCACAAAGGCTGTTTGTATGTATTTGCAGATTAATGTGCTCTCATACTGGCTCTGAGGATGTGTTTACGCACATTACGTGACATGATAACCCCATCACTGTGGCTTGAAGTACTAGCCCACCCCCCTAAGTTCGGGTCTAGTTGCACCCCTGATACAACCTAACACATGGAAGGTGTCTGTGGCTCAAACGTGGAGTCCCTGACGAGGGGTGAATCTCGGTAAAGCACACGCGTTTTTGGAAATCAACCTGCTGAGCACAGTTTCCTGGATTTTTCTCCTGACTTACCCAAATAGCTTTTTGAGTGTCTGAAAGACATATTTCAAAGTGTGGGCTCAGGCTTCATAAAAACAAGCATAAACAGAAAGCCAGTGTGCTTAATTGCAATTTAAAGTGGTGTGTTGTACCTGCTGTCTGTGTGATTTATCATATTAACTGTGCTTTCACGGAATGCATAACATACTGATGTGGAACCCATCAAGCACGCCATCTGTTACACACAAATAACATAAGATTAGTTTCAACTGCTATTTGTTTAAAAAACACTATATTTTCCCTTATGTCATGCACCTATGACCATCTAGAGGAGGGTAGCCGGTGTTCTTTATCTGAAGACCCTCCCTTCTAGGGTGCCCCACGCTCGTGTTACATATATTTGCATAATTAAAGGCAGGCTTCATCTGTTCCATTGTGAGTCAGCTAACGCTACAAATTTGCCAGGTCTCACAAAATGCTGTTTTCCCTTTCCCCTCACGTACTTTTCTTCTAAAATTACATGCTGCAACATGGATTGGAAACTAAGAAGTAGGGGTGAACTCAATTTGCATAACTTTTATGTGATTATGCAAAATTCTGCAAGAATACTGTGTAACTGTGCGAAATTGCAAAACCAGCAATTAACACTATATTTTCTTGTGAAATATATCCTCTTGTCAGTTTTAACACGAGGAAATATTTCGAGCTAAAAAATGATAGAAAAAACACACTTGCTATGAACAACAGCTACTCATGTTTTGGGCATTCGGGTTGTTCCCATGTTCAGTATAAAATTCATTTTGCCTAGGCATATCAATAAGGGCCCTTGACATTTTTGGCTCTCTGCCCCACCAAAGCGTCTGAAAAATCTGCATGCACTTGACATGTTGTTAACATGCTATAAATGGCTTAATTTAATTAAAAAAATAAAGTGACTAATAATTTCAGAAAAGGCAGCATTCCACAAAGATGAAGACAACAAACATTTAGTGCATTCAATGTAAGGTTCCCTGAAAAATGAATTACCATTCACTGGTCTAATTATAGAACACCGAAACCAATGCTTTTAATAAAAGCATGAAACGGCACAGGGCATTGATGTATTTATAATTTGAAAGTGAAAGTGTCCCCATTAACGAATAAGGTAAACTGCTACTATTCCAACAAAGAAATGGCAACTCACCAGCTCTAGGTAACAACCCTGTTTCCTCTATTGTTAATATAACCAAACTGAGGGTCTGATTTAGATGTTTTCATTAACAGTCCCTCAGTTGACTTTTCCAATGTAAACCCGTCTGCGGCTGCAACAGTCCTCCTGCCATATTTAGATGTTGGTGGTCCCATAATTGAAAGACCTAGATGTGCGCTACCACCAAGGAGAAAGTGGCGGTCCGACCACCACTTCTTAGTTGGCAGGTTGGGGGAGTAAGGCAGTGAAAACTCACCTTTTCTCCACTTTCCACCCTTGTCTTTGACTGGACATGGCTGGACAACACCTGCCATTGCTGCTACTACTGATCCACAGATAAAACAAAACCCCTGTGGATGGACTAGAAGGTAGGAATGCCACATTGTCAGGATACGTTGGGTGGGCATTGCACATGAAGTGGGGACCCCTGGAGACATATACATGTCACAGTAACATCAGGTCCTGATAGGTGCATTTAGATAAAGTAAGTCCACTTGGCTAACATGCAATAGATCTACAGAGTTTAAGTATTCAGTGCCCAGAGTACTCGTTTATTAGAATTATAAATCTGGGAGCAGAAGACTTTAAAGACTTTAAAGGCATCCAGAATGCCCTCGGTTGAGGTAACAACCTTACCAGTGACATTCTGAGTAGCAGATATGAAGCATTTATATTTAGTGTATCTCAAATATTGATTTCCCAGCTCTGTTTCTGAAAAAAGTTTCTCAGGTATAGAGACATCAACTCACTACTGAGCCCTTCATCAAGTATTTTGTTGCTCTCATTTGCAAGTTACATAGTTTAATTAAGCCTGCCAAGCCCTTAGTTTTTCTGGTTTTACTATCTAAATGTTATATTTCTGATGATAGGGTTCTTAATTGTTTGGAAAAGGTCTTGTTTTTGATAGACGTCAAGTTTATGAGGAGCCTTTTGAGGGTGGCTTTCAGTGTGCCCCATCAGTTGATAGCAGAAGTATTCTCAGCTGCATTTTAATTCAGGAACTGACTAATTGCTACAGCAATATTATCTCTGGTGGCCTTATCTTCGAGATCATCATCATTGAGGCACCATTACTTAGTGGCTGGGGAAGGATTGCTTAAATTAAAGTCTAAAAATACACAGGCATGCTCTTAAATTACGTTATATTTTAGGATTGAGGGACATAGAGAGTAGATGTTTACTAGCCATAATACAGCTGACTCTGAAGAAGGAGTGCTGTGGGGGAGAGTAAAATGTGTACGCGCTGCCAGATGGTTTGCAAAATCTGCTACCCAGAAATGTATGTTTCAATGTCCTATCTAAGGTCCTATCCATCTCCATCCAGAATCACTTCTGAGTTGTCAGGCAGCTCTGATAGTCATTCGTCCAGGTCTTTCAAAATTTCACCAAATTCTCATTAGGGGAATACATATTTAAAGTGAAAAAATCCCTATTCTTTATCTTAGCTTTAGTTATAAGCCATCTACCCTGATGGCTGTGTGAGTGAGATAGCACAGTGATGTCAGATTTCTTACTTATAGTAAGAATCCCATTATCTTGTGTATTGCTGAAAAAAGCATAGTCTCTGCTATTCATGTATAGTAGAATTTAGCATCTCAGAGGGAGTCAAGATGCCTTTTTTGCAACATGATAACATCCCCTCTTAACCTATTGTAATACTCTGCAATAATTTCACATTTGACAGGTTGGTTCAGGCCCTTGGTGTGTAGTGAAATAATTCTAATTGATGAGGTCATTATGTTGTTTGGGTAATAGGGTTAATGTGCAAAGTAGTGAGCTAGGAGTGGGGAGGGAGTGTGTACACTCTACCCGCCAATTGCGGCCCTCCATGCATGCAGCAGTACAAATCAGTGTGTATTCAGAAAGGATCTAATGATCCAGAAGTTGACCAGTTATGCACAGGGAGCCTAAGTGAAGCCTAAGTGAATGAGGTGAAACCACACCACAATCATGAAGTGTAAAAGATGGCTCAATGGGGATGTGTAGTAAGGTGGGCCAGACATGATTACAAGAATGAGAAAGAGAAAATAAAGGAAATGGGGCGGAGAGTGGCATCAGAAAACCAAGAAATGATCCCAAGAACATAACCCACCCACAACCCCACCCATGAAATTGCGAGAAAATTGCATTCCTCACACATTGTTATATTAGGATGGTGTAGGCCATGAGTAGGCTAACTGAAATACCATAGGTCCCGTCAAGCACCTTCAAGGAAGTAGAACATGTATAGCCCAGATGTATGAGTAGAAAGCACATAAGCAACTCTTTCCCTATGAAGTTGGCTCCTCAAAAGCCTGTCATCAAGAGACCACTTACATGTAAACCCATCTGAAACATTTATTGGAGCATGATGGAGTGTACAGTAATTCAATCCAGATGTATAGCGGGTTAGGGGTTTCTTGAAGCATTCAGTAGGAGACCCTCAGGATCATGCAAGCCACAAACAAGTCTACCAAGTGCTTAACAACATTTGAAACAATGATTCAACATCCTGCCTCATGTGAAATAAAGTTTTTGAACATCATAATATGATCACTTAACAAAGTCTGCACCCATCATGTTGGAAACAACTACAAAATGCAAAATACAGATTGCCATTACAGAAGCAGAGACTAGGAAGGCATTTCCAAAGTTATGTGGAGATCATCATTGCACTTCTCTTCAGGTTACCATACCTGATAGAGCAGAAGTAGCCAGGAAAGATTGTAGATCCACAGGGTCCATAAAAAACCATTGGTTTACCTATAAACACAATGCAAAACTTGGCTGGACCAACAAAAAAGAAGGGAATAGAAAGGTCTCTCAGTGGCTGACTGTGTGCCAGAAAACCTTTTCTGGTAGATATTGTTTCCTTGGAGTAATCTTGTGCAATAGTTATCTTAGTACCATTCCACTGTAGGTGCTGAATTTTCCTCGCATGAAATAGGATTGTTTTGATGTGTTGATACCACATTGGTCTGAAAATTATTGGTCTTGGGTATCTCAAGGGGCTGTCAGAGTTAGTCAGTAGATCACACAGGGATGTTCTGTATGCTGTTTGTATTTCAAAGTCTTTCCAAATGTGAGCCCAGGAGAGAATGGTATCCAAGATTTGAGAGATTCAGAACAGGAATTTGCATCATATTCGGCGTTCACAGGTAGGTCAAGGATTCACAGCTTGCCAATACGGTTACGATCCTCAAGCTCCAACAGCTGTCTTGCTCTCACCTTCATCTTATGTGTAGCCATCTGTAGGAGGCTGGACTGGCTGTAGTGAGTACCAAGGGGTACTTACACCTTGCAACAGGCCCAGGTATCCCTTATTAGTGTAGAGGGGTGTCTAGCAGCTTAGGCTGATAGAAAAGGTAGCTTAGCAGAGCAGCTTAGGCTGAACTAGGAGACGAGTGAAGCTCCTACAGTACCACTAGTGTCATATGCACAATATCATAAGAAAACACAATACACAGATATACTAAAAATAAAGGTACTTTATTTTCATGACAATATGCCAAAAGTATCTCAGTGAGTTCCCTCAGTATGAGGATAGCAAATATACACAAGATATATGTACACAATACCAAAATATGCAGTAATAGCAATAGAAAACAGTGCAAACAATGTATAGTCACAATAGAATGCAATGGGGGCACATAGGGATAGGGGCAACACAAACCATATACTCCAGAAGTAGAATGCGAACCACGAATGGACCCCAAACCTATGTGACCTCGTAGAGGGTCGCTGGGACTGTAAGAAAACAGTGAGGGTTAGAAAAATAGCCCACCCCAAGACCCTGAAAAGTGGGTGCAAAGTGCACCTAAGTTCCCCAAAGAGCACAGAAGTCGTGATAGGGGAATTCTGCAGGAAAGACCAACACCAGCAATGCAACAACAATGGATTTCCAGACGAGAGTACCTGTGGAACAAGGGGACCAAGTCCAAAAGTCACGATCAAGTCGGGAGTGGGCAGATGCCCAGGAAATGCCAGCTGTGGATGCAAAGAAGCTGCGACTGGATGGTAGAAGCTGAGGATTCTGCACAAACGACAAGGGCTAGAAACTTCCCCTTTGGAGGATGGATGTCCCACGTCGTGAAGAGTCGTGCAGAAGTGTTTTCCCGCAGAAAGACCACAAACAAGCCTTGCTAGCTGCAAGGGTTGCGGTTAGGGTTTTTGGATGCTGCTGTAGCCCAGGAGGGACCAGAATGTCACCAATTGCGTGAGGGGACAGAGGGTTTGTCCAGCAAGACAAAGAGCCCACTCAGAAGCAAGCAGCACCCGCAGAAGTGCCGCAACAGGCACTACAAAGTGGAGTGAATCAGTGCTCACCCGAAGTTGCACAAGAGAGTCCCACGCCGCCGGAGGACAACTCAGGAGGTCATGCAATGCAGGTTAGAGTGCCAGGGACCCAGGCTTGGCTGTGCACGAAGGAAATCCTCGGTGAGTACACAGGAGCCGGAGTAGCTGCAAAACACGCGGTTCCCAGCAATGCAGTCTAGCGTGGGGAGGCAAGGACTTACCTCTACCAAACTTGGACTGAAGAGTCACTGGACTGTGGGAGTCACTTGGACAGAGTTGCTGAGTTCAAGGGACCTCGCTCATCGTGCTGAGAGGAGACCCAGAGGACCGGTGATGCAGTTCTTTGGTGCCTGCGGTTGCAGGGGGAAGATTCCGTCGACCCACAGGAGATTTCTTCGGAGCTTCTAGTGCAGAGAGGAGGCAGACTACCCCCACAGCATGCACCACCAGGAAAACAGTCGAGAAGGCGGCAGGATCAGCGTTACAGTGTCACAGTAGTCGTCTTTGCTACTTTGTTGCAGTTTTGCAGGCTTCCAGCGTGGTCAGCAGTCGATTCCTTGGCAGAAGGTGAAGAGAGAGATGCAGACGAACTCTGATGAGCTCTTGCATTCGTTATCTAAGGAATTCCCCAAAGCAGAGACCCTAAATAGCCAGAAAAGGAGGTTTGGCTACTTAGGAGAGAGGATAGGCTAGCAACACCTGAAGGAGCCTATCAGAAGGAGTCTCTGACGTCACCTGCTGGCCCTGGGCACTCAGAGCAGTCCAGTGTGCCAGCAGCACCTCTGTTTCCAAGATGGCAGAGGTCTGGAGCACACTGGAGGAGCTCTGGGCACCTCCCAGGGGAGGTGCAGGTCAGGGGAGTGGTCACTCCCCTTTCCTTTGTCCAGTTTCGCGCCAGAGCAGGGCTGAGGGATCCCTGAACCGGTGTAGACTGGCTTATGCAGAGATGGGCACCATCTGTGCCCATCAAAGCATTTCCAGAGGCTGGGGGAGGCTACTCCTCCCCAGCCCTGACACCTTATTCCAAAGGGAGAGGGTGTAACACCCTCTCTCTGAGGAAGTCCTTTGTTCTGCCTTCCTGGGCCAAGCCGGGCTGGACCCCAGGAGGGCAGAAACCTATCTGAGGGGTTGGCAGCAGCAGCAGCTGCAGTGAAACCCCGGGAAAGGTAGTTTGGCAGTACCCCGGTCTGTGCTAGAGACCCGGGGAATCATGGGATTGTCTCCCCAATACCAGGATGGCATTGGTGGGGCAATTCCATGATCTTAGACATGTTACATGGCCATATTCGGAGTTACCATTGTGACGCTATACATAGGTAGTGACCTATGTATAGCGCACGCGTGTAATGGTGTCCCCGCACTCACAAAGTCTGGGGAATTGGCCCTTAACAATGTGGGGGCACCTTGGCTAGTGCCAGGGTGCCCACACTCTAAGTAACTTAGCACCCAACCTTTACCAGGTAAAGGTTAGACATATAGGTGACTTATAAGTTATTTAAGTGCAGTGTAAAATGGCTGTGAAATAACGTGGGCGTTATTTCACTCAGGCTGCAGTGGCAGGCCTGTGTAAGAATTGTCAGAGCTCCCTATGGGTGGCACAAGAAATGCTGCAGACCATAGGGATCTCCTGGAACCACAATACCCTGGGTACCTCAGTACCATATACTAGGGAATTATAGGGGTGTTCCAGTATGCCAATGTAAATTGGTAAAATTGGTCACTAGCCTGTTAGTGACAATTTGGAAAGTAATGAGAGAGCATAACCACTGAGTTTCTGATTAGCAGAGCCTCATTGAGACAGTTAGTCATAACACAGGTAACACATACAGGGCACACCTATGAGCACTGGGGCCCTGGCTGGCAGGGTCCCAGTGACACATACAACTAAAACAACATATATACAGTGAAATATGGGGGTAACATGCCAGGCAAGATGGTACTTTCCTACACCATCTCAATCTGCTTCTCCTCTGTCCTCTAGGGCACTAATTTTAGACTCCGCTTCTGTGATTGTGCTTGCCAGCTCCTTAAAATCATCACAGAGAGCCTGTATTTTGTGGTGCATGGCATCAGTATTGACTTCAGTTTTTTAAGGCAGATCAGGAAGTGCACCCATGTCTGTATAATGATCTACATATTTAAATTATTCTCTGTTTTAGGTTTGACCAGGGAGTCTGGTAATGGTGGATTTGCGTTGGCTCATTTCAGACTTTCTTTGGTGCCTTTATTATCCTTGTGGTCTTTCGTCTCTTTGCTTCTATGGTTAGCCATTGTGGGGCATCACAGTTGCCAGCGCAATAGTAAATTAGTTGTAGGGTGAGCCTATAGTGAATGCACAGCTTGCACAGGTCTGTAATATGCTAACAGGTTTAGAGCAAAGGTCCAATGATATAGCCCCAGTGGTACCGGATCATTATAAGGTGTAGCGTTCCTACAACTTACTGAAAACCAGGAGTAAAACCAGTAAAGAGTTACTCGAACTGTGCAGTCTCCATGCTCCATTCAATGGGAGGGCATCTAAGGGATGTAAATTTTGGTTTGTGAGTTGGAGGGCCGAGGGGCTGCAATAAAATGAAAGTACGATTGGTGGGGTCTGTGATGCAAGAATTTCCTCTGAAACCTGTGACTTGTCCAACAAAGCAGCAAAACATCCTTAATCTCACAGTTGATCCAGCAGGCCTTCCTCTCTGTGCAAATAATCCCTCAATAGTCTTGGGCCTGCAGGGTGAAGGGGAGCAGTAAAAATCCACCCTATTCACCAGTTCAATGGGTCTTTTGTTGGGTGTGAGAGCACCATTGGCAAGCTCATTCTTTTCAATCCCAGAAACCTCCTGGTTGGGTCATGCTGGGCTACTGATATGAGTAAATTAGGTGCGGAGCCCTTGGGTCAGATGGCCATCACATTCAGGTGCTAGGGGATATCCCATACTAAGGCCCTCTTTACAACCCTGGTGGTCGGTGTTAAAGCGGTGGTAATACCGCCAACAGGCCGGCAGTAAAAAAAATGGGATCATGACCACGGCTGAAACCGCCAACACATACAGCCACTTTAACACTCCAACCGCCACGGTGGTAGCAACAAACACTGCGGTGGTAACCGCCAACAGACAGGCGGAAGACAATGTACCACCCACCCCATTACAACCCGCCATCCGCCAGCTTTTCTGGGGCGGTACTAACGCCATCAAAAGCACAGCGGAAACAGTACTTGGAAGGGAAACCACTCACCTCTCAACACTCATCGAAGAACCAGGAGCTGCACGTTCTGCCCATGCTAGTATATCTTCTCATATATCAGGAACACCAACGGGGATAACGACGACCACGGTGAGTACAGCACCTAGTAGACAGGGGGGGGAGGAAAAAGAGAGTGACACACACGCAACACCCCCACCCCCACCCTCACCCCCAACACCATACATAAACCCCATAACCCTCTGGAAGAACCCAAGGACAAAAGGAATTGAGTAAAATTAGTGTAATATTAGAATTCTAGAGAAATACGTTCATAAATAAATAAACAGTATTTACAATATATACAATATAAACAAAATGAGGGACAATGTCCACCCAAAAATAGTCCGTGGCCCACTGAGCCATAACACATAGGCCAAGCCCATACTTGACTCCTGCCTCAAAACGGAGAGAACACTGCAGGGGCATCAGGTCGAAAACACACAGGCACCTCAGGAGGACGGGGAAGAGGAGGCACCTCAGCCGGAAGATGGTACAACGCCAGTGCTCCTGGAGGGGGCTCCAAGCCCACAGTGATGTGCAAGGCTACAGTCTCTCCAGTAGGTGGTTTGCCCACTGCTTGGTCCTGGGGAGTGCAAGGCCACAGTCTCTCAAGTGGGTGGTTTGCCCACTGCCTGGTCCTGGGGAGTGCAAGGCCACAATCTCTCAAGTGGGTGGTTTGCCCACTCCTTGGTCCTGGGGAGTGAAACGCCACAGTCTCTCAAGTGGGTGGATTGCTCACTGCTTGGTCCTGGGGAGTGCAAGACCACAGTCTCTCAAGTGGATGCCGTCTTCCACTTGTTCTGGAGGGGGCATTGTGCCCAGTGTGCTTCATCCTGGGAAGGATGCGGTGAGTGGATGCCTTTCTACACTAGTACTGGAGGGGGCATTGTGCCCAGTGTGCTTCGTCCTGGGAAGGATGCAGTGAGTGGATGCATTTCTCCACTGGTTCTGGAGGGGGCATTGTGCCCAGTGTGCTTCATCCTGGGAAGGATGCAGTGAGTGGATGCATTTCCCCACTGGTTCTGAAGGGGGCATTGTGCCCAGTGTGCTTCATCCTGAGAGGGTTGCGGTGAGTGGATGCATTTCTCCACTGGTTCTGGAGGGGGCTTTGTGCCCAGTGATGTAGCACGTGGGGGGTGCTGGGTCACAGTCCCTCACCTGGGTGTTAGACCCACAAGATTTGCAGTGGCCAGGATGCATGATAGTCCAAGGAGGCAGGGCTCCAGTCCATCCGCCTGTGGCTACCGCTGCACAGTGGTAGTAGTGGCGGTGCTGGTGGGGGTGCTGTCAGTGGTGGAGGGAGGGTCCACCCTTCCCCTGCACCCTCGGATGGCTGCCCACTGGGGCTGCTGCTGCTGGAAGTGGTGCCACTTTTAGCGGTGCAGGTGGCGGTGCTTGCGGGGGTGCAGGTGGCGGTGCTGGCCGCGGTGGAGGTGCCGGTGCTGCCAGTGGTGGGTGGAGGCTCCAGCCCTTCCCCTGCAGCCTCGGACAGCTGCCCACTTGGGCTGCTGCTGCTGGCAGTGGTGCCACTTTCAGCGGTGCAGGTGGCAGTGCTTGTGGCGGTGCTTGTGGCGGTGCTTGCGGCGGTGCTCTCGGCGGTGCAGGTGGCAGTGCCGGCGGTTGTGCTGGTAGCCACCAGGCCTTCACCTGCAGACTCGGACGGCTGAAGTGCCTTGGCTTGTGTGTTGTGTCCCTTCCTGCCCTTGGCAGATGGTGGTGTCGCCTTGGGTCTGGCAGCTGGAGTCTTTGAGGTGGCCTTGCTGGGTGGTTGTGGCTCCTTCCACTTCCTGGATGCTGTCCCCTTCTTCACCTTGTCAGGTGGCAGAATGTTCTTTGCCTTGGCAGGGGTTGGTGGTACACTGGTGGGCCTGACGTGTGCCCCCTTTGAGCCTCTGACAGCTGCAGGAACCACAGCAGACGTGGAATTGGTGGCTGAGGTGCTGGGCTGGGTTTTGGCCACCCTGGCCCGACGGGAAGGACGGGGGGGAAGGGGTAGTGAACAGATAAATGTTGGCTAGGAAAAGCTTCTTTGGGTGGGAAGAGGGTGAAGGTTTGGGAGTGGAAGAAAAGGGAGTGGTTGTAGCTGGTGTCAGTCTGCTGTGTTTGGGTGTAGGTGCATGAGCTGGATGCTGTTGTGAGATGGATGGCTGTTGGTTGGGTGTGTGCTTGCGTTTGTGTATTTTGGGAGGAGGGGTTACAGACCCAGTGGGAGAGGACACAGGGGACATATGCATAGATGTGGACGTGGTCACTGCCAGTGAGGGGTGTGTAGTGATGGGCATGCTGGTGATGGAGGTAGTGGATGAGGATGTAGTGCATGCAGGTGTGAGTGGAGATGCTACTGGGAGGGAGGTGGATGAGGAGGAGGAGGGGGACACAGTGGAGGCAGTGGATGTTGGTGTGTCTGCATGGGGATGGTGCTTGTGTGAGTGCCTGTGAGATGAAGTGTGGTGCTTGTGTTTGCCTGAGCCACTTTTGTGTGTTGATTTGGGTGAATGCTGGTCTGAAGGTGTGCTTGGGATAGGCTGGGGTTGAGGGGATTGGGACTGGGTAGAGGAAGTTGGAGGGGGGAGGCTAGAGACATGGACAATGGCTGCCATCAGTGCGGAGGCCAGAGCCTGAAGTTCTCTCTGTTGGGCCGCCACGCCACAGTGAATGCCCTCCAGGTATGCATTTGTTTGTTGCGAATGCCTCTCGACACCCTGGATGGCATTCAGAATGGTTGACTGCCCAACAATGAGGGATCTCAGGAGGTCAATAGCCTCCTCACTGAGGGCAGCAGGGATAACTGGGGCAGGGACTGAGGTGCCTTGTGCGAAGGAGATGCCCACCCTCCTGGGTGAGGGGGCATGGGAAACATGCTGAGGGGCTGCTGGGAGGGCAGTGCTGGTGGGGGGGTGGCGGCTGCACCTGTTGTTGGGGTGGGCACAGAGGTGTCCGCCACCGCCAGGGAGCTTCAATCGGAGAAGGAGTCGCTGTCTGTAGTGTCCCCTCCTGTCTCTGCTGTGGTGCTCCCCTCGCTCTCCGTCCCACTGGTGCCCTCACCCTCAGTAGATTTGGCCTCCAGGCCCATGTGGGATGCAGCTTCCTCTGTCGCCGGTGCCTCTGCTCCTCCACCAGATGATGCTAATGCACACAAGGACAGGGTGACATAACAAAAAGGTGGGGAGAGACAGAGGATACACTTGGTCAATGCCAGCAACAAGACTACAGTTGGCGTACACAACACACAGGGAGCTGCCCTATGCACTAGGCCATGCCCTACCAGTTACAATGCTAGTAACCAGCCCATGGGGACATGGCATAATGCCATCAGCTGCATACCTGAAACCCACTGGACCTTGCCCAGTAGTAGATGCCCACTAACACCATTGGGTTTGGAGTGCTTCAGAGCCTGCGCAACAAGGGACCTACCCTGCCATGTTCGCCCTGGCCTAGGGACACCCATAGTTCACATCCCCCACCCAGGTAAAACCTTAAAGCGTGCCAACTCATGAATCTGAATTTGTACTCACCCCCTTGTGGCTGCTGTGATGCCCTCAAGCGCCCATCCAACTCCGGATAGGCCATCGCCAGGATGCAGAACATCAGGGGGGTCAGGATACGACGGGCACCCCTTCCTCGTTGGGAGGCCAGCCCCAGCCGGGCCTCCTCCGTCTTCCTTGCCCAGCAACGCAGGTCCTCCCACCATTTGCGGCAGTGGGTGCTACGCCTGTCAAAGACCCCCAGGGTCCGCACCTCCTTCTTTGGCGATGGCACGCCAAATACACTTTTTCTGATGGGTGATGACCTGCAGGAAAAATACAGCAGAAAAGGGATAAGTAAAACCGTGCAGACCATCACACTCATGGCCCACCATATCCCTTTGATCCACTAAGACACATACATTGACCCCCATACATGCAGCACTCTGCCCAGGACACCTCAGCCCCCCCACATGTGGCCTACACACACAGCACTCCATACATTCATGGCCCACGCATCATGCACACAGTGTACTCACCTGTTTGTCTGGAGGACCGTAGAGTAAAGTGTACTGGGGTAGGACCCCATCCACCAGTCTCTCCAACTCCTCCGCAGTGAAGCAGGGGCCCTTTCCCCAGACACATGAGCCATTGTCACTTCCCGACACAGGTTACAGCAGCACTTGCAGTGTAGGTCCTCTCCTGTTGAAGGTCAGGTAGCAAGTGAGTGTACAGACAGAAAATGTCGGTCACATCCACGGCGGTGTGTACCTTCACCTCCGGCGTACATTGCTATTTGCTCCTGGAACCCATAGAGCCCAATGATAACCAATGCGAAGTTGTGCAGCAGTTGTCGACTACCACAACGGCGCACTACGCCAGCGGAATTACCTCATTTCTACTTGTCCCTCCTTACAGGTCAGGCAGCCGCCATTTCAGGGGGGCACAGGCGATGGCACCTAACTGCGTCACAGCAGACATTGGCACATCAACTGACTCTCGGATTCACATACTGGTTCTGTAAATGAAGAGATGCATCATTATTGCAATTGATGTGTGAATATGAAACACTGCTCTCCGTTTTCCTCCCTAGACTTCAACCTCTGAGGATGAAAATGAGATGGAGACATCCTCCAGTGTACAGACCCCTGGTGGACCTTGCGACAATGGAGGACAGACACATTATCCTAACATACAGACTAGATTGGGCCACAATCCAAGAACTGTGTGCCCAATTGGATCCAGACCTGATGTCAGCTATCTCCAGCCCACAGGTATCCCCCGTCTAGTGCACGTCCTGTCAGTGCTCCATTTCCTGGCAAGTGGTTCCTTCCAAACAACAGTGGCCATGGCATCAGGGATGTCTCAGCCAATGTTCTCCAACGTGTTGACCAAAGTGTTGTCTGCCCTGCTGAAACACTTGCACAGCTACATCGTATTCCCCCAGGTGGAGGATTTGGCCACAGTGAAAGCTGCCTTTTATGCCCTGGGACATATCCCGAACATCATTGGTGCCACTGATGGTTCACATGTAGCATTTGCCCCCCGGAGAAATCAACATGTATTCAGGAATAGAAAACATTATCACTCTATGAATGTGCAGATGGTGTGTTTAGCTGACCAGTACATCTCCCATGTGAATGCCAGGTATCCTGGCTCTCTGCATGACACCATTATCTTGAGGAATGGCAGCATCCCATATATGATGGCTCAACTCCAGAGGCACCGGGTGTGGCTAATAGGTGAGTCCATGGTCCCCACCCAGTTGATGTAGGTATATGGGTGTGGGGTTGTCCCTAAGGGTGAGTGTATGAATAACAAGTATCACTTGAATATTTGCAGTTGACTCTGGCTACCCCATCCTCTCATGGCTGCTGACCCCAGTGAGGAATCCCAGGACAAGGGAAGAGGTACGTTACAATGAGGCACAGGGCGAACAAGGAGGATTATTGAGAGAACCTTCGGCCTCCTGAAGACCAGGTTCCAGTGCCTCCATCTGACAGGTGGATGCCTGTACTACTCACCCAAAAAAGTGTTCCAGATCATCGTTGCATGTTGCACAACCTGGCCTTGAGACGCCAGGTGCCTTTTCTGCAGGATGAGCCTGGAGGTGGTCTTGAGGCAGCCGTGGAGCCTGTGGACAGTGAGGAAGAGGAGGCAGAGGAAGAAGATGTGGACAACAGAAGTAATATCATACAGCAGTACATCCAGTGACACACAAGTAAGGCACTGTAACTTCACTTTTCTTTTCAGTTTTCTGTTGGACATTGTACATGGCAGCATGATTTCCCTATGTCTATGGCCACTTAATGTACTGTTTGGCATCTCTATTTTCAAATTTCTGTGCCCCACTCTGGCTCCTGGTATGTTTACTGCTGCCCATTACAGGTCATACCAATGTATAAATTACTGTACATAAGATTTCCAATGGTTTCAGAATGTTGGACTAATTCATATTTCAATCAATTGACAGACTCCAGAATTGTATTTATTCCAAGGTTGTTTATTTAAGTGCTAATAAGTAGAGGGGAATGTGCAATGGGCTGGGGTGATGGTGGAGGAAAGTCAAGGGTAGAGTCCAGTCTCTTGGTGTCACAGGTGCATTGTCCAATGGGGTATAGGAAGGGGAGCAATGGCAGTTAAAGGTGGACAGGGTGACAGAGTGGGACAGAAGGGTGACAATCAGGAGACTCTTCTTTCCTGGCAGGGGTTTTTGGCAATGTTCTCTGGCTTCTGCCTGGATTGCAGGGACCGTTAGTGGGGTGGTTCTCCTTCTGCAGGGGGTGGGGTGCTGGTGGCCTGTTGTTCCAGTGGCGGGGCCTCCTGTCCACTAGTGCCGTCGGCGGTGGAGGGCTGTTCATCGGTGTGGCTAGTGTCAGGGGCTCGTTGTTGTGCCCCTGCCTCCCTCATGGTGTTGGCCATGTCATCCAGCCCCCCTGCAGTGGTGACCAGGATGGTGTGGATGTGTTTGAGGTCCTCCCTGATCCCAAGATACTGTCCCTCCTGCAGCCGCTGGGTCTCCTGCAACTTGGCCAGTATCTGGCCCATGGTCTCCTGGGAATGGTGGTATGCGCCCAGGATGTTGCTGAGTGCCTTGTGGAGAGTGGGTTCCATGGGCCTGTCCTCCGCCTGTCGCACAGCAGTCCTCCCAGCTTCCCTGCTGTCCTGTGCCTCTGTCCCCTGAACTGTGCGTCCACTGCCACTTACCCCAGGTCCCTGATTTTCCTGGGTTTGAGGGGTTGCCTGGGGTCCTTATAGTGGTGGACACACTGCTGATTGACATGTCCTGGGGACAGTGGTATGGGCCTGCTGGGTGGGTGCTGTGAGGGTGTTTCCTGAGGGGGGAGGCTCTGTGGTGGTATGGGACTGTGGCATGGTAACCGACTGTCCAGAGGTCCTTGATGGGCCAGGTTGGTCATTGTGATCCAGGCGTGCAGAGCTGCTGTCATCACTGTGGGCCTCTTCTGGGGGGAGACTGGATGTTAGTCTCACCTCCTCTTCGGTGACGTTGAGAGGGGGTCCTGTGGGGATGAAAATGCAGTGTTATTGTATCTGCATGTGCCATCTTGTGCATGGGTGTGTTTCCCTGTATGGTTGTGATTGCCCTGTCAGCTTTGCCTTGTGTGTGTGGTGATTTTGTGGGCTAGGTGATTCTCTCTAATGGGCATGCCTTAGTGATGAGCGTCCATGCAGGTCTGTGATGGATGTCCATGCATAGATGTTGCATGCAGGGCTTGGTATTGAGATGGGTGTGTTGTGATAGTGGGGTATTTGTGAGGTGGTGGATTGATGGGGTGAGGGTATGGGTAGGAGTTTGTGATGGCATGCAGGTAGGGTGGGGGATATTGTAGTAAAGATTTAACTTACCGGAGTCCAATCCTCCTGCTAATCCTACAAGGCCCTCAGGATGCATTATTGCTAAGACGTGCACATCCCATGTTGTTAGTTGTGGGGAGTAGGTGGGGGTCCACTGCCAGTCCTGTGTACAGCTACCTGGTATCTTGCAACCACAGAATGCACCTTCCCCCATAGGTCATTCCACCTCTTCCTGTTGTCATCCCTTATTCTTGGGTAATGTCCCACGGCGTTATCCCTGTCCACTATTCTCCACCATAGATCCATCTTCCTTGCAATGGACGTCTGCTGCACCTGTTATCCGAAAAGCTGTGGCTCTACCCGGATGATTTCCTCCACCATGACCCTTAACTCCTCCTCTGAAAACCTGGGGTGTCTTTGGGGTGCCATGGATGTAGTGTGAGTGGTATGTGTGAAGATGTGTGGGGTGATGTGTTGTGGTGTGTGCTGTGAGGTGCGTGGATGGTGTATGGGTGATGGAGTTCTGTGGCTCAGATTGAGTGGGTGCTCCTGGCTTGTCTCTCTCTCTCTGTTTGCAATCTTTTTTTTCATTGAAAGGGTTGTGGGTAATGTGTGTGTGTGTTTTATAGTAGTCTGAGTGTGTGTGGTGTGGTGTGTGTATGTGTGTCAGGTGTATATATTTTGAATTGTCCAATGTGGTGTAGTTTTGTTAGTGTGTGTGAATTTTGAACGCGGCTGTGACTACCGCCAAAGGTTTACAGCGGTTGAACGACCGTTGTGGTGATTCATGGGTCCTGATACTGTGGCGTATTCCTGTTGGCGTAATGGTGTGGGTTTTGGTACCGCCATTTTATCACTGACCTTTGGTCTGGTAGACTTGTGTTGGTGTTTGTGTAGTGGCGGATTTCTCTTTGTGGGTCATAATACCTGTAGCGGTATACCGCCACGGTCACGGTATGTTGCCAGCTGTCAGCACGGCAGTATGCGGCATTTACCTAGATAAATGGAACTGGTGCAATCTTCCTTGTTTTCTATGCTGCTCACCCTGAGACTTAACTCTGATTTCATGTTTTTTTTGTCTGGATCCTGTTATTCATTTACATTAATATTGGGATAATGAATATAGCATACCTCTGAAAGAACTTGAACCAAAGATAAACCTTACCAGCCTTAGCAAAAGATGAAGCTATAGCCAAAAGTACACAATACATTGGCAATGTGTATTGACTAAAACATTACTGACCATAATACTCAATGTGAGCAGGTTGTGCATTTGAGAAGTGCGCTTCTGTAATCCTGTCTGAAATTTGACATCCTTCTACAAGGAAGTAATGTATCTAATAGAAGGAGAAATGGAACTAATGTTTGGAATTGCAATTTTATAATTGTGAATCCAGGTGAATCGCAATGAGGAAGTTGCAGTTCCAAATGTATGAAACTCCACTGAGTTTCTTTCGCAATGCTCAGTGGGTTGCAAATAAACCTAACTCATCAATATTAATAAAGTAGGTCACAATTTGCGACCCACTGGGAACTGCAAGAATCACAGGGATGGTGGCCATATCTGTGATTACTTTTAAATAAAGCAATCCTTTTTTTTTTAGAATTCATCCTGTTTTCCTTAAAGAAAAACAGGATGCATTTATAAAGCAAAAAAGCAAACGTTTCAGTTTTGTTTTTTAAGAATAGGCAGTGGTCTGTGGGACTGCTGCCTGCTCTTAAACAATATTTTCGAATGCCTTAACGAAGGGGAAGTGGTGCCTTGGGGACCCCTTCCCATTTTCTAAATGGATTACTACCAATTTAAAATTGGTGGTGACTGTAATTGTTTTGCGTTCGTATTTACAAGTCACAAAATAATCATACATACAGTTAGACTTGGCATCCCGGCATCCTGGGCCTGCAGCACTGGTTGTGCCACCTACATTGGTAGCCCTGAAAACATGGCTCAGACCTGCCACTGCAGTGTCTGTGTGTGCAGTTTTAAACTGCCAATTTGATTTGGCAAGTGTACCCACTTGCCAGACCTAAACCTTTCATTTTCTTACATGTAAGGCACCTCTAAGATAGGCCCTAGGTAACCCTTGGGCAGGGTGCAGTGTATGTTTGAGGTAGGACATATCCTTATGTGTTTTGTAAGTCCTGACAGTGAAATACTGCCAAATTCGTTTTTCACTGTTGCAAGGCCTTTCTCTCTCATAGGTTAACATGGGGCTACCTTTAAATATGATTAAAATGTCGATTCCCTTTGGGAGCAGATGGACATGTGGAGTGTGGGGTCTCTGAACTCATAATTTAAAAATACATCTTTTAGTGAAGTTGGTTTTGAGATTGTGTGTTTGAAAGTGCCACTTTTAGAAAGTGGGCATTTTATGCTTGAACCATTCTGTGACTGCCTGTTTGTGGATTCCCTGTCTGGGTCAGTTTGACAGTTGGGCTCGTTGCACCTCTCTCTAGACAGTGACACAAAAGGAGCTGGGGTGTAGCCTGCATATCCTGATGAACCATCTGTGCTAGGAGGGAGGGGAGAAGTGGTCACTTACACCTGAAAGGGCTGTGCCAGCCCTCACACAAAGCAGTCTCCAGCCCCCTGGTGTGAGTCTGGGGTCTGGCCTGGGCAAGGCAGGATTTCACAAACAAGAGAGACTTTCCTTTGAAGTACACCTACTTCAAAGGCAGAACTGGGTATAAGAAGGGCACCCAACCTCCTGAAAATTAGATCACTTCTGGACATCAAGAGTAACCTCTGCCTGGAGAAGAGCTGAAGAGCTGAGGAGAAGTGCTGCCCTGCCGATGACTGTGCTTTGTGGAGCTATCCTGCAGTTGCTGTTTCTGCTTGTGCAAGGGGTCAAAGTCTGGACTTTGTTGTGCATTCCTGCTTATGAAGAAATCTCCAAGGGCTTGTCCTGAGCTTGCCTCCTGTTGCTGAAGTCTCAGGGCCATCAAAGACTTCTCCTGCCAGCACCTGGACTCTCTACTGAGACTCCTGCCCTGTCAAGTCATGCCCTATTCAGTTCCTGGGGCCTTGGAAGGTGAAGCTGGCACACCAAGACTGAAAATCCACTCACAGACCGCCATGCGGGGAAAAGTTTGATGCACCTTCCGAGACGCGGCTGAGAAACGACACGCCACCGGCTTCGCTTCTAAAATCGACGCTCCACCGACATCGCGGCTGGAAAATCGACGCATAGAGCCGGAGAAACGATGTGCAACACTAGCTGATGGAGGCTGATAACGTCACAACCCACACAGCTCGGTTTTCCCGATACCGTGTGGCCAGATTTTCAACGCAACATGGCTGGGCACGGGAAAACGACACACCGCTCTCCTGGGGAGAGAAGAAATGACGCACACCGAAATGACTGGAGGAGGAGAAACAATACACGGTCTCGCTTGTGGGTGAGAAATCGATGCATCACTAACCCTTTCCGATGCACACTCACCTGGGTGTGTTATTTTGATGCTACCCAGGTACAATTCAACGCTAACAGTGTTTTTACTGTTTGCTCATGGATTTAAGACTCTTTTGCTTTTAAAATTAAGAACTTGACTAGTGTATGATGGATTTTTGTTGTTTTGGTCTTGTTTTGTTTAGATAAATATTTCATATTTTTCTAAACCTGTGTTGTGTCATTTTGTAGTGTTTTCACTGAGTTACTCTGTGTGTTGGTACAAATACTATACACCTAGACTCTGAAGTTAAGCCTGCCTGCTTGTGCCAAGCTACCAAGGGGCAAGCAGGGGTTAACTGAGGGTGATTCTACTATACCCAAGGTCCTTGCTTGGACAGGGGATACACTGATTAAGTGTACACTACTGTTTTCAGTGCAGACCACTACATGACCACACATTACTTGTCTTGTGATTTCAGCTTTTTCTCTTTTTTGGATTTTTCCCTACTTCCATTTTGTGGTAATCCTTGATTGACTTTTGAACTTCATTGGGAACTTGTTTTCTGCCTTTGGAACTTTGCACCTATTTCGACTTTTCACCATGTCTCAGTCTGGAGATGCATCAGCTGGAGCTGCTTTTGATTTAGGGAAACTGGAGAGTTCCACAGTGGCCCAATTGAAACAGTTCTGTAGGGATCTTGCCTGCCTAATTAAGAGCTCCACCAAGAAGGAGGAGCTGCAAAAGGCACTTAGGGCCTGGGTGGCAGCCAAGGAAGTTGAGGGGCACACAAAAGATGAAGATGAGGGTGAGGAGGAGGAGGAGGAAGAGGAGAAGGTGTATTGTGGGTGGGCCTGTTCTGTCTGGGGGGAGGATCTCCAGGGCAGGTAGCAGTGTCTCATCTAAGGGTCTGACTCCTGAAGAGTTGCAGGACAGACTTGCAGAGAGTGCTCATCAGTTGGAGAAAATGAGGATGGCCATAGAGGAGAAAACGTTATTGCTGGCTCATGATCTCAGCTTGTCAGCTTGAGGGAGCTGGATCAGAGGAGCCAGTCTAATAGGGATGGTGGCACCAATAACACAGTGTAGCCTGAAAGGAGGGTGCACATTCCTGAGGACCTTGTGAAGGATTACAAGAGGGAGGATGACATACTGTTGTGGTTTAAGAGGTAAGAGTCTCCTCTCCATATGAATCTGGTACCTGAAGTTCATTGGGGGGCGGGTCTGTGGATGCACTTTGAGGTAGATGGAAGGGACACTCTGACATCCTTAGGGGATGCCCAGGGGATCACGTACCCTATCATGAAGGATGCCCTGATCTCCAGGCATGGTCTCACCCTGATCAGTATAAAGACAAGTTTAGGTCCTATTAGAATAAGGAATCCCAAACATGGTTGGAATGTGTTGATTCAGTCTGCAGGTCACTGGATGGTTGGGTGAAGGGCAGTAAGGTGACAATGTACGAGGGGCTTTACAATCTGATTACTTGGGAGCACTTGTACAGTTTCTGTTTTCCAGATCTGCTTCAGCACCCAATTGACAACAAGCTGACTGACCCCAGGAAGCTTGCACAGGAAGCAGACTGCTGGGAGAGCACCAGGGTCCAGGGAGACCAGGCCAAGGGTGGGCAGGGTCACTCTTAGAAGAAAGGGGGGAGTAAGGGTAAACGGGGGTGTTCTCTAAAGGGCCCCAATCTGATTCCCAGGTTAAGGATTCCCAGACCCCCAGTGAGAAGAATCCATGGATCCATGGTTCTCCAAAGGGAAACCTGTGGAAGAGGGTTCCCCACATAGGTTTTATCACCAGTTGGATCATGTGAGGGTCAACCCCAAATACCCCAAGAGTACACTGGCACCCACTGGTGCGCAGTCCCAGGGTTTGACTAGTGTAGCGCTTGGGGAGGAGTTGGTTCCAGGTGGGTGGGAGCCAGCTGAGATGATCCTTGTCTCACTAGGGGACAGTGAGATGGTCCAGAGAACGCTAGTGTCTGAGAACACTAATAAGTACAGGCAGTGGGTGGCAATCAATGGACAGAGGGTGGAGGCTCTGAGAGACACAGGAGCCAGTGTAACTACAGTGAGGAGCCACCTGGCTTTTGAAGAGCAGATAGATACCTGGGTACTTCACCAAGTAGTTGCAGTGGACAACTCAGAGTGCCTGTGCAGAGTGGCACAGGTTCCCTTTGAATTGGGGTGTCCCAGGTTCCTTGAAGGTAGCTGTGAGTCCAACCTTTCCTATAGAGTGTTTGCCTGGCAATGACCTGGAGGCTTCCCCTTGGAAGGAGGTGGAACACAGGTCACACTTGAAGATGTTGGGTCTGCCTGGGTGGGTATGCGTATCCACCAGGTCAATGGTGGCCTGTCAGGGTGGTCAAGAGCCCATGGAGACTGAAAGAGTGGCCCAGGGGACCTCCAAAAAGAGGTAGGGCAGGGGATGCAGGAAACCGGCTCCAGAAGTTCCCACATTCCAGGAGGAGGCGGAGCATGAGGATGATGCCCTGGAGCCTACAGGGGAACAGGTGGCTGAACTGGGGGAGGTCCCTGTGCTGTCACAGTGGCATCAGGAAGGGGTACTCCCCAGGGAGGCATTCTGTGCGACACAGAGGACAGGCCCTACTCTGGAGGGTTTGCGGCAGCAGGCTGCAGACCAGACATCTGGCAAGGAGCCTGGATTACATTTGATTTATTGGGAGGGTGGCCTCCTATATAGTGAGCCTAAGGTTCCTAAGCCTGGGTGAGCCCGTGTGCTGGTGGTACCCCAGTGCTTCAGAGCCTTCCTACTGGGACTGGCTCATGACGTG
This sequence comes from Pleurodeles waltl, assembly GCF_031143425.1. Lineage (NCBI taxonomy): Eukaryota > Metazoa > Chordata > Amphibia > Caudata > Salamandridae > Pleurodeles > Pleurodeles waltl. Next base: position 589,630,432 of record NC_090436.1, on the reverse strand, counting down.
CCTGTAGCTGGTCATTTGGGGCAGGACAAGACCTTTGAGCGGCTTGTCACCCACTTCTATTGGCCCCAAATGCGCAGGCACTCTGGTGCTCATTGTAGGTCTTGCCCAAATTGTCAGGCAAGTGACAAGAGTGGGGGGAAATGTAAAGCTCCCCTTCAACCTTTTTCTGTTGTTAGTACCCCCTTTGAAAGGGTTGGTATTGGCATTGTGGGGCCTCTGGATCCCAAGACAGCCATGGGCAAACAGGTTTATTCTGGTCTTCGTGGACCATGCCACCCGGTATCTGGAAGCCATTCCTTTAAGATCAATCACTGCCTCTGTGGTAGGCCGTGCCTTGATGGCAGTTTTTACCTGCATGGGGTTCCCCAAGGAAGTGGTGTCCGATAGGGGTACCAACTTCATATCAACATATATGAAGTCTCTGTGGAAGGTGTGTGGGGTAACCTGCAAGTTCACCACATCTTACCACCCCCAAAGCAGTGGTCTGGTTGAGAGAATCAACTGCACCTTGAAAGGCATGATCATGGACCTGTTAGAGCCCTTGAGGCGGAAGTGGGACATCCTCTTGCCATGCCTTCTGTTCGCTGACAGGGAGGTGCCTCAAAACGGACTTGGCTTTAGTCCTTTTGAGCTGATCTATGGCCACACTGTGAGGAGAGCTTTAAGTCTTGTAAAGGAGGCTTTGGAAAAAGCTCCTAGTAACCCCCCCCCCAGGATGTATTCAGTTACATGCTGGCTCTGAGAAACCAGACTGCCCGCTTACGGAGTCTCGCACAGGAGAACCTAGAAGCAAGACAGGAGGATATGAAATGCTGGGATGATCAGAATGCCACTCTGGTCGATTTTCAACTTTGTCAGAAATTGTGGGTGATCGCACCAGTGGTCCCTTTGGCACTCCAGGACAAGTGGACTGGGCCATTTGAGGTGGTGGAGTGCAAAAGTGAAGTCAGCTACCTGGTGGACGATCAGACTCCCAGGAACCCTTTGAGGGTCCAGCACGTAAACCGGCTCAAGCCACACTTTGAGCTGACTGAATTGTCCATGCTCCTAGCTACAGATGATGATGTGGAGGAGGAGAGTGAGCCTCTTCCTGACCTCCTGTCAGCAGGAGAGAAAGATGGGTCTGTGGAGGGAGTGAACCTCTCCCCCTCCCTGACTGCAGAGCAGCAGACAGACTGTTGCCAGGTGCTGGTGCAGTTCGCCTCACTGTTGTTCTTGATTCCTGGGGTCACACACTTGTGCACACATGATGCGGACACTGGGGACAGTATACCCATTAAACAAAAGGTTTACAGGGTGACTGAAAAGGTCAGGGCTAGCATCAAGGATGAGGTATTCAAGATGTTAACCCAATGGGTTATTGAGCATTCCAGGAGTCCTTTGGAAAGCCCTGTGGTTTTGGTCCCAAAAGCTGCTGCTCCTGGTGCCACCCCAAAATTCCGGTTCTGCGTGGACTACCAGGGTCTCAATGCTGTCACTAAAACTGACCCGCACCCAATACCCCAAGCTGATGAGCTCATAGATCAGTTGGGAGCTGCCAAATACCTCAGCGCGTTTGATTTAACGTCTGGGTATTGGCAGATTGCCTTGACTGAGGGAGCCAATGAGATGTCTGCATTTTCTACCCCAGATGGGCACTTTCAGTTTATGGATCAAATCTGTTTATTGGTATTTAACATACATGAACCAAATTCAAAGCTCTGTACCAACATCCAGTTCAGTCGGCTGTCAAAATAGCACATTATCCCTTGCCACACATGTCAGAGGGCGGCCCTTCAATGAGTATGGTTGACATGTGTAGAAAAACACAACTACATAACTGTGCTCCCCCCGCCACCTCCCACCGTACCACCCCCTCCCTGTCCCCACCCCTCCCGTCCCGGCTCCTTCGTTCAAAACCTCCGGCCCCGGCCCTCTCCACTCTCCACCGGCCAAACAACTTCATCAGGTGTCTCGAATAAGCCGCAGGACCTTTAAATATGCCGGGAAAGTCAGGTTGTTAAATTCCATGGATAAAATCTGAATGAACGGTCTCCATAGAGTACAAATATCACCCGCCCGCTGCCTGGACGCCAGTGTTAGTTTCTCCATTGCCAGGATGAACCCAAGCTTGTGCAGCCAAGAGGTATAAGTCGGCAGGCTGTCCGAGCCCCAGGGAGCAAAGTGAGAGGGTTGGGTAAGCCCAAAATAACATATGACAGCACTCTAGGAATCTCTGTCTGGAATACTCTGTCTATGTTGTCCAGGATACCCTTCCAGTAGCTCTGTAACTTGGGGCAGTGCCAAAGTAGGTGTATAAGTGTACCCGTGTTTTGCTGCCCCCCCTCTAGCAAAGGCCCGACTTAGAGGAGTCCCATGCGTTCACTCTTGAGGGGGTATAGTACCAATAGGTAGCCAGCTTATATGCCGTCTCTGTCCCATACGTGTTGTAGGCAGTGTGATGCGCTCTATAATGGATACTTTCCCATTCTTCCTCTGTCAGCTCCCTCCCCAGCTCTACCTCCCATCTCCTCTGCCCCTTGGATTTAGTCGGCCGCTCCACCCCCTGCAGAAGTCTATACAATTACAATATCGCCCACTTGTCATCCTTTTTCACCAGAAGCCATTTCTCAAACAGTGTAAGCGGTCTATCTATCAAAGGCAGGTTCACTGGGAGAAGGGCCCAATGCCAAACCTGATAGTACATTAGCCTATCAGCCTCCGTCAGCCCATACGTCTCCCTCATCTGGTCAAAAGAGATTACTCCATCCGCATCGAATAAGCTCCCTACCCATTTGCAGCTCCCTTCATACCAACGGCAAAAATGCTCCACCTGTAGACCTAGGACAAAGTGGGATTCTCACAGATCGGTGACATAGGAGATGGGAATGTCGTCAGACCGTGCTTCTTCGACATCACATCCCACACCCGAAGTGTTGCGCCTGTAATTGGGGAAGAATAAAGCCCCGGAGCTCTGTGCCTACGCCGAAGCCAGGGCTCCTTCCAAATGTGAGACCCAGCGACCGCCTGGTCCATAAAGCACCAGTGCTTTTCAGTGAGCGGACAGCTCCACTCCAGCAGAAAGCGCAGCTGAGCGGCTTGGAAATACCTCAGCAGGCAAGAGACCGCCAGTCCTCCCCCCTCCTTAGGATGGTACAAGGTGCTCCGCGGAATCCACGCCGGTTTCCCATCCCATATAAATTTCAGGATCGCTGACTGGAGTGTTACTATAGTGTGGGGCGGCGGAGCCAGAGGAAGTGTTTGAAACACATAAAGTATGCAAGGCAATACTGTTATCTTCACCGCGGAGACTCTGCCGAATCAGGAGAGCTTCTGTTTCCCCCATTTCCCGAGGTCCCGCAAAATCTCCCAAGAGAGGGAAGAATAGTTCAGGTTAGACATCTTTGCCACCGAAGTTGCCAATTCAATACCCAGGTAAGGTACATGCGAAGCTGACCAAATAAAGGGATAGCAAGACCTTAGACTCTCCTCATGCTCCAGGAGGGTTGACAAACGTAACACTTGAGACTTCTGCCTGTTAATTCTAAACCCAGAGACCCCGCTACATGCGCTAACGGCTTCCATGAGGGCCGGTAGCGAGGCCATGGGCTCCGCCAAAGTGATAATCACATAATCCGCATACAAACTAATGAGGTGATAGTCTCCCCCAAATTTGACACTGGAGATGCGGGGATTATCAGAAAGGCGCTGAGCGAGAGGCTCCATGTAGAGCGCAAACAACAGAGGGGAGAGCGGACACCTCTGTCGTGTCCCCCGACCTATCAGAAACGGCAATGACAGAGTCCCATTTACTCGGACCACTGCCTTGAGTGCACGGTAGATGCATTGAATCCAGGACCTAAACACCTGACCCACTATAAGCGCTCCAGTACCTGGAAAAGATAGGGCCACTGTACCCTATCAAATGTTTTCTTTGTGTCAATGGAGAGGAGGAGCGCCTCTCTTTGAGATCTGTTAGTTTTATCAATTAAGTGTAAGAGCCGCTTCGTATTGTCCCCGCACTGTTGCTGGGGTATGAAGCCCACCTGATCTGGCGTCTCTATTTAGAAACGAGATGTGCCGGTATGAGCCACATTCTTCTGGGTTCTTCCCCGGCTTATGAATGACCGTGATGGTGGCCTCCAACATGCTGGGCATAAGGGTTCCGGTCACCAGAAAGGAGTTAAAGAGCCGAGCCAGGAGCGGAGCCAGTTCTGGGCAGAAAGTCTTATAGAAAAGCACATTGAAGCCGTCTGGGCCAGGCGACTTCCCAACTTTCAGACGGGAAATCGCTGAGATCACCTCCTCCAACCTTATGGGCTGGTCCAGGGCGGTCGCATCCCGCTCGCAGAGCAGGGCAATATGACATTCCGCAAGATAGGCGGAAGGGTCCGCGTCGTACCCCGTGTCTGCTGCATACAACTCTCTATAAAAATCAGCAAACACCTCAGCCATTTGTCCGTCCATTCGTACCTCACCCTGAGAAGGGGACTGCACCATCTTTGTAGCCTGCGCCCTCAGATGGTGGGCCGGAAGTTTCCCACAGCGATTACTCCCTATATAATATTTATGTTTAAGTCGAGCTACTGCATACTCTGCCCTGTCCCAATCCAGCCATTTCAGCTGATGACGCGCCCTCTCCAACACCCTCCACACTCTGGGAGCGCCTGTATGCTTGTGGGAGCGCTCCAGAGCCACCACTTTCTGTTCTAACACTCCCCTCTGCTCTCTCTGTGCTTTATTTTCTTTGGCCGAAAGCTATATCACCTCTCCGCGGACTCCTACTTTCAGTGCCTCCCAAAGTGTCTCAAGACTAGTCCTCCCATCGTCATTGTGACTAAGGTAGTCCAGGATTGAGCGTTGCAGCTTCTCCTCCACCACCCGGCTCTTCAGTATAGTATCTCTAAAGCGCCAGCCAGGTGTCCCTACTCGCCCCCCATCAAGACGGGCCACCAACGTAATGGGGGCATTATCTGTCAGAGCTCGAGGCTCAATTGCAGTCTCCCTGATTCGGGAAGTAAACTCTCAGGAGGCTAAGAAGAAGTCTATACACATATACGTCTTGGAGAAGGCCAAATAGAATGTGTAGTCCCGGAGCATCGGGTGCACCCTCCTCCAGACATCCTCTAAATCACAATCAGCCACCCACTGTCGCCCCACCGGAGTCAGCGCCCCTGTCTGCCCATATCAGTGCCCAGAACGATCCAACTCATTGTCCATGACCAAATTGAAGTCCCCCCCTACAAGAATAGCCCTGTCCGGTGTAGTAAGCATTGGTGATATGGCCTGCCTCATGAATGTTTCTTGCTGTGCGTTAGGGGCATATAATGTGCCAATAGTGAAGTGGAATGTCCCAAAACGCATCCTAATGGCCAGGAACCTACCCTTGATCTCATGTATCTGGGCGACTACCTCCCCAGGAAAGGCCCTCGATATTAGCATCGCCACCCCAGCATGCTTCGTAGGAGCAGAGGACCAAAACTGCCGGGGGAACCACCTCGAGCGCATACAATATGTATCCTTAGTAAGTAAGTGCGTCTCCTGTAGGAGGCAGATATGACTGTTAGACCTCTCGAGGGCAGAAAGGATCACCAACCTCTTTGCTGGACTATTAAGCCCCCTGGACATTAAGGCTTAGACATTTAAGGGACATGCGTGACTAAGCGGGTCGCGCGATCCAAGCGAGGACCCTCACCCAGGGACAGGGGACAAGGACGGCCCAGGGGTGGCCCGCAGACATAGTGACAGTGATCAAGACCATAGCACATAAGAATTTCGGGGGAAGCACAACAACATAAAACAAAGGTGCACAACAGGTGCATATCTAAACACACAAGTCCTCTATCACACGTTCAAAAGGCAAAATCCTGACAGGGGTCGGCAACACCTCACAAGGTAATTACTTGGTATCCAGCGACCCCACCACCCGGGCCAGTCTCCAGCAGCTTCATTGTTTGTTCTGAAAATGACCCCAGACCACTGCAGCAACACTCGGGTGCTATCTGCTTTTAGGCACTGGTCCCCGCTGCAATACTGCTCAGTACAGATTGTCTCTCCAGCACTTGTTCAGTCGAGGATGGCCTCGGTTGCTTACTCTTCCTCTTCTTCCGTCACCAGCGCGGGCAGTCCTCGGCAGCGGCCTCCTCGCACGGCCCGGCACCACGCTCCGTCTCCTGCAAGTGTAGGATCCTGCGCGCCTCCTGCAATGATTTCACCTGACCCAGCTGGTCCTCCCAACGAAACACCAGACAGAAGGGGTGACCCCAGGTATAAGCCGTAGAGTTCGCCCGGAGGTGATCCGTGATGGGCTTAAGTTCTCGTTGCCTCTGCAATGTCCTCAGCGAGAGGTCCTGGAATAGCTGAAGCGTGTGCCCTCTGAACTGGACCTGAGAGAGGTTTTGCGTTCTCTGCAAAATGTTTTCTTTAGTCATGTAGTTATGCACACACGCTAAGATACCATGAGGACGCTCCCTGGCTCCTCCCGTCCGACCTGCTCTGTGGACCCAATCCAAGGTGATCTCTTGCGTTTCTTCTGGGCCCAGGATGGAGCGGAACAGTGCTGTGACGAACCCTCTAACATCCTCTCCTTCCGCCCCGGCCGGAGCTCCCCTGATGCATATGTTATGCCACCCAGATCGGTTTTCTAAGTCCTCTGTCGCCATCTGTAGGAGTTCCTGTTGCTCACGGAGACCTATGATCTCCTGTTGCAGTTGTTCCACTTCTTCCCCCCGGGAGATTTCACTGTCCTCGACATTTGCCACCCTTTCCCCTAGCGACTTAATATCCGCACGTAGCTCCCTCATCTCCTGGGAGATATCTCTCCTCAGCCACTGCAGGTCCATCCTAAGCGAGTCAAACAAGGAGGTGAGAAAACCTTTCGTGACTGCGGCCCCACCATCATCCTTTGCCTCACCCCGGTCCTCAGGCCCCTTCGCCATAACGGACCCTTCAGCCAGCTTGTCAACATCTCCCTTACTGACTGGTCCCTTTTTGGCTTAGAGGATGCCATCAGGATTCAGCTCACCAGCCGGCACAGGGATCAGCCCAGCACCAATCACTGTCCACACTGCTGCCCAGCAATCCAGTTCTCTCAGAATCAGCACCTCTCACTGGAGCAGCCCTCTCTCGCCCTCTGCACTCGTTCTGGGCCGGGAAGAACGTCCGTTCCCCCTCCTCTTCTCCTCCGGGGCCGCAGTAGTAGAGCACTTTCTGTTATGGGACTCCACCAGGGGCCAGCTCCATCAAGCAGTGTGCGCCTAGGCTGGTGCCGGCCTACTCTCCCCGTGGGCCGATTGTCGAGCCGAGCCGAGGGCCCACGCTCGCCCCCGCATGTCGCGGGGCCTTCGCACCTCAGAGACCGGGGGGGCCAGGGGAGCTCCGTCGCCCACTCCACAACTCGCTGGGGGTCCCACTCTCACCCCTTGGGCGCCAGACGGCCTCCCTCGGTCCCAAAAGGATGAGGCCACATGTCGCCTCTTTGGGTTGAGGCCCCCCCGACGCCGTACCTCTGCGGCCGACAGCCGCCACCGGCACCCGCCCGGCCGTTGCGCCGAGTCGAGCCTTAGTGGGCTCCACGCCCTGCCTCAATCCATGAGGCCGCTCCGTGCGGCCGGAGCCCCCGGCCGCCGCGCCCACCGACCACGTGCCAGGCCCAGAGAGGCCCCCGCCCGGCGGATAGCTGCAGAGGCCCGGGCGGCAGAGCTCATGGACACGCATCTGCTCACGCCGCCATCTTGGCCACGCCCCCCTCTTGGCCCCCTCTTGGCCACACCCCCCTCTGCACTTTCAGTTTAATTTGGGATGAAAAATGCCCCTGCCACCTTTCAGAGGTTGGTCAACCAGGTGTTGGCTGGGCTGGATGAGTTCAGTGCCGCCTACCTGGATGACACTGCTGTCTTCAGTTCCACATGGGAGGAACATTTACAACACCTCTGCAAAGTGTTGGAGGTTCTGCAAAAGGCAGGCCTCACTATTAAGGCAAGCAAGTACCAAATAGGGCAGGGTTCTGTGGCATACTTGGGACACCAGGTGGGGAGTGGCCAGGTGCACCCCTACAGCCAAAGATTGATGCCATTCTGGCTTGGGAGCCTCCCACGACCCAGACTGAAGTGAGAGCCAGTGTTGCTCCCTTGACTGAGTTGACTTCCAAAAAGCAACCCAGAAAGGTGATCTGGACTGAGTCTTGCCAGACGGCTTTCGATGCCCCGAAGGCTGCTATGTGCACAGAACCTGTGCTGAAGGCACCCGACTATTGCAAGGAGTTGAAAGGAGTACTCTCACAGCTTAATGAAGAGGGCCTAGATAAACCTGTAGCCCTCATTAGCAGGAGGTTATCTCCCAGGGAACGTTGGTGGAGTGCCATAGAGTATGAAACTTTTGCTGTGGTCTAGGCACTGAAGAAGCTAAGATCCTACTTGTTTGGAACTCACTTCCGGGTTCAGAACGACCAAAGGCCCCTCAGATGGTTAATGTAGATGACGGGTTGAGAATCCAAAATTGTTGAGGTGGTCCATTTCCCTACAGGGGTTGGACTTTATGGTGGAACACCGCCCTGGCACAGAACATGTCAATGCTGATGGTCTGTCCAGACTCTTCCTCCTTAGTGATGAGAACTCGCATGGGGTTGGGTAGTTGCTCCCCACTTTCAGCTTGGGGGGACACGTGTTAGACTTGGCATCCTTGGCGTGGTCTCCCCTAACTATTTGCCTCTGTTTCCCAGGTTGTTAATGTTTTTGCTGTTTTTGTTACTCTGGGTACTTCACCACTGCTATCCAGTGCTAAAGTGCAAGTGCTCCTATATAAAATGTGTATATAATTGGCTTTCCATGATTGGCATGTTTGATTTATTGGTAAATCCCTTGTACAGTGCACAAGAGGTGTCCAGGGGCTGTAAATCACATGCTACTAGTGGGACTGCAGCACTGGTTGTGCCACCCACATTAGTAGCCCTGTAAACATGGTTCAGACCTGCCACTGCAGTGTCTGTGTGTACAGTTTTAAACTGCCAATTCGACTTGGCAAGTGTACCCACTTGCCAAGCCTAAACCTTTCATTTTCTTACATGTAAGGCATCCCTAAGATAGGCCCTAGACAGCCCCATGGGCAGGGTGTATGTTTGAGGTAGGACATATCCTAATGTGTTTTATATGTCCTGACAGTGAAATACTGCCAAATTTATTTTTCACAGTTGCAAGGCCTATCTCTCTCATAGGTTAACAGGGGAGCTACCTTTAAATACGATTACAGTTTAGATTCCCTTTGGGAGCAGATGGACATGTGGAGTTTGGAGTCTCTGAACTCATAATTAAAAAATGCATCTTTTAGTGAAGTTGTTTTTGATACTGTGTGTTTCAAAAAGGCCACTTTTAGAAAGTGGGCATTTTCTTGCTTAAACCATTCTGTGACTCTGCCTGCCTGTTTGTGGACTCCCTGTCTGGGTCAGTTTGGCAGTTGGGCTCTTTGCACCTCTCTCTAGGTAGTAACACAAAAGGAGCTGGGGTGTAGCCTGCAAATCCTAATGAGCCATCTGTGCTAGGAGGGAGGGGAGAAGTGGTCACTTACACCTGAAAGGGCTGTGCCTGCCCTCACACAAAGCAGTCTCCAACCCCCTGTTGTGAGTCTGGAGTCTGGCCTGGGCAAGGCAGGATTTCACAAACAAAAGAGACTTTCCTTTGAAGTATGCCTACTTCAAAGGCAGAACTGGGTATAAGAAGGGTACCCAACCCCATGAAAATTAGATCACTTCTGGACATCAAGAGGAACCTCTGCCTGGAGAAGAGCTGAAGAGAAGTGCTGCCCTGTCGATGACTGTGCTTTGTGGAGCTATCCTGCAGTTGCTGCTTCTGCCTGTGCAAGGGGTCAAAGCCTGGACTTTGTTGTGCATTCCTGCTTGCAAAGAAATCTCCAAGGGCTTGTCTTGAGCTTGCCTCCTGTTGTTGAAGTCTCAGGGCCATGAAAGACTTCTCCTGCCAGCATCTGGACTCTCTGCTGAGACTCCTGCCATGCCAGGTGGTGCTGTATCTAGTTCCTGGGGCCTTGGAAGGTGAAGCTGGCAGACCAAGACTGAAAATCCACTAAACAGACCGCAGTGCTAGGGAAATTTCAACGCACTTTCCGAAATGCGGCTGAGAAACAACTCACCGCCGGCTTCGCAGCTGAAATTGATGCTCCACCTGCATCGCAGCTGGAAAATTGATGTATGCAGCTGGAGAAACGAAGCACAACACCCGCTAGCGGAGGCTGATAACGTTGCAACCCACACAGTGCAGTTTTCCTGATACAGTGTGGCCGGATTTTTGATGCAACATCACTGGGCGTGGAAAAACGACGCACTGCTCTCCTGCGGAAAGAAGAAACAACGCATGCTGACATGACCGGAGGAGGAGCACGGTCTCGCTTGCAGGTGAGAAATAGATGCATCACTAACCCTTTTTGACACACACTCAACCGTGCAAGTATTTTGATGTTACCCAGGTACTTTTAAACGCTAACAGTGTTTTTAATGTTTTCACAAACTCTTTTGCTTTTAAAATTAAGAACTTGACTTGTGTATGTTGGATTTTTTTTGTTTGGGTCTTGTTTTGTTTAGGTAAATATTGCCTATTTTTCTAAACCTGTGTTGTGTCATTTTGTAGTGTTTTCACTGAGTTACTGTGTATGTTGGTACAAATACTTTACACCTAGAATCTGAAGGTAAGCCTGTCTGCTTGTGGCAAGCTACCAAGAGGGTGAGCAAAGGTTAACTGAGGGTGATTCTCCTTTACCCTGACTAGAGTGAGGGCCCTTGCTTGGACAGGGGGTAACCTGACTGCCAACCAAAGACCCCATTTCTAACACGTACCGCTGCAAATCGCTATTAGGAAGGGACACCCTTGGCACGCCCCTTCCTAATGGCGAGTCGCAAACCCATTTTGAGATTCAGTAAAGAGATTACTGAGTCACAAATTAGGGTTTGTACATAGAGAAAAGCTTTTTTATTGGTTGCAAATGTTCCATTTCTGCGAATCAGGCTGTTTGTGACCAACAAAAAGCTATGTAAATCTGGCCCTAAGTGATAGTTAGCTACTGCCCTCCCTAGGTCTTGTAAAGGGAAAGATTAGTGTGTTATTTGCATTTCTCAGATTGTCAAGTATACAAACTTTGCTCCCTTTCCTTTGTTGCATAATGCATTTTATCTTCTATCGTCCATAAACGAATATATCACCCTCACATCTAGAATTTTTTATTTTCATTTGTAATTGTATTTTTGTGGCACTTACTACCATGACGAGGCACTGTGTTGCTTTTCAGGAAATAGCGCACCACTTTTGAATCCAAAATAGATTAGTGATGAATTTGTAAGTAAAGGGAAATATAATTTGTTATTTTGAGCCGTGGGCATGTGAGTCTGTTAGTTGGATTGAATTGGATAAAGGAAGGATGAGGAGGGAAGAGCCTAGAAACAGTGTACAGAAAATAATATAGAGATATATAGTTGTATGTATAAAGTCCCATATGTACATGTATGGGTAAACAGAACTGCTGATTTTCAAAATCAGTGTGACCTTTTGTAATATAGCCAATGTTCATGTGAAATGCTCTAGTACCTTCAGGTTGAATTTGCGCTATATTAAAAATTCTTCTCAGCAAAGTCTGCTTTCGTAAATATATTGATAACGAGGCAAAATATACTCCACCTCATAGACTACATATGCTTTTCTTGGATGGATTTATTTCTAAAGTTGTTTCGATCTATTAGTTGATTCATCAACCAGAATTTGAAAGATCTAACAGTGAGGTGGAATTGGTATGGGAACAGTATTAGCAATCCTCTCTTGTAATAAATATTACAAAGAAAATGTGGTCAAACCAACTATATAGAACATTTAGATGTGAAACTATGACCCAGTATTTGCTTTTGTTATTTCTAACACATATTAAATATCAAAGTCATTTCCACATTTACTGATGGGTCTTGCTGGTCTTGTCATTTGACTAGTGGTAATATTTTGCATATTTTATTTAACTGGATCTATGTTCAAGCCTTTTGAGGTTTCCATTTTTTATCACAATAAAGAGATTCTTATTTTAAATATTCCTAATGTTTTATCACAAATTTCTTGGTTCTTTTTCTGTTACTAGATTAATTTATAATAACACAACTTCTGAGTTTTAGATTTGTCTTTAACTGTTGCTTTTATAATTATAATAATATAATTACAATTCTTTATTATTTTTATCAAACAAAGAAATAAAACAGGTAACTTCTCAGGATGACTAATCTCAGCTAAGTTATTACAGGAGGGAAACACATTCAGTCACCCTCATTCAGGGGTGGCTCCTTCATTATGGCAGAGGAGCATCACCCACCAACAGAAGCAGCAGGTGCAAAACATGCAAGAAAATGATAATAAACCATGTTTATTATCGTTTTCTTGTAAAGGGGGTGGAAGCACAGGCTGTGGTAAGCACAGATGAGGAGTTTTATCAGTGTGCATTTATGTTTTTTTGGCCATCTTGTGCTGGTCAAACACACATGCGCACTAGGCTCTCTCCAATCCGGCAACGAATGCACTTCGTTGCTGGGTTAGAGACAGCAAGCAGAGACTTCCACTCTGCCTCGTAGCACTCTGGCTGGGTGCTCCATCCAATCCTAACTCTGCTTTCATGCTGCCAGCAGTATGAAAGCAGTGTTAGCATTGGACACATGTCAGGCTTGGAGTCTGTGTCTGCAAACGAGGACCAAGGATCGGTGCGGGAAGAAAGGTATGTTTAAAAAAAATATATATATATTATATTTTCTTTTTTTGTCTCACCCCTGCACAATGCCACCTCAACCCTTTTCCCTCCTGTGAGTTGCCACTGTCCCCATTACCACTGATATACTTACAGCTGCCCACATCACTCGATGTTGAATAAGTAAATAATGTCTACCCCAATCAGTAAAGTCCAAATTACTCCTAACATAAAAAAAGCCAAGCCTACCCCAGAACCTCCCACTCAGATACAGTCAAAGATAGACAATAATGATGTGATAGCATATAAAAAATTTGTAGACATTTGGGTGTCTTATAGAGTCGTCTTGTGCATCAGAGTGTTAAAGGCACAAGCAGAATTTGTTCTATGGGCAAATAATGAAGACAGTGCCAATATTATCTTCAAAGCCATACATATTTAAATAAGAACACTTTTCACACTTCTTCCATTTACATTCATTCGATAAACAATCTGTTCAAATGATATCATATTATACATGAGATGAGATGTAACTATAGGCCAGATGTGTGATCATTTCAGTTTGCAAATCTCTAATTGTGACTTTTTGCGAGTTGCAATATACTCGCAAAATGAAGTGTATATATGTGTCTCAGACACATTTAGCAAACTTGCAAAGACCTACTTCATCAGTCATCATGAGGTAAGTCGCAATTTGTGACCCCATTTGCAATGGACACACTCACAGGGATGGTGGACCTGCTGGGGACATCAGACCACCATGTCTGTGACTGCTTTTTAAATAAAGCATTTTTTTTTAAAATGTAGACAGTTTTCCTTAAAGCAAAACAGGATGCATTTCAAACAAAAAAAATGAAAGGTTCTCTTTTAATTTTTACAGAATAGGCCTTGGTCAATGGGACCACTACTTGTTCTGCCAAAATATTTTTGCTACCATTCACAAAGAAGAAGGGGTCCTGTGGGAACTCCTTCCTGTTTGCGAATGAAATACCATCAACTTACAGTTGGTGGTAACTGTGATTGTTTTGCGTTTTGCAAAACAATCGTACATGGCACTGCGACTCGCTATTAAGAAGGGACGACTTTGGCATGCCCCTTCCTAATAGAGACTAGCAAAAACATTTTGCAATTCGGTAATGGATTACCAAATCACAAAATGGGGTCTGTGCATCCAGAAATGCTTGTTTCTAGTCACAAAAGTCCTGATTTTTCGACTCAGGCCTCTTACGACCAGGACAAAGCATTATAAATCTTGTCCACTGTTGCATAAACGGAGATTATAGGCCTTTTCCATAATCTAAGGATAACTATTTTAGCCAGCAGAAAGGAGGACACAAAACGTTCTCAGCATGGATAAGTCACTTTCGGTAGTGCACAACTATCACGTAGTATATTTGTTTTTCTCAGTAGTGGGTCTGAATGCTTATTGTATCATTCAGAGGAGAGGAAACCAACCAAAAATGAGGACATTTAATACAGTACCATAATAGATGCACTATTGTCACAGTCTGTATTATTACTCCTCCAGCACCTGTTAATGGACTAAGGGCCTAATTACGACATTGGCGGTTGGACCAGCTGAACGCCAATGCCATGGGGAGGAGGCCATCATCATACAAGTGGCATCCCCCTGCCCTAATACAATGTCCACCCCAGTTGACCAGCGGAAACATTGTAGTAAATAGTTCCTGCTGGTCAGTCTGGTGGAAACAGTGCTACGATATAGGGGAGCCGAGTCCTATACTATAGCGTCAAGGAGGCCATCAGCACCCTCTCCAAAGCAGACAGTATGCATTCCGAAGGTGCTGGGCAGGAAGGGCCGTGCACTGCCCATGCCATAGGCAGTGCTGGGGCCTTCATGTGACCCCCAGCAGACCCTTACCAACAGCCTCTCCATGGCAGTCAGATCACCATGAAAGGATGGCAGTAAGGGTTCCCAGCAGGGACAGTGGTCGCACCACCAAAGTTGGGGCGGTCCAACCATCACAGCGAGTTTGGCTGTCCTGAACTGCCACCCTAGTATCAAGACCCTAAGTCCTCTGTTGTATAATTCCAGAGATTACCAGTGAAAAACACAGGATTTTGAAATACTTGAGGTTAACTTTGGCTTCTCTAAAATATTTTGTCAAGTGTGGCTAACAATTCATGCCTGTTCTCATTGGTTCATTCAATGATGAGTTGATGAAACGACTGTCCCAACTGGGAGGCAGTGAAAAGATGCAGTCAAGAAGGATTCCGTAAAGCTCAGATATTGTGCACCATGGACCACTGCTTCGGTTGGAGGTGGCTTCACGGAATTGGGCTGCCGTGTCGGTCCTGGAGTCGGCCAGGGGCGGTGTACCTGGTTCTTCTTCTTTTTAGGCCAACTTTCATGCCTAAGGGCCGAGAAACTATAATAGGCACCACCTAGTGAGTTAGGGTCCACTGCAATTGAACCCAGAGGCTGGTAGGTGAAGTCTTTGATGTCCCTGAGACTTCTTAACAGGAGGAAAGCTCAGTCAAAAATAGAGGCTGTATAGGCGATAAGACAGGGGAACCACACCAAGGATGCCAGGTCTAACAGTAACTAAAGGATTGGACATTTAAATTTACATTTTACATGTCCAGGTAGTGATAAAACTCCTACAATTGTTTTTTTATATTATGCGACCTACCTCTCCCATTGGATAACATTGGGGATTCCTTATTACATTTCAATAATCTGTGATTTCCACTTGGGAGCTGGTATGTCTGATGTCTTTGGCAGTGGGGTGAAACACCCCATTTAATGTTAAAATCAGGTTTTTGTTCAGAATTTTGAAAATGTCACTTTTAGAAAGTTGGCATTTTTCTGTCCTTGGTCCTTTTGTGCCAGTAGCATGGCCTGGGTCACGTGACTGGGTGTAACTGACAGTTAGACTTTATTAAATTATCTTAGACAATCACACAATGGAGAGATTAGGTGTGCCTGAATGGGCCATCTGCTGACTGGAGGGGAGTGGAGCTGAGTACCGCCACACTTGTAACTAAATAGCCTTTGTTCTGTCTTCACACAAGAGGTTTAATGACCTTATATTGTTACTGCTGCTATCTTGGAGCCAGGGCAGGGGAGGCAGGAAATTCCATGCACTTCAAAGATGCTTCCAGAAGAGGGGTGCCAGAGTATAAAAGTAGGACCTCAGACACCAACTCTTCAGTAAACTTCTGGACCTATGGATACTCTGCCAGCAAGAAAAACTGCTGTGCTGCTGAAATGACTCTCACTCTGCTAGATTGTTGCTGTGAAGGAACTGCTGCCTCGCTGTGCTGACCTGCTGCCTGCTGCACTCTTGCCTGGGGAGGAAGAACTGGTCCTGCAACTTCATCTTGAACCAGGGGCTACCACAGTGACTCCTAGGGATAGTCTGCTGGCCTTCTGATCTGCGCCTCAGGAACATAAAAGGCTCCCCAACATGCTGCACCAGCACTTGGACTCAGCTAATGTGAGTTCCTGACCCCAGGTGGTGCCTTGGTCTGTGGCCCAGAGAACTGAATTCAAGCTTTTGGGCTCTTTGTGAGTAAGAACAGGCCCATTACCATGAAGGCATCACTGCTTGCACCTCAAATCAGCATGAAGCCTGATACTTCACACTGCATGATCAACGACTCACAGGGACCACCAATGTAAAGCTCCAACAACGCTCACCTGTGACACCTCGTGTGCTTTTTGTGCTACACTAATAGATTCTCACGATGCTCTCCATGCTTCTTGTGGCCCCTTCCAATGAGAAGTGAACTCTTGATATGGACTTTGAGAAGGTAAAAATTCAGCAGGCATAACCTGGTGACTGCATCCGCCCTGTGCTCCATCACGGCCGGACTGAATTTGTGACTTTGACCCAGTCCAGCACAACCAGATATCCTGAAATGGCAATTTGTGCTTTTGTTGCTATTTTTCCTAAAATATTAAAAAACTCATAACTCAGTTTTTTTCCCTTTTTTCATTTTTATATCAAATAATTGATTTAAATGTATTATATTTTCCTAAATTGGTTTGGGAATTTTCTTGTGTTGTGTTTGACACTATTGCAGTTTGAGTTCTGCATAAATACTTTGCACATTGCCTCTAAGTTAAGCCTGTCTACTTTTTGTGCTAAGATGCCCAGGGCTAAGCACAGGTAAGGTTAGTGACTATTTGTGGTTCACCCCGCAAGGGATTGTTGCCGTTGCTTGACCAGGACTCACACCCAAGTTAACCAACAATCACATTTTTAACAGTACTTTTTCGTCGTGTCCACTCAGACACATGCCACCATCATGTTTGGTATGTCTCACATTATTTTCAGGCATTGTGGAACACTTGGCACTACTTATATATGACGTAACTTAAGTGAGAAGTAAAACATATTTGAGAAGTGTTAAGTTTGAGAAATCATTACTGAATCCTGGCCTGCAGACAGTGAGAGATATTGGAAGTTCCCGCTTTCAGATGCAATCATATAAATAATGTAATGTCAATAATGTAAGCCTATTCTGGAACTTTTGTAGGACATATATTCATTTGGTGCCACTGCTGGCATCCCCATGCCAATGTACTATGTAGCCTTACCTGAATTTCAGAGACACAAATAGGGTTACCCACTATGTACCATGGTTAAGGTTTGATCGCATGTACTGGGGAATAAGTAACATTTTCCCAGTCCTCAGAATCACAAAATGCCAGTATATCTAGTCAAAATTTGGGGAAACCCAATAAAAAGGATACATTTTTTAATCTGCACCACTACCTTCCTCAAATGTTTTCTGCTAAATGATTGAGACTTTGGTAAAATCCCCAAACACATATTTCACCCCTGTATCTGGGTACAGATTGTGGGGCAAACCCCCAAACATCAACCCAGGTAAAGAAGTTCATTTAACTAGTTGAAAACAGGTCAAATGGCATTCGATTTTCAAATAAAAAAAGAAATCTTGGTGGCCTATAAGCTTATTAATAAATTGAGGGGAGCGTAACATGGTCTGATAAATACATGCATGTTGAAAAGATAAAGCTATAAAGGACAAAAGAGTTGAATAATTTATCTTTTCTTTAGATTATGTTAAAATCAAGACGTCCATTCTTCTCCTATTCCAAAGCTCACAGCCATTGGAATTTAGTGGTTTCTTTAGTTCCAAACCTAAAATAAAAATGGTTACATTTAAAAATATCCATTGATCTTCCACTTAAAAAAAATCAATTATTAAAAGAAAAGAGAGAGTAGACACAATGATGGTTTGGGCACATTTGGCATTCAACATATATATTAGCCTGGACGACACTGTAATTATGCCAGAGCAATTGGTGTAATCTAGGTCATTTTTCATAACAAAAGTTCTCTGAAATTAACTAGATGACACCACTACACCACATCACATAATTTAGGGGAGAAGATTTCATGAGATATGCCTGTTTAGGTAATTCTTTTTTAAAAAACGGCATTTCAGGTAGATATTTTATCCTAGGGGGGCCATTTGGGTAATTTGTTAACACAAAAATGCAAAACCAAAAACGAACAGCAGTGTTTTGAGCACGAGCAACTGGAAATCATCAGAAAGGATGTTTTCACATTCATTTTTTTCAGAATGGACCATTCTGGTAATTGTTTGAGTGCAAGATACATTTTGCATAATCGTGCGAAACGTCTTATAATTTTGCTGTCATTTCATGAAATTATGCTAATGAAGTTACACAAGTTAATACAGCCTTCTCTATTTGATGCTTATTACTTTTGAGTAATATTAGAAGTGTCAGAAGTAATATTAGAAGAGGCGCGCTCATTTTGATTTTAAGACTTATGAGATTTGCTATACCCTTTTATGATTAATTATTTTTTGTTATGCTTATTTGGTCACACTGCCCTATGATCTTGACCTTAACTATTGAGACACAGGACTGTTGGTGCTGGGAAGAGTGAAGCTTTCGGTCATGTGCACCCCACCTTTGAAATTCCCTTTTATCTAATAGAAGTAATTCAACTTGAATCCCCATGCTAGAACATTACCCTGATCAGTCTGAGCATCTGTCTCCTCCACCCACAAACATTCTTCCTATTACACAATGGTTCACAAACAGGGCCATCTTCTGATCTTTCCCCTACCCATGGAAAAGAAAAGCCTACAAGCATCGAAGTTCAATGTAGCAGAAAGGAGCAGAGTTTGCTTCAACCACATTTGTAATATTCATGGGAAGGAGACGTGGAAAGGGAGTACTCTTTAATATTCAACAGTGCCTCTTCTGAGAGGATCCCTTCTTGAAGAGTGTAGGAGAACTCAGATTTCAGGTCTATTAGCTTTACGGGAAGGGCTCTGAAAGTATCCAACAGGATTTCTGCTCTGGGATCTTATGATTGCTGAATTAGGCATGTTTGTAAGGGACACTCTTTAAAAGGGAATCATATGTGGGTTTTAACTTCTATGAATCCTAGGTGTAAGGACCTGGACTGGCCTCAGGATGCAGGAATCATTTTCTCAAGTGAAAAAATACATACAGGACACAATAACATAAAGGTGGTTCTTTCTGACCTTTATCTGCCATTTTTTTTTCAGCTGCTCTTGGGGCCAGATGCATCACCATTTCATTTTGTGAGTCTCTAATTGTGACTTTTTGCGAGTCACAATTAAAGACTCACAAAATAAAATGAACAAATGTGTCTCAGACACATTTAGCTATTACCAATGGGGTCACAAAGAACTACCTCATCAATATTTATGAGGTAGGTTGCAATTTGTGAATCCATTGGGAATGGCTCCACTCACAGGGATGGTGGCCTATTGGGAACAGCGGACCGCAATGCCTGTGAATGCTTTTTAAATAAAGCATTTGTTTTAAATGCAGTTAATTTTCCTAAAAGGAAAAATTGGAGCATTTCAAACAAAAAAATGAGGACCATCACCTGCCCTGAAAAATATTTTCACATCCATTCACAAAGGGGAAGGGGTCCCGTGAGGAACTACTGTCGCTTTTGTGAATGGGTTACCACCAACTTGAAGTTTTGTGACAATCATGCATGCCCATGCTACTGTCTATGAAGAATGGATGCACTTGGCACGCCCCTTGCTAAAGGCGAATCGCAAACCAATTCTGCAGGTCGGTAGCAGGTTACTGACTCGCAGAATAGGACTGTTACATGGAAAAAAGGCTTTCATACATCGGGCCCTTGGAGAGTAAATTAGGGGTGTTAATCTAAACCTCCTTGTGCACCAGAAATACCTCTTGGATATTATCATTGAGTGGTAGCTGGGAGTTATAACACAAGGCATTCCTGTTTCTCTCCTGAAGTATAGGCTGAATTTCCACTTCCATTGAGAGCAAAACAAGAATTTTAGGTCCATATCTGCTTCCTTACTGAACGTAAAATTCCTGCTGGACAAAAGAGATTATTCTTTTTTGGCCGAAAAAATGTAAATAGAGTTGAAAGCTAAACATCCTGGCACATGTTTTAAATAAGTTTATTTAATGTTTGATCCATGCAAATATCAGCAAAAAATCATAAAAACTGAAGATAATAAAAAGCACACATTCATTAGTAATGCCCATTAGTTCAAATTTATTAACATACATAGATAAAAACTTTCAGAATAAAACATGTAGAGGTATTCTTTAAATAAAAATAATCCTGTAGCCAACAAATATATGTCATGTCACAATCCTCATACCAGTTTAGCAACTAATTTCTTAAATATTATCATGAAAGATGATCCGAATTTATTACAGTGTCATATTTATGCATTTGATTAAATATACTTACCAAACCAGTATTTGATAAACATTCAGTGTTGTCATAATCAGCAATAACAAGGGTTTTCTCTCAAAGTGCAAGATCATGTAAAAAAAGGTAACCTGCTGTCCGATTCTTAATTTAACATCCATAATCTCAATTATTTTGATTTTATGTTGCTAAGATAATAGCAAAATTAACCTTTTCCCTCTAGATAACTCATGCAAACGTATCATATATCCTTCTCCCATAGAGATAAAATGGACTTATATGAATTTTGACTTGCATGTGGACTTTAACAATTGTTTCCGGCCATTTCTTCTTTCTATAACTTCCATCTTTACTTACAATAAGTTCAGCCTAGATGTTATCCTGGGAATATTTGACTATATTGTATATCTGGTATTACATCTTGATATCTAATCAATGACTATTGGAATGAATTAATGGGTGTAGTTTTTAAACAACAACTGAAAATGTATTATACATTTTATAAGAAAACCTCGTGGTAACCTGGCCTATTCTTTAGGGGGTATCCTTCAGTAAACTGAATTTTGTTAACATCTTTTCAAACCAAAGTTTCACTTCCATATAATACTACACTAACAATTTCCATTTCATATGTTAATTTAAGTGTACCTAGTGATTTATGGGTCGGCTGTCCTATTCCCAGTGTTTATTTTGCATGCATGTCAGTTGTGTCTTCTAATTATTTCCAAACCTTTTGAAATCACTGCTTATCGGTGTTTAATCAGCTACCAAACCACAAAATAGGCAAAAAATATATTTTTTACAGTGTTTCCAAACAATTTTTCCAGTGATTTCGTTTTTAAAAAAAAGCAACATAAATTATGTTAAGGAGAGGTAATTTAAGGTATGTAATTTCTTCCCATGAGAAATTAACAAAGTTGGAAGATTTCCCAGGGTTGTACCATTGGCAGTGTGTCAAATGGACTTATGTTCAAGTGTTTAAAGCGCAGAAAGTCTGTGTATTACACTCAAACTCACATTTCATTACCCTCCCTCACATCTCATTACTTCTCACATACAATGTATCAGGACTCTGTGTGAGTTACTGGACTAAAGGATTAAAAAGGTAAGACTCTGTCTTCAAATGTTTTGATAAACAAATCCCTGTACTCAGTTGGGGGTCATCCACCTACTCTTTACTAAATACTATGGCATATTACAATACAATACAATAAAATGTGTAAAATGCACACTTTCTTCTGAATAAGCATCCCTGCACTAGGGGCAAAGATTTGAACTTGAGTCAATCTCCAGCTAAAATCCCAGGACATAGGAAAACCTCACAAATTAGAAAGAAAAGTCCTCACTTCTTTTGAAAGATAGCTTCAGAGGGGCCAGATTGCAAGAAAATATAACCCTCTCATAAACATAGATATCTAGAATTTCTAAGGTTTGGGAATTCATTTTCTAGGTAAATTTATTTTAATTTTCCTTTTTTCAAATATTATTATGCTTGTTTTAGCTATACTAATATTTAAATTATCCTCATTACAATATTTAGGAAAAGCCATCTAGTGGCCCTATTGGGTTACATCCAGGAGAATTATACAATCTGCGTAAGCTTCTACTTTGAATACGAGGTGCATCTAATTTTGGCGTTTTTTTTATCAATTGGTTTCCTACAGTTTTCCGTTTCTATTTTCTCACTTCTACCACTTTCTTGATCATTAGTGAATTTGTCTTCAAAAATGGTTTTATTGACAGTTCCATTCAGAGATATTGCATCAGTCATTCCAATTATCCCTCATGTCTGTAGAAACTATAGACAGAAGAATCTTGAGAGGTGTGACATGGATTGATATGAAAACACTCCTTTCCTACAAAACCCTGCACACAACAAATGATGGGCAAAACATATATCTTTGATAGTTTATGTAGCAGTAAACATTGTACTTTACTTCCATTGACATTACGTGGAGAAATCATTCTTACACTTCTCCTTCTAAGAAAGGTAGTTACTGTCTGTGGATGGGCATAACTAACAGTAGGGAATGACCTTATAATTTGAGTGTCATCTGCTATTGAAAGCTCTTTTTTCTCTACTTTAGGTACTTCAACGTCTACAGATTTTGGGGGTCATTCTGACCCCGGCGGGAGCCGCCCGCCTGGAGGAACCGGGGTGTTAATCTAAACCTCCTTGTGCACCAGAAATACCTCTTGGATATTATCATTGAGTGGTAGCTGGGAGTTATAACACAAGGCATTCCTGTTTCTCTCCTGAAGTATAGGCTGAATTTCCACTTCCATTGAGAGCAAAACAAGAATTTTAGGTCCATATCTGCTTCCTTACTGAACGTAAAATTCCTGCTGGACAAAAGAGATTATTCTTTTTTGGCCGAAAAAATGTAAATAGAGTTGAAAGCTAAACATCCTGGCACATGTTTTAAATAAGTTTATTTAATGTTTGATCCATGCAAATATCAGCAAAAAATCATAAAAACTGAAGATAATAAAAAGCACACATTCATTAGTAATGCCCATTAGTTCAAATTTATTAACATACATAGATAAAAACTTTCAGAATAAAACATGTAGAGGTATTCTTTAAATAAAAATAATCCTGTAGCCAACAAATATATGTCATGTCACAATCCTCATACCAGTTTAGCAACTAATTTCTTAAATATTATCATGAAAGATGATCCGAATTTATTACAGTGTCATATTTATGCATTTGATTAAATATACTTACCAAACCAGTATTTGATAAACATTCAGTGTTGTCATAATCAGCAATAACAAGGGTTTTCTCTCAAAGTGCAAGATCATGTAAAAAAAGGTAACCTGCTGTCCGATTCTTAATTTAACATCCATAATCTCAATTATTTTGATTTTATGTTGCTAAGATAATAGCAAAATTAACCTTTTCCCTCTAGATAACTCATGCAAACGTATCATATATCCTTCTCCCATAGAGATAAAATGGACTTATATGAATTTTGACTTGCATGTGGACTTTAACAATTGTTTCCGGCCATTTCTTCTTTCTATAACTTCCATCTTTACTTACAATAAGTTCAGCCTAGATGTTATCCTGGGAATATTTGACTATATTGTATATCTGGTATTACATCTTGATATCTAATCAATGACTATTGGAATGAATTAATGGGTGTAGTTTTTAAACAACAACTGAAAATGTATTATACATTTTATAAGAAAACCTCGTGGTAACCTGGCCTATTCTTTAGGGGGTATCCTTCAGTAAACTGAATTTTGTTAACATCTTTTCAAACCAAAGTTTCACTTCCATATAATACTACACTAACAATTTCCATTTCATATGTTAATTTAAGTGTACCTAGTGATTTATGGGTCGGCTGTCCTATTCCCAGTGTTTATTTTGCATGCATGTCAGTTGTGTCTTCTAATTATTTCCAAACCTTTTGAAATCACTGCTTATCGGTGTTTAATCAGCTACCAAACCACAAAATAGGCAAAAAATATATTTTTTACAGTGTTTCCAAACAATTTTTCCAGTGATTTCGTTTTTAAAAAAAAGCAACATAAATTATGTTAAGGAGAGGTAATTTAAGGTATGTAATTTCTTCCCATGAGAAATTAACAAAGTTGGAAGATTTCCCAGGGTTGTACCATTGGCAGTGTGTCAAATGGACTTATGTTCAAGTGTTTAAAGCGCAGAAAGTCTGTGTATTACACTCAAACTCACATTTCATTACCCTCCCTCACATCTCATTACTTCTCACATACAATGTATCAGGACTCTGTGTGAGTTACTGGACTAAAGGATTAAAAAGGTAAGACTCTGTCTTCAAATGTTTTGATAAACAAATCCCTGTACTCAGTTGGGGGTCGTCCACCTACTCTTTACTAAATACTATGGCATATTACAATACAATACAATAAAATGTGTAAAATGCACACTTTCTTCTGAATAAGCATCCCTGCACTAGGGGCAAAGATTCGAACTTGAGTCAATCTCCAGCTAAGATCCCAGGACATAGGAAAACCTCACAAATTAGAAAGAAAAGTCCTCACTTCTTTTGAAAGATAGCTTCAGAGGGGCCAGATTGCAAGAAAATATAACCCTCTCATAAACATAGATATCTAGAATTTCTAAGGTTTTGGAATTCATTTTCTAGGTAAATTTATTTTAATTTTCCTTTTTTCAAATATTATTATGCTTGTTTTAGCTATACTAATATTTAAATTATCCTCATTACAATATTTAGGAAAAGCCATCTAGTGGCCCTATTGGGTTACATCCAGGAGAATTATACAATCTGCGTAAGCTTCTACTTTGAATACGAGGTGCATCTAATTTTGGCGTTTTTTTTATCAATTGGTTTCCTACAGTTTTCCGTTTCTATTTTCTCACTTCTACCACTTTCTTGATCATTAGTGAATTTGTCTTCAAAAATGGTTTTATTGACAGTTCCATTCAGAGATATTGCATCAGTCATTCCAATTATCCCTCATGTCTGTAGAAACTATAGACAGAAGAATCTTGAGAGGTGTGACATGGATTGATATGAAAACACTCCTTTCCTACAAAACCCGGCACACAACAAATGATGGGCAAAACATATATCTTTGATAGTTTATGTAGCAGTAAACATTGTACTTTACTTCCATTGACATTACGTGGAGAAATCATTCTTACACTTCTCCTTCTAAGAAAGGTAGTTACTGTCTGTGGATGGGCATAACTAACAGTAGGGAATGACCTTATAATTTGAGTGTCATCTGCTATTGAAAGCTCTTTTTTCTCTACTTTAGGTACTTCAACGTCTACAGATTTTGGGGGTCATTCTGACCCCGGCGGGAGCCGCCCGCCTGGAGGGAACCGCCAGAATACCGCTGCGCGGTCAAAAGACTGCCGCGGGTATTCTGGGTTTCCCACTGGGCTGGCGGGCGACCGCCAAAAGCCCGGCCGCCAGCCCAGTGGGAAACACCCCTGCATGAGGATGCCGGCTCCGAATGGAGCCGGCGGAGTGGAGGATGTGCGACGGGTGCAGTGGCACCCGCTTCGTATTTCAGTGTCTGCAAAGCAGACACTGAAATACAAAGTGGGGCCCCCTTACGGGGGCCCCTGCAGTGCCCATTCCATTGGCATGGGCACTGCAGGGGCCCCCAGGGGCCCCACGACACCCCTCACCGCCATCCTGTTCCTGGCGGGCGGAACCGCCAGGAACAGGATGGCGGTGAGGGGGTCGGAATCCCCATGGCGGCGCGGATTCCAATGGGCAGCGGAAAGTCGGCGGTACACCGCCGACTTTCCGTTTCTGACCGCGGCTGTACCGCCGTGGTCAGAATGCCCGGCGGAGCACCGCCAGCCTGTTGGCGGTGCTACCGCCGACCCCGGCCCCGGCGGTCCATGACCCCCTTTGTCTCTTAGTTCATCATTCACCTTGGGAAAATGACCAGGGTCATAGCAGAGTCTACAGAAGTATGGTTTGCATGGACTGCATAAGGTAGCATAAGGTCTGCAGATATGAAAATTTGGCCAAATCCATTTTCCTCATATTTAGATTGCACTAATCACGAGAATTAATTGCCAATGGCAAATGTCCAACCATTATACATTATTGCATTAATCGAAATGGGGCTAATGGGATGTCTAAAGAACTTTGTTTTTTTTATTTGACAGCCATTGAAATCAACACCCTCAATTTTAAAATACAGACCAGGGAGACTTTAGGGTAGAGTGACATGGGTTGATCATGCAAGCCTATCTTCCTAAACTACATTTCAATTATCACTCCTTGTCAACAAAACAACAGTAGCTTAAAAATAAGTGCTATAAAGACTAGTATGCTCTACTCATGCCAAATGTCATAGGTTTCATCCTAGACTGTGCTTTTAAAAAAAGGTTCCACACATGTGGATGGTCTTCTCATGCAGGAGAGAAATGAACTAAAATTCCAGTCATATAAATTCCATATCATAACTGTATTGAATTGACATGATTATAGACTTGTCTTAATCCTGTCATTTGCCACATGCCTACACAAACATATGGGGTATCGTTGTAACTGGCAAAAGGAAAGGAATGTATGATGGGTATACTCTTGCCATTGATGAGAAATTGTATTGTGTGACTTATTTGAGATAAATTGTGTATTCAGCAACACAATGATATTTGGATGACATTCTTGGGAATCAAGAAGTGGTGGGATAAAGCCACACCTCTGTGAACTCACTAGTTTCCAAATAGTGTAGACATGTCCTTCGGCAATATTCTATTCCCTAAGAGCTTTAAAGATGAAAAAGTAACTTCTTCTAATTGTAGTATTGTCATATTGCTGTTCCTTACCATATGCCAAACAAACTTATTGGAGGGTGCTTTCCTTATTGGATGTCTAACAATACAGGCCCTGATTTATGAAATATTCATGCAATACAGAACAGCAGCTAATGTTACTACGCTACACTGCATGGAAGGGAGAGAGCAGAATAGCGCCATATCTACTAAGTTATGGTAGTGTTTTTTATCTCTCTCTCTACTGGTGCTCTTTAGGCTGCAATGCATGAAGACCCACACCCTTGTGCCATAGTGCAAGTGTTTATGCGTTCTCTTGGAAAAAGGTTTTGCAATGGAAGCAGACCCTTGAAGTACAAAATTAATTTCGCACTTTTCCTGCTTTGAATGTGTGGTGTAGAATGCAGCACACATGGAACATAAGAAAATTAGGGAGAAGTTAAAACATTTCTGCTCATTGTTAGAAATGGGTCTTTGTTTGGCAGTCAGGTTACCCCCTCTCCAAGCAAGGACCCTCAATCTAGTCAGGGTAAAGGCGAATCACACTCAGTTAACCCCTGGTCACCTCCTTGGTAGCTTAGCACGAGCAGGCAGGCTTAACTCAGAGACAATGTGTTAAGTATTTGCACAAACACAAGTAATAGAGTGAACCACTACAAAATGACACAATACAGGTTTAGAAAAATAATAAATATTTTATCTAAATAAACAAGACCAGATACGATAAAAATCCACAATATAAAGTTACAAATATTAATTTAGCACTTAAAAGCAAGAAAACAGTGTCTCTAGGCACAAATACTGCGAGTTGGTAATATGTGGTGTCGTGACGGAGTCGTTTCCTACAATGTGACACCAGTGGCACCGATTACAGAGTCGTTCAATCCCCAAGTACAGTACCTTAAGAAACAAGTAGGAAACAGGCCGTTGCACAGAGTTGGGGTGATCGGCTTCGCTGGGTCCAATGTGGCGTCGGTTCTGGTGCCATGGGGCAGAAGGACTGCAGCATCATGCAGCGGTGTCGAGTCCTCACTACGGGCAGTGGAGATGAAGCGGCGTCAGATGTGAAGTCGGTCCCTTGGTTCCGGCAAATGTGGAGTATGGCGGAGTCACGATGCTGTGGCAACCTCACGGAGTAGCGATGACATCACAGGGCCGCAGGTGCTGCAATGGCATTGGATCGTCACGTATGTTGGACTTACAATACTCCGGTGTCAGCGAAGCTGGGTGGGATCAGCGGCTGCAGAGATGCATGACCTTCAGGGTTGTCAGACTTCTAAGAGGTCCACGTCCTCGGGGCAGGAGGCGTCACGGTGCTGGGATAGTGATGTCAGCTCACAGGGTCATCGCATTCATCACACTCAAGGAGGTACATGGCCTCGGGGCAAGCAGCATCGTGGTTCTGGGCAGTGGCGTCCTTTGTGAAGTCGCACGGCATCGTCCGGTGTCATTAGAATGTTTTATCTCCAGGAATTCACTTCCAGGGGTCCAGGAACTGGAATGGCACCCTCTGGCAAGCTAGAGTCCACTGCAAGTAGAATCAGGTCTGGTTGGTAAAGCGTTTGCTGTGCCTGAGGCTTCAAAACAGGAGGCAAGCTCTTCTCCAAGCCCTTGGAGTCATCTTCTCAAGTAGGAATGCAACAAAGTCCAGTCTCTGTCCCCTAGCACAGGCAGAAGCAGCAACTGCAAGATAGCCCAACACAGCACATTCACAGGCCACAACAACACTTCTCCTCAGTTCTTCAGCAGAGGTTCCTCTTGAATCCTTGAAGTAATCTCAAGTCTAGGGTTTTGCGTCCTCTTCTTATACCCCTTTCTGCCTTTGAAGTAAGCCTACTTCAAAGTAAAGTCTCAAGTGTCTGTATGATCCTTTCTTGTCCATGCCAGGCCCCAGCCACACACCAGGAGGTTGGAGAATGCATTGTTTGAGAGCAGGAACAGCCCATTCAGGTGTGAGTGACCACTCCTCCACCCCCCTCCAGCCCAGATGGCTCATCAGGATATGCAGGCTACACCCCAGACACCTTTGTGTCACCGTCTAGAGAGAGGTGCAAACAGCCCAACTGTCAAACTGACACAGAGAGGGAATCCACAAGCAGGCAGAGACATAGAATGGTTTAAGCAAGGAAATTCCTACTTTCTGAAAGCGACATTTTCAAACACACAATCTAAAAACCAACTTCACTAAAAGATGTATTTTTAAATTGTGAACTCAGAGACCCTAAACTTCATATTTCTATCTGCTCCCAAGGGAATCTGCACTTTAATCACATTTAGAGGCAGCCCCCATGTTAACCTTTTTTGAGAGATAGGCCTTGCAACAGTGAAAACGGAAATTAGAACTGTTCCACTGTCAAGACATGAAAAACACATAAGTTCGTCTCCCACCTTTAACATACATCACACCATGCCCCTGAGGCTACCTAGTGCTTAACTTAGGAGTGCATTAGATGTATAAAAAGGGAAGGTTTAGGCCTGGCAAGTGGGTATATTTGCCAAGTCGAATTGGCAGTGCAGGACTGCACACACAGACACTGGAGTGGCAGGTCTGAGACATGTTTACTGGGCTACTTATGTAGGTGGCACAATCAGTGCTGCAGGCCCATTAGTAGCATTTGGTTTACAAGTCCTGTGCACCTCTAGTGCACTGTACTAGGGACTTACTAGTATATCAAATATGCCAATCATGGAAAGCCAATTACATATACACTTTACTTAGAAACATTTGAACTTTAGCACTGGATAGCAGTGGTAAAGTACCAAGAGTAACAAAAACAGCACAAACAGAGTACAGCATACATGAACACCCTGGGAAACAGAGGCATAAATTTAGGGGAGACCACGCAAAGGATGCCAAGTCTAATACTCACTATACCTGCCTCAAGAAGTAGTTATATATTGGCACAGCTACCTGTCTATGAATGTTTGTAGATAAGGATTTCAATCAAACCCGCTAGTAGTTGTATGGGAATGTCCATGTACCAACCATAGACCTCCACCTTCATGCAAAGTCACTCAAAGTGGCACATAGCACAACTTTGCACTACTTTAGGAAACTATCCAACACAAGTCCTGCTTTGTACTGAATTGTAAATTCAAGCATAGCACTTTATGTCCTGCAAATTTTCAGTAAATCTGGCCCACAGTATAGGAAAATGTTAGAAATGGGGTCTCTGGTTGGCAGTCAGGTTACCCTCTGTCCAAGCAAAGACTCTCACTCTAGTCAGGGTAAGTCACACACAATCCAAATTATCATGTGCCTACCCTCTGGTAGCTTGGCACTGAGCAGTCAGGCTTAACTTAGAAAGCAATGTGTAAAGTATTTGTGCAATAAATCATACAATACCACAATATAGCACCACAAAAATACACCACACAGTGTTTAGAAACATATATAATATTTATCTGGATATTTGCAGGTCAAAACGATCAAAGATGCAATAAGTAAATGTAGAGATATCACTGAAAAAGTGATATAAAGTGTCTTAAGTCTTTTTAAAGGAAACAAAGTCTCTTTTAAGCACAATGTACCTGGTTTGTGTGAAAAATCTCCGCAATGGCCCGCAGAAGAGGAGAAGCGTGGAAACCAAGGTGGTGTGCGTCGATTTCTCGGGCCGCACATGGTGATGGGTCATTTAGTTTCCATGCAGGGACGTCTGTGTGTCGATTTCCGGTGCTCGGTCGTGGATCCTCTTTGGGTTGGGGGGTTTTCAGACGCCCCGCGGTCTGTGCGTGGAATCCTGGGCTTGTGGAGCGAAGTCACAAGCGCTGCATTGTTCTGATTTCGGCGTGCGGTGGCAGGCTGTAAATCGGTTTTAGCAAGCTGTGCTTGGAATTTTTGCCGCACAAGGAATCCAGTTGCAAGAGAGAAGTCTTTTTGGTCCTGAGACTCCAGGGCACAGGAGGCAAGCTCTATCCAAGCCCTTGGATGGCACTTCTTCATCACAGCCAGGGAGCAGTAAGGCAGCAGAGCAACTTCAAGGCAGCAGTCATTCACAGAAAGTAGTCAGGTGAGTCCTTTGGGCATCCAGGCAGTTCTTCTTGGCAGGATGCAGGTTCTGGCTACAAGTTTCTTCTCCAGGAAGTGTCTGAGTTGGAAGGGGCAGAGGTCCTGTTTATATACCCAAATGTGTCTTTGAAGTGGGGGAGACTTCAAAGAGTGGCTTGGAAGTACACCAGGTCCCCTTTCAGTTCAATCCTGTCTGCCAGGGTCCCAGTAGGGGGTGTGGCAGTCCTTTGTGTGAGAGCAGGCCCTCCACCCTCCCAGCCCAGGAAGACCCATTCAAAATGCAGATGTATGGAAGTGAGGCTGAGTATCCTCTGTTTGGGGTGTGTCTGAGTGAATGCACAAGGAGCTGTCAACTAAATCCAGCCAGATGTGAATTGTAAGGCACAGAAAGATTTAAGTGCATAGAAATGCTCACTTTCTTAAAGTGACAATTCTAAAATAGTAATATTAAATCCAACTTCACCAGTCAGCAGGATTTTATATCACCATTCTGGCCATACTAAATATGAGCTACCAATCAAACAATATATGACGACAGCCCCAATGTTAGCCTATGAAGGGAGCAGGCCTCACAGCAGTGTAAAAACAAATTTGGGAGTTTTACACAACCATGACATGTAAACTACATCGGCACATGTCCTGCCTTTTGCCTACACAGCACCATGACCTATGGGTTACCTAGGGCATACCTTAAGGGTGTCTTACATTTAGAAATGTAGAAAAATTGGAGTTTTAGGCTTGGTAAGTACTTTTAAATGCCAAGTCGATTTGGCAGTGAAACTGCACACACAGGCCTTACAATGGCAGGCCTGAGACAAGGTTAAGGGGCTAATATGTGGGTGGCACAACCAGTGCTGCAGGCCCACTAGTAGCATTTAATCTACAGGCCCTCGGCACATATAGTGCATAGTACTAGGGACTTCTAAGTAAATTAAATAGTCCAATTGGGCATGATCCAATGTTACCATGTTTAAAGGGATAGAGCATATGCCCTTTAACACTGGTTATCAGTGGTAAAGTGTGCAGAGTCTGAAAACCAGCAAAAACAGTGTTCAGAAAGTGGAGGGAGGCAGGCAAAAAGTTAGGGGAGACCACCCTAAGGCTGTCAGGTCTAACATGTGTCCCCCCCAGCTGAAAGTGGGGAGAGCTACCCAACCTCCTGGGAGCTCTCATCGTTAAGGTGGAAGTATCTGGAGAGACCATCAGCATTGGTCTGGTCAATCCCCGGGCGATGCTTCACCGTAAAGTCCATCCCCTGTAGGGAAATGGACCACCTCAAGAGTTTTGGATTCTCACCCCTCATCTGCATGAGCCATCTGAGGAGCCTGTGGTCTGTCTGAACCCGGAAGTGAGTCCCAAACAGGTAGGGTCTTAACTTCTTCAGTGCCCAGACCACCACAAATGCTTCTCGCTCAAAAGCACTCCACCTCTGTTCCCGTGGTAATAGCCTTCTGCTAATAAAGGCTACTGGTTGGTCTGAGCCCTCCTTATTTAGCTGTGCTAGAACAGCCCCTATGCCATGCTCTGAAGCGTCTGTCTGCACAATAAATTCCTGGGAGTAGCCAGGGGCCTTGAGCACGGGGGCCATGCACATGGCTTCCTTCAGAGAATCAAAGGCTTTCTGATAAGCCTCTGTCCAATTCACCAACCTAGGTTGTTTCTTGGAAGTGAGTTATGTCAAGGGTGACACAATGGTACCATAGCCCTTGATGAATCTGCGGTAGTATCCAGTGAGGCCTAAAAAGGTTCTCACTTCAGTCTGTGTTTTAGGTGGTTGCCAGGCCTTGATAGTTTCAATCTTGGCCTGGAGTGGCTCCACCTTGCCACCCCTACTAGATGTCCCAAGTACACCATGGAACCCTGCCCAATCTGGCACTTATTAGCCTTGATGGTCAGGCCTGCCTGTTGCAGAGCCTGAAGCACCTGCTTGAGGTGGAGCAGGTGTTCCTCCCAGCTGGAACTGTAGACAGCTATGTCATCCAGGTAGGCTGCACAGTAGGCCAGTTAGGACCCCATTAACCAACTGCTGGAAGGTAGAGGGGGCATTTTTCAACCCAAATGGCATCACCCGGAACTGGTAATGGCCATCAGGTGTAGAAAATGCTGATCTCTCTTTGATCCCCTTAGTCAGGGTGATCTGCCAGTACCATGAAGTAAGATCAAACATACTCAGGAACTTGGCAGTGCCTAGTCTGTCTATGAGCTCATCAGCTCGGGGGATGGGGTGAGCATTGAGACCCCGGTAGTCCACACAGAGCCTGAGTACTGGCTTCACACTGGGGGCAGCAGCCTTTGGAACCAGCACAACAGGGCTGGCCCAGGGACTACAGGATTTCTCAATAACCCCTAAAGTCAACATCTTGGAGACCTCCTCCTTGATGCTGGCCTTAATTTTATCAGATAACCTGTAAAAAACTTTCTTCACAGGGGGACTGTCACCCCAGTCATTGTCACGAACACGTAGGTGGGTCAGTCCAGGAGAAAGGGAGAACAGGGAGGAGAACTGCTCTAACAGCTCATAGCAGTCTCCTCTCTGGTTTAGAGTCAGAGAGTCAGAGAGAATGAAACCCTCCACTGACCCATCACCTTCTTTGGCAGAGAAGAGGTCGGGGAGAGGTTCACTCTCCTCTTCCATGCCCTCATCTGTGACCAGGAGCATACTGATCTCAGACATCTCAAAGTGAGGTTTGAGCCCGTTGTGATGGAGGACCCTTAGGGGTTGCCTAGGGGTCTTGAGGTCCACTGGGTAAGTGGCCTCCCCTTTACACTCCTTGATCACAAAAGGGCCACTCCAGCAGTCCTGGAGAGCCTTGGGCCCTACTGGCTCCATCACCAAAACCTTGTCTCCAGGTGAGAACTCAACCAGAGTGGTCTTCCGGTCATACCACTCCTTCATCACCTCTTGACTGGTCTCGAGGTTACTCTTGGCCTGCTTCCAGAAGCATTGCGTTTGGTTGCGGAGGGCCAGCATGTAGCTGACCACATCCTGGGAGGTGTCTTGGGAACTTTCTCCCAGCCCTCTTTAACAATGCTTAGAGGTCCCCTGACAGGGTGACCATAGAGAAGCTCAAAGGGGCTGAGCCCCACCCCTTTCTAGGGCACCTCTCTGTAAGCAAACAACAGGCATGGTAAGATGACGTCCCACGTACGCCTCATGGCTTCAGTCAGGCCATTAATCATGCCCTTCAGGGTCTTGTTGAATCTCTCAACAAGCTCATAGGATTGAGGATGATAAGGGGTGGTAAACCGGTAGGTCACCCCACACTCCTCCCACATGGACTTTATGTACGCAGACATGAAGTTTGTGCCCTTGTCAGACACAACTTCCTTAGGGAATCCCACACGGGTAAATATTCCCAACAGGGCTTTGATCACCACCGGCACAGTCACTGTTCTCAGAGGGATTGCCTCTGGATAGCGGGTGGCATGGTCTACCAAAACCAGGATAAACCTATTACTCAAGGCAGTTTTGGGGTCCAAGGGACCAACAATGTTGATGCCCACCTTTTAAAAGGGGGTGCCAATGATGGGGAGTGGGAGCAGGGGAGCCTTAAGCTTTTTCCCTCTATTCCCACTAGTGTGGCAGGTTGGATAAGCTCTGCAGAAATTATCTGAGGCTAACCTCATTCTGGGCCAATGGAAGTGGGTGACAAGCCGGTTAAAGGTCTTGTCTTGGCCCAGATGTCCTGCCAGGGGAATGTCGTGAGCCAGACCCAGTAGGAAGGCCCGGTATACTGGGGGACCACCAGCCCACGAGCGGCCCCAGGACCTGAAACCTTAGGCTCACTGTTAAGGAGATCATTCTCCCAGTAAATATGGTGAGTGTCAGAGGTGTCACCTGCTGCTTGGGCTGTGGCCTGATGCCTCAGACCCTCAAGGGTGGGGCATTCCTTTTGCACCTTGCAGAATTCTGACATGGTTGGCCCACCCTCAACTTGCCAGCCAGCAAATTCAGGTAGATTACCCAGGTCAGCTAAGTCCTCCCCAGTTGGCTCGCCATGTTTAAAGAGAGACAGCATCTGCCCTTTAGAACTGGTTAGCAGTGCTAAAGTGTGCAGAGTCTAAAAAACAGCAAAAACAGTGTCCAAAAAGTGGAGGGAGGCAGGCAAAAAGTTAGGGGTGACCACCCTGAGGCTGTCAGGTCTAACAGAAAACATTTGCTGACAGCAATGAATTTTAGTATTTTACAGCACAACATAGAGCTTTTGACACTGGTTTCAAATTACCAGGGCATTATTTGTAAATATAACTGTTCAATCCACTATATTCACACTAATCTGGATTACACTAGGTCTTTAGTTATCAGAATTGTCCTAGTTTCCTTGCCTGACTATGAAGCATAAGACCAAAACTTGTGGTTATTCCACATATCAAGTTTCTTTGACAAGTCTTCTTCAAAAATTGACTAAATATTATTGCAATCTGACTCATATATGTGGGACACTGTTCTTCTAAGAATCATAGATATGCACCAGGATAAGTATTTTGCCAATCACAGTGAATTTTAGTATTTTAAAACAGCTAAATTTGAGAAAACTGTTTTCGTTGAATAATAACGGCGTTGGTAAGGGGAAGAGGTGCAGTCCACGCAAGTCACACCTCCCTGGATTTCTCTTGTTCTTTAGTGTTAAAAAAGTGCCTTTTGTTGACAGTTTACTCCCGGTGAGAGACAAACTCAAAGCCACAAATTAAGGTCAAACCATATGCCAATGTATTTAAAAATGCTCTTCAAAAATGCACTTGTCATTGTAGCAGATGTAGAACAGTTCTTTGCATACCACTTTCACGTACATTATACTCGACACGCTATTGAAATATACTGTTTTTATCCAGGATGTGTGTGAAAAACAGATTGGTAGAATATTTGCTGATGGCAGCAAACTCTGTGTTTGAGATCGCAAATGGCTGGCAATAATGTTGTGTGTGCCATGGTTTAATGTTTGAATGGCATTGCGTGAAGAGAAATCTTCTTGGGATTGATATACTTCCCTGAGTGCTGGGCAACATTGCAGCCAGAAGCTGTAGACATCATACCTGCCAAATTCGCCCCTCAAAAAATTGAGTTGACATGTTTGTGATTGTGATACTTTCTGGTCTTTTATAACAGACCTTCTCACATATGTAGTGTCATTTTTGTCAGAAGAAAAGTGGGAATGCAGCATGGATGGACTTTTTTTAGTGACACTATTTATGGCATTCAACTGTAGGTAAATGTAACGAAATACTACTTTTTGAGGCACAGCCTGCTATTTGCAGGGCTCTCTATGTAAAGACAAGTTCTGTAATCCACAAACATTACACAAGCATGGATTTTCCAAGGTCTTTACTGTTTAGCAATAACTATGTTGAGTTCCTTTTCTGTCCTCCGACATCAGGACCTAAAGCTATAGTTATGCCATACACCATATTTCTTCAGGATATATTTAAAATTCGTGACGTGTGTAATGTCTTTTTTGAAGGCTGATATTTTAGAGCTGGTTTTAAATGAAGTTGGTATTTTTCATGACAATTTCTATTCAACTGCGGAGCTTGATATGCAAGTGCTTCCTGCTGGCCTTTCAAAGGTTCTAACCTGTAGGGGTATCTGATCGCTATGTATGCCAGTTTTATCCTTTATCTGCTAGGCACTAAAGACTGATTGAACAACGGGTGTTAAATACGAACCAGAATTCTTGTCAGCAATCTCCTCTTCACCCACAATGCTATGGTTTTAATTCAGGGTTCACCACATAAAGTATGTCACTTAGACCTCAGTCGTCAAGAACATGTTCTTCCTGTTCTTATCCAGGCTAATCTGTACCAACATTAGATAGAAAGGACTTTTGCAACAATACTGGCTTCTGCCGAAAAAAAAGAACTGGCCTATCAGTAACAGAAAATGTGAGGGATAGGTTTTTAAATTAAAAAATGTAACCTGCACCTCTCAGCATTTCAAATCCAATTTGCCACTGCTCTAAGGTAAGTATATCATGGGATCACAATGATCAATTTTCAGAAGGATCAATTCTGGCACAATGGCGCAGAAAGGCATCCTTTAATCTTGATTGGAGCATGCTACTGATTTATGCACACTTTACAAGAAAGATAACCACTTATTGGGAACATGACATGAACTCAAGGCTTACAACACACGGCTCTAATCGAATTTCTAGCTTGAGACAAATCTGCTCATGCCCAAGATAATCACTTGGCTTCTTTTAGTATTCTGGCTCAGCGTGGGATTTGAACTGTTTCTGTAAACGAAGACGTGATAGTGCCAGCAGAGTGAAGGTCAGGTGTTTGCCACAGAAATGCAGCATTGATAGGCGTACATGCATGTCCTCTAGGTAGCATGACAAATCTATATTGATACTGTAAGTTTTGGTGCTCATTAGAGTGAGTGTGAAATAGAATTTGCCCCCGACTAATGTCCGCATCAGAGTATTTAATATATGTTAAAGCATTGCAATAGGAATTGAAGGACTTGTGGACTATTAATAACCTTGAGAAGTTTGTATTACCTTATGAAACCATAGCTGTGCCACTGCAGAACAGTTTTTATGAAACATATGTCGGCCAGAGAGGATACACCTTCATGTCTATTGGCACTTCAAATCCTTTATCCTGACACCTATCCTTCCTTTATTAACCTTGTTTACTTGCACCTTGCATTGATTTACTCCTACCTCCGATTACTTATTTCTCTTGACTTTTGATAACTTTGATTTACCTCCTCGTCTTGCTTCTCACCTTCAATCCCCCCCTCCCCCGAAGTGTATTTGTTTTGTGATTGACCACACCCCATCCTTTTCTTTCTCTATTTGCCACTCGTGTAACTTCAGAATCCTTCCTCCATCCGCTGTCTCCGTTTTATTTTGACATGGCACAACCATTCTTGTGCCATAATGAATTTATAAGGAGCTTCGATTCTATCTGCTTCCACACAACATTGGTTATTCTTTCATTTCTCATGTGTTCATATTTCTTTCCATTATTCGTGTTTTTTATGATGGAGTTGCCTTGCATCATTGTTTGTTTAGTAGGACGCTGCTATTTTGACCGTGAATAGTTTTTTTTTTTTTTTTTTCACCTACTTCCTCAGTGAAGTCTCTCCTTTTCTCATCCGTGTGGCACTAAGCCGTCTCATTTACTATCCATCTGCCATCTCTGGTTTATTCTACGCTTTCTTTCCTAGACCCTGTTTCCCCTCGAGGACTTTCTCTTTGAAATAACACTATCTTTCTCGTTTTGTTATCTCTTTCCTTTAATATTGCAGCAAGGTTTGAACTCATTATAATTCGCTCTATATTATTACCTTAAGTATTGATACTCTGATTATTACTTAAGTGCTGATATTATGGTTTCAGCAAGGGTGATCAAGTTCATTTTGCATGTGCTCTTTTAACTGTACAGTGCTCTCATTATTTGAATAATTGACAAGCTCTAATTACGTTTAATGGCGTATCATTAGATTATATTTTTCTAGTCTTCCAAAACATCTTCAAATCACTGCAAAGCCGATGACTGAAGTGCTGAAGTATGAAATGAAGTGGGCTGTGCTGCACGTAAATTGGATTGGAAACAATAAACTTTTACCGAGGTAAAGTATACATTTAATATAAAAGTATTTTTAAAAGGCTAACTTCCTGATCACAAAATTTGTCTTGTATACTTTTGTAAAGAATATTGTAGACATTGTTTCATTGGTGTTTTGTGTCAGGACACCACACCTCTTCGCTGCAGTCTTTACAGTGCCTTCCCTTCATGAAACAGACAATTACTCTTTAGGTTTCACAGGCGTGCCACCACAGGTTGCGAGTGTCATATCTGAAACTTCAGGGAGTATTCATATGCGATTAGTACAAATAGAAAGGGTTGTGTGCATTTTGCAAAATTACTAATAGTGTGATACTCAGTTCACAAAGGCATTCGTAGTATGCGAAGTTGTATCCCTTTAGTACCACTTCACATACTCCTAAATGCCTGTGTGAATAGTACCACCTCGTTGGCTTAAGACATCCCCCAAATCATCAGAAATTTCGGAACAGCACGTATTTGTTTGCAACTTTACTCAGATGCTCCTTCACTTTATGACAAGAGGCAGTACTATTCACAAAAATAATTTTTAAGCCATTAATGTCTTATAACCATTAAAAAGAGCAAATAAATAGGATATCTTCAAAGTATTTCAAACTGCCCTTGAGGAGTTAATCAGTAAAACATATCCTATCTGTTATGCAGAGGAAAATGAAACGCCATCAGGTAAAACAAATTAAATATTATATACCAGTTTTTTCCTTAGTAATCAAGTTTTCCATTTTAATCAAGTCATGTTTTGATATGTTGATAATGGCAGTCCCATTTAACAATGGTTATTTCAGTAGTCCATTTTATAATCTTCTCTAAGCAATTTCAGTATAGTAGACATGCAATATATTTTTATCAAACTCAACACTTCACATATGGACAAAACTACCTTCTTGAAAAAATGAGCATGTGGCACGGAAGGCTTTGAAAAAAATCATCAGTAAAACATAACAAACAAGGACTGTGACCCATAATTGTAGCACACCTCATGGTTCCTATTCACAGTGATTATTGTGAGATAATGTGACATCATCTCGAGGCACTCCTGGCTTACCAACGAGTTTCAGGAATAAGTTACTACAACGGGAAGGCTATATCAGGTATGTCAAAGTACAATGGCAAAGCCTGTTTCAGCCCGTTGTAGACGGGGCTGTGCTTAGGTCTCTTCCCCTTCGCCCCAATTGCATTTCCACCCAAAGTAATGTAATTAGCTATAGTGGAATGTGATGAATTTCCGTTTCTTTAGGCTTAGGCCAAAACATCTTGCTTACGAATTAGTCAAGTGATTTCTGAAATTCATTGCAAAATAACATTTTGCCTGTGTATAAACAGCACTGCCCCATTTGTATCTGCAGATATGGATCACTGAACTCTTTGTAGTGAGAAAGGAAAATTAATTTTCCAACTGGACAGTGTTACAAGTGGTGTACATTATGTTAGCATTTTTGTGAATGAATGAAGGACTAAAATGAGGCTATCTTTTAGCCATTTTCATTAAGGACTATATTTATGAGGGCCTTGTGCCACCATTGTATCAATTTTGTGATGCAACAGCAGCACAAACCAGCAAATCATATTTATGAGGCTTTGAATAGCCTTATAAATATGAAGTAAGGCAAGGCAGCCCAAATCACTTCATTGCCTTACTCTGTTCCAGAGAGATGTTCCATGAGTGTTGCAGTGGGTGTTCCCAGGCAACACGCATAGATTTTGATGCATCCACAGATTTACAAGACCTTCTAAACCTGGGGATGTGCCAAAACCTTACACCGCACCAGAAGAGATGCAACAAGGAGAAATATAACCCTTTTCTCCTCGTTAGTTCCTCTTTCTATGTGTGCTGCATTCTGCACACATGGAAGGAGAACAAAGCCTCCCAGGCTTGCTTTTGTTCAGGAAGGTGCCCCTTCCTGCACAAAAACAATCCTACATGCAATGCATGCACCTTTGCACCATGGTGCACAGGTGCTTCCGTTTGTGCTAGGCTGCCAAAATGGAACAGTCGCAAAGGCAAAGGACAAGGCATTCCTACCCTGGAACATTAATATACAGAGGCAGCGAGCCAGGTTATTAGGACTGGCAAATATATTACGATTATAAATTGACAGTCACTTAGATACTAGTTTAAGGGTTAATCTGCCATAAAAGAGCAGATGTAGTATTCTATGAAACTCATAATTCCCCAGTACAATGTAAGGGCAGGAGACTCACAGGATTTGAGATCTGAAACACACTCTAGCTCTGCTGTCTTAAACCTCTCCCTAGGTGGTCCATGTGCCACAGGGCTGTCAGTTCACAGTGACAGTTGCTCACCCTGTTTAGGACAGGGTGTGCTTCACATATTTTCTCAACTCAGGACTGCTATGTGACACTATGTAAAGTTGCTTATTGGTACCACATATGGAAATCACACAATGACACCCCACATGCTATGAGAAAATGCTCATTGTGTGTTGGGCCAACATTGTTTTGCTGTGCAAGAACAATCTCCTGCCTTGGGAGTTTTTTCATTGAGAACTAAATACTTGGTGAATACTCACATCAAATAGGTGCTTGCTCAGAAAAGTTCAGTGTCTTCTGTTGAGCCCTGCAGTGGTAGCCCACTCGAAGCACCAAGATCCTCATCTACCTGGCAGGATCTCTAAATTTAGGAACAAATCCTGTATTAGAGGATTGTAGAACATGGTCTCCTCTAGCCCGGTGGTCTCAACTCCCCTTTCTCTTCAGGGAGTATAATAAAAAAATACTTCCATACAGCTTAATGTATATCACTACATCCAAAGTCCAAAATGTGTCTGAAAAGTGTTAATAGCAATAAGGTGTGTTATGTTTACTCAATGCTTTTGAGGAAATACTTTTAAAAAATCACAGTATACTTGTTTTTTTCTATGAAAATATGAGTTTGTTTGCCTTCAGACTCATATTAGGCCAAAATAAGTAGATGGCTTAGTTGTTACAGTAGCTCTTTCTTCTCCATATTGGAGAGAGAACTTTCAAATGAGATCAAGCCCATCCTGAAGATGAGATCCAATCAGCATAAAACATGTCTGTTTAATTACTTTGAAAGATCAATTTCATCTTCTAGTAACTCAACTCACGTAAAGCATGTACTGAAAGAGATGGGAACATTATAGACAGCAATAAATAAATTATGAAATGATGAGCAAACTGCTTGAGTAATGTGTTTACCCACATTCACAAATGCGCCTACTTAGCCATTATATGCATTGTGCAAGCAAACTGCATGGAGAATGTGAGCTTTCAAAAGTGGTAATAAATCAGTAATACCTTTGAAGCTTGGATTTTTAATAAGGAAGTAAGAATTCACATGGATGAACTTTGAAAATCTAACTCTTACTATTTTTGTACAAGACAGGAATCTATGCAGCTTTATGTGGAGACCATTTGTAATACAATCAAAAACCCAATGTGAGAATTCCTTCTGAATACATCTTCTGGGACTGCTGTCTGCTTCCTTGATCAAACAGGGCCTACACATACATTCTGGAAATATTTAAAATTGGCAGATATCAGGAGTATGCTATGTAACCCTAATCATGCAGCCAACAGATTGCCTGCATGAGAAACCCATTTTGATTTAGGCTTTCACAGCAAGTATTTTACTCACAATCCACTCTTCCTTCATGATATCTTGGAAAACAAAAATGTGGCTCTTCAAGAGTACTTTTCCATTTGTTTCCTTTGAGGAAAACACAATCGGAATGTCTTTTGACATCCCTCAAAGTTCTGACTTTTTAGGTGGTCGCTGGACTTTGAATTGCCACCCTTTATATCACATGATCCTTCCACTTTTAGAACTTCTGCTTTTGTCTGTTAGACCTATCTGGTTTAGGGTGGTCTTCCTCCAAAACATTTGCCTCCACCCCTCTTATTGTGGTTAGTCTTGCTTCTGTTCGCTAAAGGGCACTGTGCACTTTACCACTGTTAATCATTGCTAAAGTGCTTGTGCTCTCTCCTTCAAATGTAGTAAAGCTGGCTGCCCAGGGCCTGTAAGTTAATTGTTACAAGTGGGCCTGCAAAACGTATTGCACCACCCACTTAAGTAGCCCTTTAAGCATGCCTCATACCTGCCATTGCTCCCTTTGTGTTCAGTTTTAAACTGCCAATTTGACCTGGCAAAACAAGCTTTTCTCTAGGTTCAACTTTCATTTTTGATACATCAAAGTCACCCCAAGGTAGGCCCTGAAAACCTAGAGGGCAAGAGGCAGTGAATTTAAATGTTTGACATGCACTTGTACTTTTAAGTTTTACATGTCCTGATAGTAAAATGCTCCCAGATGTGTTCTTCACTACTGTAAGGCCTACTTCTCCCATAGGATAACATTGGGTTACCTTATTACATTTAATAATTTTTAACTTTCAATTAGGAGCAGGTAGACAGGTTTAGTGTGTAAATCATTGTAATGTAAAGCCCTCTTTAAGACAGTTGGCTTTTTTTGTCCTCACTCTCTGGTGCCTCCAGTCTATCACTGGGTCACATGACTAGGTGGAGCTGGCAGTTGGTCTTTGTGTATTGCTCCTAGATAGTGAGAAGGGAGGATAGGATGGGACAGTTTGACTTAATAAATGAAGGTAGTGTCACCTACCACACTTGCACATCACAAAGGCTGTACCTGAGCACTCTTACTTAAAAAAGGGTTTGTTACTAATGTTTGTACACGTAGACAAGCTGGGGCCAGCACTCGGACGAAGAGGCTGCCTGACACGCAGTGAGCGGAAGCCTCTAGAAATTTCTCTTACTTCAAAGTGGGCACTAGGTATAAATGTTGGACCGCAGACCCCAACTCTTCAGTACACATCTGGACCTGTGGAAGACTCAGAAGAAGGGCTGCTGTGCTGGCTTGCTGCAAAATTGACTACAACTCTGCTTCCCTGCTGTGCCACCTTGCTACTCTTTCACCTGAGTGGGAAGGTCTTGACCTGCATCTTGAATGCAGGACCACCAGAGTGACTCCTATTCCTTTCAGATAAGCAGCTACTACTCAAACAATGTATGAGGGCAGCCCAATGTTAGCCTATGAAGGGAGCAGGCCCCATGCAGCAGTGTTTAAACGAATTTAGGAGTTCTACACTACCAGGACATGTAAACTACATAGGTACAGGTCCTCCCTTTTGTCTACACAGCACCCTGCTCTATGGGTTATCTAGGGCATATCTTAGGGGTGAGTTCTATGTAGAAAAAGGGGAGTTTTAGGCTTGGCAAGTACTTTCAAATGCCATGTCAAAGTGGCAGTGAAACTGCACACACAGGCCTTGCAATGGCAGGCCTGAGGCATGGTTAAGGGGCTACTTATGTGGGTGGCACAATCAGTGCTGCAGGCCCACTAGTAGCATTTAATCTACTGGCCCTTGCACATGTAGTACACTTTACTGAGGACTTATAAGTAGATTAAATAAGCCAATTGGGTGTGAACCAATGTTACCATTTTTGAAGGGAGAGAGCATATGCACGTTAGCACTGAGTAACAGTGGTAAAGTGTGCAGAGTCCAAAAACCAGCAAAAATAGTGTCCAAAAAGTGGAGGGAGGTAGGCAAAAAGTTAGGGGTGACCACCCTAAGGCTGTCAGGTCTAACATATAGTTTTTAAAATAACATAAAGAGGGTCATTCTGACCCTGGCGGCCGGTGGCCGCCAGGGCCACCGACCACGGGAGCACCGCCAACAGGCTGGCGGTGCTCCAATGAGCATTCTGACCGCGGCGGTTCAGCCGCGGTCAGAAGCGGAAAGTCAGCGGTCTCCCGCTGACTTTCCGCTGCTCTTTGGAATCCTCCATGGCTGCGGAGCGCGCTCCGCAGCCATGAGGATTCTGACCCCCCCTACCGCCATCCAGTTCATGGCGGGAAAGCCGCCATGAACAGGATGGCGGTAGGGGGGGTCGCGGGGCCCCTGGGGGCCCCTGCCGTGC
This sequence comes from Pleurodeles waltl, assembly GCF_031143425.1. Lineage (NCBI taxonomy): Eukaryota > Metazoa > Chordata > Amphibia > Caudata > Salamandridae > Pleurodeles > Pleurodeles waltl. The sequence goes on along the minus strand of NC_090436.1, from coordinate 589,586,270 downwards.
CCATGCCAATGGCATGGGCACGGCAGGGGCCCCCGTAAGAGGGACCCGAAAAGTATTTCAGTGTCTGCCTTGCAGACACTGAAATACGCGACGGGTGCCACTGCACCCGTCGCACCTTCCCACTCCGCCGGCTCGATTACGAGCCGGCATCCTCGTGGGAAGGTCGTTTTCCCCTGGGCTGGCGGGCGGTTTTACTGGAACCGCCCGCCAGCCCAGGGGAAAACTCGTAATACCCGCTGCGGTCTTTTGACCGCGGCGCGGTAATTTGGAGGGCGGGATCCTGGCGGGCGGCCTCCGCCGCCCGCCAGGGTCATAATGAGGCCCAAAGTCTACAATTATCATCCTGTTATTGGCATTTTTTGGGTCGTTGTATTGACGGGTGGGCGAGTCTTTCTTTGTTTGTATTTCCAACCATATTGACTGATTCTGCTGAGAGGGTGCTGGTATCACTCTTCCTCCACTTCCAGGCTATGCACTTTGCCATTGTGCAGGTCAGCGTGCTAGTGGCCTCATGAACTTCCTGTGTCTTTCCTCAAAACAGCATGCCAGCACAGATGCACAGGGGATGAGTGCAGCAGGCATGCTGCTGGTGCGCCAAAGGTGTGCCTAGGGCAAACCAGTCTGCTCCTGGACAGTGCCAGCCACTTGGCATGCTGCTGGTTATAGTCTAAAACTGACCTGGATCAGGAGCATTGATTGTCTCGTAGGCAGCTCCAGGACCTTCAAGCTGGGAATTTCCCGGTGATCTGCCCTTTGGTTTTAAAATGTCTCTAATCCCCATATAAAGCAATGTCCTAACTGCGACTTTTGCTTCACGTCTGACATGGAATTAGCCATGCCCCATAACAATAAAGCCAACCTAGGTCTCTCTCAGGCCAATATTATATGCGCAACAGCCACAGATTCTGAAGTTGCAGTGTGGTTTGCTAAATACTCATTCTCTAACTAAACATAATATGGAATCACTCAGCTTAATTCTAACTGAGGCTCTTGACTGCTTTTTTATTACTGAGATTTGGGCCAGAGCTGATTCAGATCCCGACCTTATTGACGCAACTCCTCCAGGCTACTCTATACTTAAATGGGACAGACAAGTCCGGATGGACTGGGCCTTGCTATTATCTTTAGGAAATCTTTTGGTTGTTTGCTGGAGTCTACACCAACCAATGGTAGAGATGACAATAAGGCAGTCTTTTTTAGTCTCATGCTGTCAGCAAAGGACACTTTATCAGGGATCTTAGTTTACAGACACCTGGCTTAAGGGCCAATTTCCTAAAAGCCTGGGGTCAGTCTTTTGAACCTTATCTAAATTATAGATTCACCACTATTTTACTGGATCTTTATTTTCATTTTGATGAATCAACTAATAAGGATACTGCCTCTCTGGCGGAGGTAATGCTCAATTTTGAATTGTCTTAGAGAATTATGAGTTTCACTCACTCTTCAGGACACACGCATTTCTTTGAATTATCCTGATCTCAATATTAATGAAATTCGCTCTCTGAGCTGGACAGACTATTACATGATTCTATTTAGTATCCCCTCTGACCTTTCTAATGTTAATCAAACCCCTGTGAATCACAGTACATGCAGGAATGAAAGCAAGATTACTCCATCCAATTTGGAACAAGCTCTTTGTGCTTCCAAACTTAATTCAGGGCTCCTGCTGAGCTACTGAGTTGAAGGTTTTGACATTTGTGTTTCCTCCTCTTTAGATTGCTTTGCCCCTATAAGGTCAAAAACTATGCCCAGAAGCAAAACATTTGCCCCTTGGTTCTCTGCTGAAGCTGCGTACAAAATGTCACTGACAAGAGCACAAGTGGTTGTTTACCACCTCCTCTGAGGGTAAACCTTTGGAAAAAGCCAAACATAAGACCTTCTTGGCTAATTACAAATCAGCTATCAAGGCTGCAAATGCAGCTTTCTTTTCTGATAAAATCAGGACAGCAGGTAGTTCTTCTAAGCTGCTGTTTAAAACTATTAAGGATCTGACTTCCCTTCCTTCTCAGAACCAGGCTTCCACCTCCCAAGCCTTCTATGATGGCATGGCACTTGTTTTATAAACAAAAAATCTTTCCTTAGGTGGTGACTTCTTGCCTGTAGAATCATGTAAATATAAACTGTTTGAGTTTCTTACCATCTGTCTTCAGCAAACCAAACAGCTGCTTTTGAGCACTAAACCCGGGTCACCTTGGGATCCCTGTTCGGCCAAAATATTCCATCCAGCTCCCAATTCTATTTCTGACTTCCTGCATAATACTTTCAGGGGTATTATTCAATCAGGTGCTGTTCCTTCACCCTGAAAAAGAGCAACAGTTACTCCATTACTGAAAAAACCTAATGCTGATCCAGATGATTTTAAGAACTACAACCCAACCTCCTTGCTCCCTTTTCCAGCCAAAGTTCTGAATTTTTTTTTAAATGTGGAACTGGTCAGCTATATACATACTCATGACTGCCTGGAGTCTTCACAAAATAGTTTCTGCGCTGGACATAACACTGATACTGCATTTGTGGCAGCAACCAATAACATCCGTCGCCATGTTGACCAAGGAGGTGAGGCAATACTTCTAATTCACGACTTGTCTGCAGCATTTGATATGATTTGGCCACCATGTATGATTCAATGGTTGAAGGAGATAGAGGTTGGTGGTGCTGCTCTCTGTCTGCTTTCCTCCTTTTGTTTGGACAGAGTACAGGTGGTCAGCTTTGGTACCTTTAAAGTGGATGCCTGTACTCTTCCTTGCAGCTTCTTCCAAGGCTCCACATTGAGTCCGACACTCTTTAAGATCTATATGGCACCTTTGGTGGCCCTGGTGCAGTCGTTTGGCTTCGAGGTCCAGTTACATACTTATGACACCCAAATCATCGTGTTAGTATTCAATAATGTGATCAATGTTGCTGAATCTTTTAGGAACTATGGCCCTCATTCCGACCCTGCCGGTTGGTGATAAAGCGGCGGTAATACCGCCAACAGGCCGGCGTTAATAAATATGAAATTATGACCACGGCGGAAACCGCTCAGACAGACAGCCACTTTAACACACCAACCGCCAGGGTGAAATCAACATGCACCACGGCGATAACCGCCTACAGCCAGGCAGAAGACAATGTTCCACCCACTGAATTATGAGACACCAATCCGCCACCTTTTCCAGGGCGGTATTAACTACATCAAAAGCCTGATTGAAACAGATTTCAGAAGTCAGAGGACTCACCTGTGGAGACTCAGGGAGGAACCACGCCACCATGGAGCCCGAGTTTCATGTGTTCCCCATGATCTTCTACCTTTTGCTCCATTACGAACACCAACGCCGGCAAAAGACAACCACAGTGAGTACTGTCGCCTAGCACACAAGGGAGGGGGAGGAAAAAGAGAGTGACACCCCCACGCAACACTCCCACCCCCAACACCATACACATATCCAGATGCTGTAACATTACATATGCACCGCGTACCCTCAGGAATAATGCAAGGACAAAAGGAATGGATTAAAGTGAGTGTAATAAGATAAAATACTATAAATATGTGCATCAAAATCAACAAGTATATACATATTTACAAATGCACGGACACTGCCCAGTCCTCAATATCCGTGGGCCACAGGGCCACATCACATTTTCCAAGGCCCCACTTTACTCCTGCAACAACACGGAGAGAACACTGCAGGGGCATCAGGTCGAAAATAGACAGGCACCCCGGGGGATGGGGAATGGGGGGGAACCTCAGCCGGAAGATGGTACAATGCCACTGGTCCTGGAGAGGCCAACATGCCCTGTGCTTGGTCCTGGGGAGTGCACTGCCACAGTCTCTCAAGTGGGTGATTTGCCCACTGCCTGGTCCTGGGGAGAGCAAGGTGACAGTCTTTCAAGGGGGTGATTTGCCCACTGCTTGGTCCTGGGGAGTGCTAGGGCACAGTCTCTCAAGTGGGTGACTTCTTCCATTGGTTCTGGAGGGGGCATTGTGGCCAGTGAGCTTCATCCTGTGGAGGATGGGGTGAGTGGATGGCTTCTTCCACTGGTTCTGGAGGGGGCATTGTGCCCAGTGAGCTTCATCCTGTGGAGGATGGGGTGAGTGGATGGCTTCCACCACTGGTTCTGAAGGGGGCATTGTGCCCAGTGAGCTACTTCCTGTGGAGGATGGGGTGAGTGGATGGCTTCTCCACTGGTTCTGGAGGGGGCATTGTGCCCAGTGAGCTACTTCCTGAGGAGGATGGGGTGAGTGGATGGCTTCTTCCACTGGTTCTGGAGGGGGCATTGTGTCCAGTGAGCTACTTCCTGTGGAGGATAGGGTGAGTGGATGGCTTCTTCCACTGGTTCTGGATGGGGCATTGTGCCCAGTGAGCTACTTCCTCCGGAGAATGGGTTGAGTGGATGGCTTCTCCACTGGTTCTGGAGGGGGCATTGTGCCCAGTGAGCTACTTCCTGTGGAGGATGGGATGAGTGGATGGCTTCTTCCACTGGTTCTGGAGGGGGCATTGTGCCCAGTAAGCTACTTCCTGTGGAGGACGGGGTGAGTGGATGGCTTCTCCACTGGTTCTGGAGGGGGCATTGTGTCCTGTGATACAGATCTTGGGGAGTGCAAGGTCACAGTCTCACACCTGGGTGTCAGACCCACAGGATTTGCTGGGGCCAGGCCGCACAACAGCCCATGGAGGCAGGACTACACACTGTCTGCCGGTGGTGTCAGCTGCTCAGTGGTGTTAGTGGTGGTGCTGCTGGTGGAGCTGGCATTGGTGGGGAAGTCCCCAGCTCTTCCCCTGCAGCCTTGGACGGCTTCCCACTGGGGCTGCTGCTGCTGGCAGTGGTGCTGGTGGTGGTGCTGGGAGTGGTGGGGGGAGGCTCCAGCCCTTCCCCTGCAGCCTCGGACAGCTGCCCACTGGTGGCGGTGCTGGCAGTGGTGGGGGGAGGATCCTTGGTGATGGCATGCCATAATCCCTTCTTTTGATGGGCGCTGACCTGCAGGGAAATGGACACAGGGAAAGGTATTCGTCCAACCATTCTGCCTGTTACTGTCATGGCCCACCATGCCACCATTCCCCTTCCCATCCCCAGTAGCACAGACATGGCCCACCATACATGCTGCACGCTGCTCAGGGCCCATCCACCACCCACCCCCTACATGAGGCATTCACACACAGCACTCCATGCATTCATGCACCATGCATCGTACTCACAGTGTCCTCACCTGTTGGTCTGGAGGACCATACAGCATTCAGTACTAGGGTAGGACCCCATCCACCAGTCTCTCCAACTCCGCCGAGGTGAAGGCAGGAGCCCTTTCCCCAGTCACATGAGCCATGGTCAGTTCCAGACACAGGTCACAGCAGCACATGCAGTGTATGCCCTCTCCTGTTGAAGGTCAGGTAGCAAGTAAGTGAACAGATAGAAAATAGCGGTGACGTTCGCGGCGGTGCATACCGTCACTGCCGGTGCGCATCACCATTGGCCACTGTACCACATAGGGCTAAATGCTAACCAATGAGGAGTTGCACAGCGGTTTTTGACCGCCTCCCGCAGCGGCAAACAACGTCAGTGGAATAACCTAATACCCACCTGTCCCTCCATACAAGACAGAAGGATTCCATTTCGGGAGGGGGGGGCAGGCCATGGATCCTAACTGCATCACAGTACACAAATGCACCATTTGGACATCAACAAAATAATGTTACAATCACAACATGCATTGATCTGTAGTGGTTGGAATTAAGAGAGTGGTTGGAATTAAGAGATAATGACCAGCTGCTCACCATTTTGCCCCCTAGATTGCAACCGCTGTGGATGAATAGGAGATGGCGACATCCCCCCATGTACAGACCCCTGGTGGACTTGGCAACAATGGAGGACAGGCACATTAGCCTCACCTATAGACTGGATAGGGCCACAATCACAGAGCTGTGTGCCCAATTGGAGCCTGACCTAATCTCTGCTATCCGTCACCCCACCGGGATCCCTCCTCTTGTGCAAGTGCTATCAGTGCTCCATTTCCTGCAACTGGCTCCTTCCAAGTGACAGTGGTCTTTGCAGCAGGAATGTCTCAGCCAATGTTCTCAAACCAGAGTGTTGTCTGCCCTGATTAACCACATGTACAGCTACATCATTTTCCCCAAGGGGGAGGATTTGGTCACAGTGAAAGCTGATTTCTATGCAATGGGACATATCTCCAACATTATTGGGGCAATTGATGGAACACATATTGCATTTGTCCCCCCTTCCCGGTGAAATGAACAGGTGTTCAGAAATCGATAGAGCTTTCACTCCATTAACGTCCAGATGGTGTGCCTGGAGGAACAGTACATCTCCCATGTCAATGCTAAATATCCTGGGTCTGTGCATGATGCCTTTATCCTGAGGAATAGCAGCACCCCAAATGTGATGGCTCAACTCCAGAGGCACAGGGTATGGCTAATAGGTGAGCCCTAGTTGCCACTAAGTATATGTTGGCATATGGGTATGGTGTGGGCCCTAAGGATTAGTGTGTGGTAACAGTTGTCCCTCAATGTTTGCAGTTGACTCTGGTTACTCCAGCCTCTCCTGACCCCTGTGAGGAATCCCAGGACAAGAACATGGGCGAACAAGAAGAATTATAGAGCGGACCTTTGGCCTCCTGAAGGCCAAGTTTTGTTGCTTCCATCTAACAGGTGGATCCCTTTGCTACTCACCCAAGGAGGTCTGCCATATCATCGTGGCATGCTGTATGTTGCACAACCTTGCCTTGCGTTGCCAGGTGCCTTTTCTGCAGGAGGAGGAGGCTGCCGATGGCCGAGTGGCAGCAGTGGACCCTGTGGACAGTGAATATGAGGAGGCAGAGGATGAGGGTGAGGACAACAGAAGTGCAATAATTCATCAATACTTCCAATGACACACAGGTAAGACAGTGTAAATTCACATTTAATTGATAGTTTTGTGTTTGACATTGTCACTGGTAGGCTGTTTTTCCCACTTCTATGGCCACTCACTGTACCTTTTGACATCTATATTTGCACATATTTGTGCCCCACTATCGCTCCTGGCGTGTTGACTGCAGTCAACTACAGATCTTTCCTATGTATACATTACTGTACAGTTAAATTGCAATGTTTAAACATTGTTAAAAAAATACATATTTAAATCATTTGACATGCTCCATACTTGTATTTTTTCAATGGGTGTTTATTTAAGTGCTAAGAAGAAGAGGGGGTAGTGGAATGGGCTGGGTTGATGATTTAAGAAAGTCCAGGGTAGAGTCCAGTCTATTTGTATCACAGGTGCATTGTCCAAGGGGCATAAGAAGGGGAGCAATGGCAGTTCAAGGTGGACAGGGTGACAGAGTGGGACACAAGAGTGACAATCAGGAGAGTTTTATTTCCTGGCGGTGTTTTGGCAATAGTCTCTGGCTTCTGCCTGGATCACACGGAACGTTTGTGGGGTGGTTCTCCTTCTGCAGGGGGAGGAGTTCTGGTGGCCTGTTGTTCCTGTGGTGGGGCTCCCTGTTCACTAGTGGCACGGAGGTGGAGGGCTGTTCATCGGTGTGGTTAGTGTCAGGGGCCAGGTGGTGTGCTACTGCCTCCCTCATAGTGTTGGCCATGTCTGCCAGTACCCCTGCAATGGAGACCAGGGTGGTGTTGATGTCCTTCAAGTCCTCCCTGATCCCCAGGTACTGTCCCTCCTGCAGTCGCATGTTCTCCTGCAACTTGTCCAGTATCTGGCCCAGTGTATCCTGGGAATTTTGGTATGCTCCCAGGATTGCGGTGATTGCCTCCTGGAGAGTCGGTTCCCTGGGCCTGTCCTCCCCCTTTCACACAGCAGTCCTCCCAGCTTACCTGTTGTCCTGTGCCTCTGGTCCATGTGCCCATAGCCACTGACCCCAGGTCCTTGATTGTCCTGTGTTTGTGAGGAGGCCTGGGGTCACACTGCTGATTGACGTGTCCTGGGGACAGAGGTATGGGCCCACTGGGTGGGTGCTGTGGTGGTGTTTCCTGAGGGGGGAGGCTCTGTGGTGGTGTATGACTGCACCTGGGCAAGCGACTGTCCGGAGATCCCTGATGGGCCAGGTTGGTTATCCAGGCGAGCAGCGCTGCTGTCATCACTGTGGGCCTCTTCTGGGGGGAGACTGGATGTTGATGGCACCTCTTCTCCGGTGACATTGGCTGGGGAACCTGTGGGGATGTGAATGCATTGTTATTTTTTCTGTGTGTGCCATATTGTGCATGGATGTGTTGCCCTCCATGGTTGTTGTTGTTGCTATTTGGTGGGCTAGGTGATTCTCTCCAGTGTGCATGCAGTGGTGATAGGTGTCTATGCAGGTCTGTGAGGGGTGTCCATGCATTGGTGTTGCATTCAGGGCTTGGTATTGGGATGAGTGGGTTGTGATGGTGGGGTATGTGGTAGGTGGTGAAGTGATGGGAGTGAGGGTGAGGTTGGGGGTTTGTGATGGCATACAAGTAGGGGGGGGTGATAGTAATAGAGATTTGACTTACCAGAGTCCAGTCCTCCTCCTACTCCTGCCAGGTTCTCAGGATGCATGATTGCCAAGACTTGCTCCTTCCATGTTGTTAGTTGTGGGGGAGGAGGTGGGGGTCCACTGCCAGTCCTCTGTACAGCTAGTTGGTGTCTTGCTGCCACGGAACGCACCTTCCCCCGTAGGTCATTCCACTTCTTCCTGATGTCATCCCTTGTTCTGGGGTGCTGTCCCACGGCATTGACCCTGTCCACGATTCTCCGCCATAGCTCCATCTTCCTAGCAATGGATGTCTGCTGCACCTGTGATCCAAATAGCTGTGGCTCTACCCAGATGATTTCCTCCACCATGACCCTTTGCTCCTCCTCAGAGAACCTGGGGTGTTGTGGTGCCATGGGTGTAGTGTGTGTGATCTGTGTCTTAGGATGTGTGGGGTGATGTGTTGGGGTGTGTGATGTAAGGGGCGTGGATGGTGTATAGGTGATGATGTTATGTGGCTCTGGTTGTGGCTCTTGTTGTGTGGGTGCTCTTGCTGTATGTCTCTCTGGTGGCAATTCTTTCTAGTCATAAAGGGTTGTGGGTAATGTGGGTGTGTGTTTTATAGTGGTGTGGGTGTGGTGTGTGTATTGGTGTCAGGTGTGTGCAGTTTGAATTGTCCAATGTGGTGTAGTTTTGTTTGAGTTTGTGTATTTTGAGTGCGGCGCAGTGATTCGTGGGTCATAATGTTGTGGGCATAGTTCTGTTGGCGTAAAGGTGTGGGTTTGGATACCGCCAGTTTATCACTGACCTTTGTGCTGGCGGACTTGTGTGTGTGGCTGTATACTGACGGTTTGGTATGTATGTGTCATAATATGCTTGGTGGTTATCTGCCTCTGCGGTGTTATGTTGGTGGCTGTCGGCATGGCGGTAAGTGGGATTTACCACCAATGTCGTAATGAGGGGCTATATGTCCAGTGTTGAGAAATGGTTGAATGACAATGTGTTAAAACTCAATGCTTGTAAGACAAAGGTCCTGGTTTTCAGTGCCAAAATTTTTCTCTCCTCCAAGATTAGGTGGCCTGAGGAGTGTGGGTCTCTTCCTACTTCAGTGAAATCTGCTAAGTATTTAGGTAATCTGTTGGATAACTCTTTAAGCTTTGACACTTAGGCTAGCCGCATGGCTGGCACTTGCTTTTATATTAATACAATTTTGAGGAAGGTTTTTCCATTTATTTCCTCAGAGCTACGCCAAGCAGTTGTCATTGCGCTCATTACTTCTCAATCGGACTATTGCAATTCTTTATTTCTGAACACCAAGCATGCCAATGTTAAGAAATTGCCGGTTGTTCAGAACGCATCTGCTCGTCTCACCTTGAATATCCCTAAATGGACATCGGTGAGAGAGGGGCTGCATGCTCGTTATTGGCTGCCTATCAGTAAGAGGATTGTTTTCAAAGTCCTTTGCATGGTGAATAAGGCCGTCCACTTCCAGAATATGGAACAGCTTAATGCAAAGTTTCGGTGGCATACCCCACCTAGACCTCGTAGGTCTTCTCTGGGCAAAGTGGTAGTTGTCCTAGATTTTGCAGTTAGATGGGGTGGAAGGGCTTTTTCTATAGGTACTAGATTTCACAAAGTTAGATTGGGTGGAAGGGCTTTCCCTATAGCTATGGCTAAGTTATGGAATACCTTGCCATCCCACATTGCGAACACAGATATTTTTTCTATTTTTAAAAAACATCTAAAAACTTGGCTTTTTACTTTGCACAGCCTTGAGTGAATGCTTTTGCCATCTGCCCGGTTTATCTTAGTGTTTTGATGCCCTAGGGTTTAATGCGCTCTATAAATGCTTCTAACATAACATAACTCTCTATCGCAAGACCATTTTAGCCAGGCTTTTTATTCTCTAGATGCTATTGTAGCATGAAGAAAAAGAATGAATGTCATCTTGATTCAACATTTTCTTCATCTTGCATTGTGTAGGACATTGTAATACGAAACTCAATTTTAATCATCATTGTTTTTATAGCATTGTAATTGTTGTTCTAATTGCCCTCCTACAACAATTCTTGGTTTCTTGTAGATTTTTGTTCTGTAATTTGATTTGCAAACATATGATAAATCTTCTGTTTCAGAATGACGAACCATATTAATAAAGGGAAGGAACATTTGGAAGTTTCAGCGTGCATTTTTAGTCCATCTCATATGCAGGATCTCTTTCTGCTCTGGGACTATAAATTGATTTCCTGTGTCATGCTGTTTTTAATAAGATCATTATTAAAAATAACTGAATCTTATTAGATACTGGATTCTCAAGCACCCACCAGGGAAAGAAGGGAAATGAGAAAGCTAGTCAGGGGAGTGAGAAAGGTATGTTGAATTAGCACCACTAATAATTCAAGAGAACAAGCTCTTTGGGTTTGCTCATCCAATACTGACGCAGGGAAGTGCTGGTCTGCAGTAGTCCATTCTTGAATCTCAATGCTCCGTGGAGACAGAACATGAACTTTGATCATAAAAACGGTGGCCTCTTGTGGTGATTAAATTAAAGAGAGCAACAGAATAAATATAAAAAATGCACCAGTGTAAAATGAATAAACGTTGTGAAAGAATAAGGTAAGCAAAATATTACACATCCAACATTCAGCACACTGATTTTCACGCCAATTCTTATACATTTTTCAGGAGGCAAATCTTTCTATTAACAACTGAGTGTTTGTAAAATCAGGTTTTTCTGCAAATCGAATCCAAAAATGAAAAAGAGTGTCAAGGTAAAAAAGTACTCCTGTAATACGCTTTTATTTACTCATAAATGAGTTTGTGGATTGGCCCCAAGAATCTAACATCGGAATTTAATTGGAATATCTAGGTCATGCTTCTATGCAATTAGTAAAACTGGAAGTGAGTATCCATTTTAACCGCTTTTTCCAATAGGGAGGTGGGCAAAACGGGCAGATAAAAAAATATGGATAGAAGAATGTAAGAAAATATTCCTGTACTCATAAATGCTTTTGTAAAGTGGTCGAAGTGCTTCATATGGTGCTTTATTTTCTGAATAATGTTTTTACAGCTTCTGTAAACATTAGGCCATCTATCCCTATATGAGTCTATTGCCCGGTCGGTGTTATTAGTGCTGAAAAGTCAGTCCATCTGAGTGAGAGATCTGTGCACAATAAGGCGCAACGCCTTCAAGGGATTAGTTTTTGAGTGTCAGTCAGTCACTTTGATGTGGCTCTACCTCTTCAATAATCTAAAAAAGCAACTGGGCGTGTTAGGCTATATGGCCTCAAGGGAAAGAAAACTGTATTATTTGTGTGCAAAGTTCTCCACTCAGAAATTATATGAATCTTGCTAATTTAACGTTATCTTCCCTTATCTTCACGATCTTGCGAACTTCAACTGAGAAATGTACTTTTTAAATTTAGAATTTGCCTCCACCCCTTTAAGCTCACCCACTAGAGGTAACTTCTTCGAAGAGTCCGGAAGGATTTTGTGGATGTGGGCTGCACTTAGATTTCACTACAATACATGTTTTTACCAGATTGCCTTTAAGTTTTTTAACTGCCCGCCAGAAATGTTTGAAACTGATCTATGTAAAGTAGAACATAAGGACAAGAATGGTAGCGAAAGCTTTTTTTTAAATGCATATGCGATCCTTTCACGTAACCAGTGCTCTTGTGGGATATTTAAAGATTTTTAATGTTTTGTACCATGATTATGTATATGTATGACCTATGAGTTTTGAGGTTTTTAATTACTTTCTATTGTGCACTGGTAGAATGGTACGTTGTTATTTGTTTCTTGTATTGCTTATGGCTAGGTGAGTTTTACTTTTAGTTGAACGAGTATTTAGGCCCTCATTACAACATTGGCGGTAAATGCCGCTTACCGCCGAGCAGAAGACCGCCAACACACGGAAATCCGCTACAGCTATTACGACCCACAGGCCGGAATCTGCCAAAATCTAGACACCCACACAAGTCCGCCACACCAAAGGTCAGTGATAAACTGGCGATAACAAAACCTCCGCCGTCATGCCAACAGGAATACGCCCACACTATCACGAATCCACGCAGCGGTCTTTCAACCACGGTATTCCATTGGCGGTACACAACGCCGTGCTCAAAATACACACACATTTACAAAACACAACCACATTGGACAAATCAAAATACACACACCTGATACACATAGACACACCACACACTCAATACAATATAAAACACACACCCACATCACCCACAAACCCCTATGACAAAAATTGAGAATGAAGCACAGAGAGAGACACCACCATCAACAAACTAGCATCCACAGGCACACAAAACCATCACTCACACAACATCCACGCACCTCACACAAGACACACAAACACATCCCCTCACACATCACAACACACATCCCCTCACACATCACCCACACCACACCATGGCACCGCAAAGACACCCCAGGTTCTCTGAGGAGGAGCTCAGGGTCATGGTGGAGGAAATCGTCCGGGTAGAGCTACAGCTATTCGGATCACAGGTGCAGCACACCTCCATTGCTAGGAAGATGGAGATATGGCGCAGAATCGTAGACAGGGTCAACGCAGTGGGACAGCACCCAAGAACACGGGATGACATCAGGAAGAGGTGGAACAACCTACGGGGAAGGTGCGTTCCGTGGTCTCAAGACACCAGATTGCAGTTCAGAGGAATGGCGGAGGACCCCCGCCTCCTCCCCCACAACTAACAACATGGGAGGAGCAGGTCTTGGCTATACTGCATCCTGAGGGCCTCGCAGGAGTAGCAGGAGGAATGGACTCTGGTAAGTCAGATCTTAACTACTTCATCCCCCACCCTACCTGCATGCTATCACATACCCCCACCCTCACCCTCATCACTCCAACACCTCACATATGTCCCACTATCACAAACCACCCATCCCAACACCAAGCCCTATATGCAACACCAAAGCATGGACAGCCATCACCAAAGCATGTCCACTACAGATACCCACACAGATCCCCAAACCAAATATCACACAAGGTCCTAGACAAGAATGTAAGCACTGGGGTACAGGGTCACCCACCCATTGCACACGACGGCACACACAAATGCAATAATCATGCCTTTACACCCCTGCAGGACCCCTACCCAATGTCACTGGACAGGAGGTTCCAGACATGTCCACCACCCCCACAGAAGAGGCCCACAGTGAAGACAGCAGCTCTGTCCAACTGGATCTAGATGACCAGCCTGGCCCATCTGGGACCTCGGGACAGTCGGTTCCCCACACACTGGCACATGCCAACACAGATCCTCTCCCCTCAGGAAACACCAGCACAGCACCCACCCAGCGGGCCCATACTTCTGTCCTCAGGACACGTCAAGCAGCAGGCAAACCCACCAACCCAAGAACATCAGCGACCTGGGGGCAGTGGCAGTGGGCACACGGTTCAGGGACAGAGGAACAGGAAAACCGGGGAACTGGGAGGACTGCTGTGCGACAGGGGGAGGACAGGCCCAGGGAACCCACTCTCCACGAGGCCCTCTCCAACATCATGGGAGCGTACCATCATTCCCAGGAGACGATGGCAACGGTACTGGCCAAGTTTCAGGAGACCTAGCGTCTGCAGGAGGAACAGTATTTTGAGATCAGGGAGGACTTGAAGTCCATTAGCTCCACCCTGGTCACCATTGTAGGGGTGCTGAAGGACCTTGTGAACACCAGGAGGGACACTGTGGCACAGCAAGGGGCCCCTGACACTAGCCTCGATGATGAACTGCCCACCACCTCTGCCGGTGCCAGTGGACAGGAGGCACCGCCCCAGGACCACGACACCAGCACCCCACCCCCTGCAGATGGAGAACCACAGCGCAAACGTTCCCTGAGATCCAGGACAAAGACAGAGAACAATGCCAAGACCCCCGCCAAGAAATTAGACCACTCTGAATGTCATCCTTTTGTCCCACTTCGTCACCCTGTCCATCCATCATCTGCCCTAGCTCCACTTCCTATGCCCCTTTGGACAATACACCTGTGAGACTAATAACTGGACTCTGCCATTGACATTCCTCCACCATCACCCCTGACCATTTTCCAACCCCTTCACTAATTTGCACTTCAATAAACACCCTTGAATCACAAAACAATCTGGAGTCAGTCTGTGCTTTCACAAATGTGTATTTGCTATAACTAACGAAAATAGCAATGTCCATTGTACTTTCAACATACCTATGTCACACAGCTCTAGTCCATGAGGTAACATAGCAGATATCACACAGTGGGACCAACATCTGTGAAATGGAAAGGCAAAGTGACAGTTCAGGGTCCATACACTGGGTGAAAGTGACAGACATATCTTCTTACCTGTGTCTCACTGGAAGTATTGCTGGATCACGTAGTTTCTGTTGTCAATATCCTCTTCTTCTGCCTACTCTTCTTCACTGTCCACAGGATCCACAGCTGCCACAAGACCGCCTTCTGGACCATCCTCCTGCAGAAAAGGCACCTGTCGTCACAAAGCCAGGTTGTGCAGCATACAGCAGGCCACGATGATCTGGCACACCTTCTTTGGTGAGTAGTAGAGGGAACCACCTGTCATATTGAGGCACCGGAACCTGGCCTTCAGGAGGCCGAAGGTCCGTTTGATCACTCTCCTAGTTCACCTATGTGCCTCATTGAAGCGTTCCTCTGCCCTTGTCCTGGGATTTCTCACTGGGGTCAGTATCCATAACAGTTTGGGGTCACAGAGTCACCTGCAAATGTTGAGGGACAACTGT
Source organism: Pleurodeles waltl (assembly GCF_031143425.1). NCBI lineage: Eukaryota > Metazoa > Chordata > Amphibia > Caudata > Salamandridae > Pleurodeles > Pleurodeles waltl. The sequence continues at coordinate 589,571,090 of NC_090436.1, read as the reverse complement.
TAGACACACACTAACCCTTAGGGACAACCCCAGATCCAGAAAACTATTCACAGTGTAAAGGGTCCTTGACCTCACCTATTAGCCACACACGGTGCCGCTGGATTTGCCCCATCGCATAAGGGATGCTGCTATTCCTCAAAATGTAAGCATCATGCACTGACCCTGGAAATTTGGCGTTCACATGGGAGATGTACTGGTCGGCCAAACACACCATCTGCACATTCATGGAATGATAACTCTTCCGGTTTCTATACACCTGTTCACTCCTGGGGGGGGTACCAAAGCCACATGTGTCCCATCAGTGGCACCTATGATGTTGGGGATATGTCCCAGGGCATAGAAGTCACCTTTCACTGTAGGCAAATCCTCCACCTGAGGGAAAATGATGGAGCTGCGCATGTGTTTCAGCAGGGCAGACAACACTCTGGACAACACGTTTGAGAACATAGGCTGGGACATCCCTGATGCAATGGCCACTGTTTTTTTAAAAGTCCCACTTGCCAGGAAATAGAGTACTGACAGGACCTGCACTAGAGGGGGGGATTCCTGTGGGATGGCGGATAGGTGACATCAGGTCTGGCTCCAACTGGGCACACCGTTCCTGGATTGTGGCACGATCAAGTCTGTAAGTGATAATGATGTGTCTGTCTTCCATTGTCGACAGGTCCACCAGCGGTCTGTAAACTGGAGGATGCCGCCATCTCCTCACCTGCCCCAGTGGACATGCCCTATGGACGTGAACAGCGAGCACAGAGTCAGCCAACACTGAGGTAGTAAAAAATTAATTTATTGCACACATTTGTCAATCCACTATGTGCCTGTCACTCTGTGTATGCAAGGCCTAGATATGTGTGACGCATTTAAAAGTAATGCCATGTGGCCACCTGAAATGGTGGCTGCCTGACCTGTAATGTGGGACAAGGGGATATGAGGTAACTGCGCTGGGGTTGTACACTGTCGCGGTAGGTGGTCGAAGACTGCGGCACAATCCTGCATTGGTTAACATTGGGCCCTATGGGTCCCAGGAGCCAATGACGATGTACGCCGGCGGTGATGGTACACACCGGCGTGGATGTGGCCTCCATTTTCTCTCTGTTCACTCACTTGATACCTGACCTTCGACAGGAGAGGACCTACACTGCAAGTGCTGCTGTGACCTGTGTCTGGAAGCGACAATGGCTCATGTGTCTGGGGAAAGGGCCCCTGCCTTCACTTCGGAGGAGCTGGAGAAGTTAGTGGATGGGGTCCTTCCCAAGTACATGCTACTCTATGGTCCTCCAGACAAACAGATGAGTACACTGTGAGCATGCTGTATGGGCAATGCCTGTTTGGAGTGGTGTGGATGGAAGATACAGGGTGGGGGGACTGAGGCCTGCATGAGCGGACGGTGAGTGTATGTGCGTCAGGGCAAGGGTGGGATCATGGGCCAATGACTGTGACGGTCCGGAGGGTTAAAGATCATCCTTTTCCCCTGTACTATTCCTCTAGGTCAGCGCCCACCAGATGAAGGATATTTGGCGTGCCATCGCCAAAGACGTCTGGACCCTGGGGGTCCACCACAGACGGAGCACCCACTGCCGTAAAAGATGGGAGGACATTCGCCGCTCGAGCAAGAAGATGGCGGAGGCCCCGCTGGGGATGGCCTCCCAACATGGGAGGGGTGCACGTTGCACCATGACCCCCCTGATGTTCCGGATCCTGGCGGTGGCGTATCCGGAGTTGGATTGGCGCTTGAGGGCATCACAGCAGCCACAAGGGGGGGAGTACAGTCACATCCATCTGACTCTGCTCACATTAGGAGGTGTCTGGGTGGGGGAGGAGGGCAGTGGGTTACCCTAGTCCAGGGCGAGCTTTGAAGGCATGGACCCTTTGTGAGGCAGGCTATAGGGAACCCCAACCCCACCAGTGGTAAGAGCCATCTACACCTAGTCAGGCTCTTGTGACTTCCATGTGTGCAGCAATCGGGCATAGGCACATGCCCCTGTGATTAATTAGGGAACTCTAAGTGCATGGCGTAGTGCAGAGGGCTGCTGTGTCTGTAGTGTCCGCCAAAGGTAGCGGTATTGCATGCAATGAACATGTCTTTCTTCTTTCTTCCTCCCCCCTTTTTGTGGTCTCCCTGTTCTCGTGTGCATTAGCATCATCAGGCGGAGGAGCAGTGCCACGGGAGCAGGAGGGAGCTGCATCCCACATTGCCCTGGGGGGCGAGACAACAGAGTCTGAAGTCACCAGTGGGACAGAGGGCGAGGGGAGCTCCACGGCGGGGACAGGAGCAGAGACCAGCAACACCGACTCCTCCTCTGATGGGAGCTCCCTTGCGGTGGCGGGCCCCTCTGTGCCCACAGCATCTACAGGTACAGCCGCCACCCCCCCACCAGCACTGCCCTCCCAGCAGCCCCTCAGCGTGTGTCCCGTGGCTGCTCTCCCAGGAGGGTGGGCATCTCCTTCGCCCCAGGCACCTCAGGCCCTGCCCCAGTCAGCCCTGCTGCCCTCAGTGAGGAGGCTATTGACCTCCTGAGATCCCTCACTGTTGGACAGTCTACCATTCTGAATGCCATCCAGGGTGTAGAGAGGCATTTCCAACAAACAAATGCATACCTGGCGGGCATTTATTCTGGCCAGGCAGCCCAACAGCGAGCATTTCAGGCTCTGGCCTCTGCACTGATGGCAGCCATTGTCCCTGTGTCCAGCCTCCCCCCTCCAACCTCCTCCACCCAGACCCAATCCCCTGTACCTCAGCCTATCCCAAGCACACCATCAGACCAGCATGCACATACCTCAACACACAAGGGTGGCTCAGGCAAACATAAGCACCACACACCCCACAGTCACTCACACAAGCACCATACCCATGCAGACATACCAGCATCTACTGCCTCCACTGTGTCCCCCTCCTCCACGTCTCCCTCCTCTGTCCCTGTCTCATCTCCACTCACACCTGCATGCACTACATCTTCAGCCACTACCTCCATCACCAGCACGCCCATCACCACACACCGTTCACGTGCAATCACCACCCGCTACCATTCACACATCCCCTGTGTCCTCTCCCAGTGTGTCTGTGAGCCCTCCTCCCAAAGTACACAAACGCAGTCACACCCACCCAACAGCCATCCATCTCACAACAGTCTCCAGCCCATGCACCTTCACCCAAAGTCAGCAAACGTGCACCTTCTACATCCACTACCTCTTCCTCCACTCCCAAACCCCCTCCATCTACTCGTCCCAGTGTGTCTAAAAAGCTTTTCCTATCAAATGTTGACCTCTTTCCTACACCTCCCCCCGTCCGTCACCTGGGGCCCGCCTTCCCAGATCCCAACTCAGCACCTCAGCCACCACATCACCGGGCACAGTGGTGCCAGCAATAGCGGTATTTTGAACTGCACCAAGCAACAGGGCTGCCAGTGTCCCAAGGAGGGAGGGCAAGGACATTCCCCCACCTCCAAAACAGAAAAAGTTGCCCACATCCCAGAGGGAGAAGGTGAAAACACCTGCCACCAAGGGCTCAGGCAAAACAAAAGTGGAAAGTGGGAAGACAGCTGTGCCACCATCCAAGGTGGGGAAGGGCCAAAAAATGAAAGGCAGGTCCACGTTAACGCCAACCTGCACAGTGGACAAGACCGCCACCAGCACTGCCACCTGCACCGCCACCACAGACACTGCCGCCAGCACGTCAGACACTGAGCCCTTCACCAGCACCGCAGACACTGAGCCCTTCCCCAGCACCGCAGACACTGACCCCTTCACCAGCACCACAGTCAGTGAGCCTGCCACCAGCACCGCCACTACTGACACCACCGCCAGCACTGCAGTCAGTGAGGCCGCCACCAGAATCGCAGTCAGTGAGCCCGCCACCACCACCGCCGTCACAAAGATCGCTGCCAGCACCGTTTCCACAGAGCCCGCCACCAGCACCGATGCCACGGAGCCCGCCACCAGCACCAATGCCACAGAGTCCGCCGCAAGCACCACCGCTACTGACACCGCCGCCAGCACTGTCAGCAGCCGCGCGACATCCTGAGCCAGTGGCACCACCGCAGACATGGCTGCCATCCCCAGTGGTCAGTCGTACGAGGCTAGTGGTCAGTTCCAGGAGCCTGGCCAGCCTGCATGTTGCACCACCGTCAGTGGAGTGTCACATCCATTACTTCAGTCCTTGGCAGGTCGAAGCACTCTGGGCACAAAGCCCCCTCCAGAACCAGTGGAGTATCACATCCGCTACCGCAGTCTTTGGCAGGATGAAGCACTCTGGGCACAAAGCCCCCTCCAGAACCAGTGGAGAAAGGCATCCACTACCTCAGTCCTTGGCAGGATGAAGCGCTCTGAGCACCAAGCCCCCTCCAGAACCAGTGGAGAAAGGCATCCACTACCTCAGTCCTTGGCAGGATGAAGCGCTCTGGGCACCAAGCCCCATCCAGAACCAGTGGAGAAAGGCATCCACTACCCCATTCCTTGGCAGGACGAAGCGCTCTGGACACAAAGCCCCCTCCAGAACCAGTGGAGAAAGGCATCCACTACTTCAGTCCTTGGCAGGATGAAGCACTCTGGGCACAAAGCCCCCTCCAGAACCAGTGGAGAAAGGCATCCACTACCTCAGTCCTTGGCAGGATGAAGCACTCTGGCCACAAAGCCCCCTTCAGAACTAGTGGAGTATAACATCCACTACCTCAGTCCTTGGTAGGATGAAGCACTCTGGGCACAAAGCCCCCTCCAGAGCCAGTGGAGTATCACATCCACTACCTCAGTCCTTGGCAGGATGAAGCACTCTGGGCATAAAGCCCCCTCCAGAACCAGTGGAGAAAGGCATCCACTACCTCAGTCCTTGGCAGTATGAAGCACTCTGGGCACCAAGCCCCCTCCAGAGCAAGTGGAGTATCACATCCACTACCTCAGTCCTTGGCAGGATGAAGCACTCGTGGAACAAAGCCCCCTCCAGAACCAGTGGAGTATCACATCCACTACCTCATTCATTGGCAGGATGAAGCACTCTAGGCACAAAGCCCCCTCAAGAACCAGTAGAGAAAGGCATCCACTACCTCAGTCCTTGGCAGGATGAAGCACTCTGGGCACAAAGCCCCCTCCAGAACCAGTGAAGTATCACATCCACTACCTCAGTCTTTGGCAGGATGAAGCACTCTGGGCACAAAGCCCCCTCCAGAACCAGTGGAGAAATGCATCCACTTGAGAGACTGTGGCTTTGCACTCCCCAGGATACATCAATGGGCATGGAGTTCCCTCGTGGAGCTGGCGTCGTGCACTCATCCGGCTGAGGTGCCCCCCACCTTCCCTTCCCCCTGAGGTGCCTGTTTCATTTCGATCTGATGCCCCAGCAGTGTTCTCTCCGTTTGCAGTCTCGTATCGAGTGTGGGCCTCGCCCATGCATTTTGGGCCCAGTGGTCCACAGACTTTTAATGGTGCACTATCCGGACTTAGTATAGTTAGTGTACATAATTGTTTATACTGTATCTAAAGTTTTGACTAATGGATTTTCATTGATTACAATCGTTACAATCATTTCCTTTTGTCATTGCGTTCTTCCATGGGGGCTTGGGGGTGTGTAAATCTATAGTTGCAGCATGTATTGGTGTGTGTGTTGTTGTGGGTGAGGGTGGGGGTGGGGGTGTTGCATGTTGCGTGTGTGTGTCACTCTCTTTTCCCTCCCCCCTCTCCTGTGTTGTAGGTGCAGTACTCACCGTGGTCGTCGCCGCTGTCTTTCGTGCTCCTGGTAGAGGAGCAGGAATACTATCGCAGGGAGGATTTGGAGTTCTGGCTCCATGGCATTCTGGTTCCTCATGTTTTTTTTAGAGGTGAGTGATTCCCCTTCCAAGTCCTGTTTCCGCCGTGTTTTTGTTTGCGTTGAATCCGCCCCGGAAAAGGTGGTGGATTGGCCTCTCATAATAGTGTGGGCGGTACATTGTCTTCCGCCTGTCTGTTGGTGGTGACCGCCACGCCGTTTGTTTCTACCGCTGTGGCGGTCGGAGTGTTAAAGTGGCTGTCTATGTTGGCGAATTCCGCCGTGGTCGTGATTCCACCAGAGTTGTAATGAGGGCCTTAATGTTTTATGTTGTGTCAACATGAATCGCTGTTTTACTGTTTTACAAGCTGGTAGCTCAATTAAACATAGGACCGAATTTAAGAAGGACCTAGCAGCAATTAGTGCCATATTAGTGTAATTCTTTTTATGATAATGTGGCATTATATTGGCAAAAACGCTACGCCATATTTACAAAGTGACGTAATGCATGCATTGTGCCCCTTTGTAAACCCTTGCGCCAAACTATGCCTGTGTCAGGCATAATGTATGCAAGGAGGGGCTTTCCCCCATTAGGAGGCCCTGAGAAATGGTGAGCCATTTTAAGCGTCTTGTTTAACGCCTGCTCAGAGCAGGCATTAACATGAGACACACCATTATTTATAATGGACCTCAATGTACTTTGCAGGATTAGCGCCAAACTTTTTGCCACTAATCCTGCAAAGTACTACAATAGTGTCAGAAATTATGACAAGTTCTTGATTTGTGCTTGTTGTTTCCGGTGCTGAGCACCGGCACTTATTTTTGAGGGCTGGCTCTTAATCATCTGCCTCAAGCATTTGCTGCGAGGAAAAGACTTGTTTGGCAAAGACAGAGAAAAAAGAAAAAGTGTCACAATGGGAGAAAGTAGAAAGCTGCAAGAGTGAGCTGAAGGGGCAGGGAGTGGTTTTAAATGGATTGTAGAGGTCTGAGATGGCTTCGGGATTACGCTGCCTCAGTATTCCGTGTGCGCACATTTAATTGCAGCAGCCGTGTGTTAAAGAAGAGGGCTTTGGACACCGGCACCTTTTCATTTTAAATTAAGCACTGATTATGACGCTATTATTCCTAACGTGCACCATGGTGTTCCGTATGTTAAATACGGCACACACATGGTGGCGTTAGGGGGCGCAATGGGGTGCAAGAAAAATAGTGCTTCATTACATATTTTCTTCAATCTGCGCGACAAACTTTTGATTAGTTTTTCATGAATACCATCTTGGAGAGAAAGAAATAGGAAGAATCTCAAGAGCACATGTTGGAATGGAGATTGGTGTTGTGCTCTTCCAAGAGAAAGGAACTAAGTGACAGATGGGCTGCAAGAAACTTTACATGCATTATTTCTGCCACGCAATCATTGCTTCTTTATTTCTTGGTTTTTGACTCATGATTTGGACTTTGATCTGCCAATTTGGCCCTTTTCTAAATTGACGTACATTTTCTCTGCTGTTAGGGTAGCATCTATTCCAGTGGAAGTGTATTATCATGCTTAAAACAACACGACTAATAGGGAGGGTTGTTAAGTTATTAATAACTGACAACTTTGTCACCAAACAGTTGCAGTACTATACTAGTTACAGAAGAGACCAGTTTTATGGTCTTGTAAGGCATTTGTTCCCTCTGACTAACGAGATTTCTGTGATTCCTGTGTCTGTCCTCACAATCAGGGTGGGACTATAGTCACATGTCTGTAAAAGTATTTTAATTTTGCAATAAACTGGTGTCTACATTCTGGTGACCTAGACTAATTTTCAATTCCAAACTGGAATTTGGCTAAGCTGATTTTATTTTAAAAAGTGTAAGATGTGTTACATCTGCTACTTTTTCTGTAGAGATGCAGTGCTGCACTATGAAACATTCAACAGTCATTCAACATTCAACAGGGTGCTGAAGAACATGTCCTCTCTATTATATGATTTCAGCACATCCAGTGCCCCAGTATAATCACTGACTCGTATAGAGAGCTTTTATCAAACTGCAAACTGGGCTTGAGGTCAAATCTTGATACCCAATTTTGTAGATGTGTGACACAATTGCACAAGAAACTTTTTATTCAAATGTGTTCTAGTGGTTAGGATTATGTGTATATATAATATTTGCATTGTATTATTTGTTCACCATCATCACTTACACTGGGCCGTCACCAGAAAAACCTTTTGAACTTTCCCTGCAACAGTTTTTGTGATTTGTAGACAATATAATTCACATATTATGATTATTTTTGTGTTGCATTTACTGTCATCGTATATTAAAGAGTTCATGGGTTGACTCTCACTGTTGCATGTTAAATGTTGAAAGTTGAATACCTATTCAATGGTTCCTAGTAGAGCATTGTATCTCTACCTACATCTCTACATACATCATGGATACATACAACATACATCTCTACAAACACTTCTACATATGTGTCATTGCAGATGCTTCTTGGAAGAAAGGTTATCCTCTTTGATTTCATGATATCTGCTACTATGTCAGATATCAGTCAAGAGCAATGCTGTTATGATCTGCTCTGGGCTTAGGAGAATTTAGTTTTTGCTCATACAAATGAATTTCAGTAGCCAAAAAATGCAGAGCTCCTTTGTGATTTGCACAAGATGGGTACTTTTCTAAGGACTCTGACACTATGAATAGTCAATGGCTCGGTGTTTATAAAATCCATTGTACTCCAGTAGTCTGGTTTGTGATAGTAATACTACACCAGTTGTCCCTTGGTGTTAGACATTAGGTTATTGATTGAGGCTGGTGGATTTCAACCCAATCAGTTTAACAAGAGCTATGAATTTGTGAATTTTTTTACTGCAAACTAGCACCTAAATGTTCAAAGGTCCAACCACTGATATCTGGTCACGTACGATGGGGGCCAAGTCAAAATTTAAGGCCAGCTGCCATGGAGGGAATTCAAGAGGTGGATTGGGCCTGGTCCCAGCTTACTTATGGACTTGGAAGATATTTTGAATCAAAGTTATTGAGATGGTAGAGCAGTAAATTACATCAGGGCAAGGCAGCAGACGGTGTCATCATTGGGTAGAATGGGACAGAGTCACAGTGAAGATTTGTACCTTTGGACTTTGTCACTTTTTTGAAAGTCGAAAATCTCCAGCAGGACAACGCTGCATGCTGTAGCCAATGCTAGCGCGCCTGGTCCTTAGTGAGTAAACTTACAAGGGGACGCGTATAGGTCGATGAACCTTTTGATTTGCATTGTGTATCCTAGCTAGGTTGATGGCAGTCACACTAATTATTAACAAGCAATTCTATAAACATTAGTCAATTCATGAATGAATCAGAAACCATAACACCCCTCCGGTCATGAATAACCACAACTCACTATATCTTTTAGTAGTTTTTTTCCCTTTTAGTTACAATACTAATTCATGAACAATTAATCCATATTAATTCATTAGAAGGTGCCAAAAACATAGTCTAATCAAAACTTGCATCAGACTACATTCTAAAGCAGTAGCATAAGTCAATAATCAAATCAGGAATGACTAAGTCAACATAAGTAGCAGGGTTCAGCAAATCAGTTCCTCAATCATTTGTCTCTGTGTTTGTCAATGTCATGAGTTAGGAACATCACCTAACCCAGACTAGCATCAGCATGTGGGACTTCATGTGAAAATGGTTTAGAACTTCAATTTGGAAACATCTAGCTATGAGAAAAACTATTAAAACAGCGCAGTTGGTACCTAGAAACGAAAGGCACAAAAGTTAATTCAGCCACATTGTCATATCTACCTATCCTCGGTATGGGTCAGCAACAAGTCAGTCTTCGTCCTCAGGTCATCAATCGATCAGCATCGCATCAGGCTCTCAAGATCTTGAGCCCAATGACAGAATCTCGAATCTCTTTGATCTCGCAGTCTCTCTCCGGACATCTGCACCTAAAATTTGAACTCCCTTTCCTCTGTGACGTTGTTATATCAAAGTCACCCAGACTATCTCCCAAATCCTAATTGGTCAGTTATGACTCTGTCCAATTGCATATTTACTCCAAATCTATAAATTTTAATATTGTACAGTTCTCAGATTGTTGATTGGTTCACTTTGCGATGTCCTCATCATCTGGCTCGTCAGGTATCGGAAATGTTGCATCTTCTTCTCCAGTCAGTGTCTCTTTTGTTCGAGTCCTGTGAAAGTACACTCTAAGCGCTTTACACAGTAGTTGATACATTCTGGTTTCCATTTTCTCCTGTCTGTTGGTTCATGCAGAGGTTTCAGCTAGACAATTTGTATTAATTAATGAGTAGTTTATGGTAAGTCTGATTTGTCAGCATCTTTCATGTTAACGTTAATATTCAGCTTCTGCACGAGGCGTGGCAAAACTAGGCCACGACTTTGGCTAAGTTAAGCTCTACAATATAATGCAAAACACAAGTTATGTCTCTCAATATGACATACTACTACGTTATTTCAATACGTTTTTCTATTTTTCAGATATGCTATTCATTTATTAGTACATTTGTGAATCTTGGTGATCGCTCTCTGAGGGCACATTTTCAAATGTCCACATTATTTTTCTATATTAATCATTTTCTACATTTTTCATGATTTCAAATACATAAACATTCATTAATCATTTTTAATTAATACATTTTGCGTTAACACCAACAAGGGCGTCTTGAAGCTGTATACTTTGGGGAGAGGCCTTGCTGAACAGGATTTGCTGCTATGCAGATGACAGTAGTAGGAGCTAACACAAAATCAGGCTGACCAACAATACACCTTGGGTGGATCAGCTGACAGGTAGTTCCTGGATTTCTGTCAGATTTCAGGGCACTTTTTTGTGAAAAATATTCTAATTTCCAAGTTTTAGGGTGAAGCAGGAGCAGCACCTCCAAAACTACTTCCAAATGTCCAGGATCGGGGGAGATCATAGGGGGTCATGACTTTGGGGGGGGTTGTGCTTACTCCACCAGAGGCTGTGAGCAGGGCTCAAGGTCGCTGGAGCTTGTTATGTCCCTGTAGCTCACTCAGGTCGCCTGCCAACTAGCTCTTGGATGGGGGTGACTTGTGGACACTTTATAACCAGCTATAAAAAAGTGCACAAAAACAATCCTGAGAGGCTTCTTTCTCATTCAATGTGCACTACAGAATGCAGCACACATAGACAGATGAAAACACAGAGAAATAAACATATTTCTCTTTGTTACACCTGTCTTATAGGGAGGCATATATTTTTGGTGTATTCCCAGGTTTACAAGATCTTGTAAATTTGGGAATGCATCAATAGTCATGGATGGAATTGCCACCCTAGTGTAAAGTAATGTAACTCAGAGATTTATGCTACATTATGTTACTCAAGATTTTTGAAGCACAGGACCACGCAAGATATCTGTAATTGGAAATAACATAAGTTGTGAAAGATACTCTGTGTCAGCATTGCATGCAGATATGCTGCCATGCTTCATTTATCCAAGTGACAATGGCACACCAGTCTCGGAATGAAAAAATGCAAGACTCCTTCTGTTTATTCTTGTCTTACCCATGAGACTCATGCACGATACTCTGGAGTGAGGGTCAGGTTATAAAGGCAAAAAGTTCAAACTTATTTGCCTTACTAAATTAGAGAAGCATTTTGTAAATAGGGAATTACTAATAGTTGCTAATTACATTTTCAAATTGGAATCTTGATACTGAGTTGAAAACTGGACACTATGAGAGATAAAATACTGTGAGAAACAAGTTGCTGAAAGTCTGTCTCAAATTGTTATGGTCAGAGTCACAGGCTGGGAGTGGCATATGTACTGCAGCAGTTCAGGAAATACGTGCCATTCATTATTTTCCTGTAAAATATTCATGTAAGCTCACATAAGAAATTAAATATCTCTGAAAGCTGGCCCTTCTCCTTGTCAGGTTCTGCAGTAGTGCTGTCATGAGTGAAGTCAGTGTTAGGAGCTGAAATGTGGCACTGTTACATAATTCCCACAGTATACACTTACCTAGAGCACATGGGCACATAATGAGCATGTAGGTTCTTCTCATAATAATAATAATGATTTGTATTAGTATTATTATTATTACTACTAGTAGAATGTATGGTACCAGTAACACATTTGCCTTTTTTGTACGGAAATCCTAGATGTTTTGCCTTTTTCTTGGCTCTCATTTTTTTAGTATTAGAAATCTGTGCAATGTGACATTGCTTTTCAGTGCTACAGTGTTTACACTCTTGTCCTACCATGTATTTGTGAAATTAGTTTAGCACAATTGGTGGATTTAACTTTCAATTAATCCAGTGAGACTGGAATTAAATATCATGTGTGATTAAAGAGTATACTTACAAAACCCACATATATGAAAATACATATGGCTGCACCATGGGTGAGCTGCATTTTAAAGGCACTGCACTAACACATGAAAAGGAATGTACAAAAAAAAAAAAAAATTAAATGCAGTAACAATTGATATTTCTTGGGCTTTAAAATGGCCACCACAGTTCTGCACCATAAAGAGCAGAGCTCACAGCCTTGGCTTTGTAGATCTGGAGCACTGGATGTATCGGCTTAGAGTAAAAAAGGCCAGGATCCTTGATTAGAACCCCTGTGATTTGCTTTTGTTTCAACACCTGCTTGTCAATATATGGCTTCCAAGACATGTTCTCTGACAGCATTAGGCCAAGATAGCTAAATGATTTCACCTTCTCAAGTGGAGTACCTTGAAGTAAAACCTTCCCTTTAAAAGATCTATGAGTATTAAACGTCATTAATTTGGCTTTGGAAGTATTGATTTCTAATCCCCGTGCGGAGCAGATTTCCTGAAAACATAAGGAGTACTGTAAACCACTTGGGGTCTTAGATATCAAAAGGGTATTATCAGCGAATAGCAAAACAGGAACTTTTTGTGTACCTAATAATGGTGCGTCTGCCTCCACCTTGAATAAAGAAGAAGCGATGTAATTGATATAGAAAGTTAACAATGTTGGAGCATACTCCCCTTGACACAGGAATTTTATTAGTGAGCTGCCCAAGATCCCCCTACATAACACATGCATTGTTGCCCTCACGGAGCCATACTAACAAAGAAAGATTGTGCATGGGGATTGCCAACCCAGAGAGAACATACCACAGCTTATTGTGAGGCACTAAGTCAAACGCGGATTTCAAATCAACAAAGGCAACATACAGATTCCCCTTACCAATAACTACCGCCTTCCAATATAAGAGCAGAAACCAAAAGGCTTGATCAATAGTGGAAGTTTTCTTATGAAAGTCAGCTTGCAATGGGCTAAGTATATCTCACTCAGACATCCAGTCCTGAATCATCCCCGGAAGACAGTGGCAGAAAACTTTCTGCACACAGTCCAATAGGCTGATTGGCATATAATAGCAAGGTAGGGCTCTATCACTCTTTCAAAAAATAGGAACTACAATAGCACCCTTCCATGACTTAGGAATTGGTGCCCCGCTACTATGGCATTGGATAAGATAGTAATGTATCTTGACCGAGCTTCAGTATCAGTTAGAAACAAATCCACTGGAACGCCATCCGTACCAGACGCCCTGCTGCGCTTTAAAGTAGCTAGGCCCATACTTCAACTTTTTTAATCAAAACTGCGCAAAGACCATTTTTTAGCACCGTCTGGGTGTCATAAACCATGACGCACGACAGCGCTAATAACAGGTTAGAGTAAAATATTTTGATGTTAACCTTTGCACCTTGTCGTAAGGCAAAATTATGTTAATGCCACAAAATGACTCTTTACAGATTTGCAAAATTTTTACGTGCACACCTTCCAGTACAGACAGAAACTGAAATGGAAATCTGCTAGGTCCATGTGTGCTGTGCAATGTAGCACACATACACAGACATCAAAATGAGGAGCAATCAAAGGAAACAACAACATAGTGCCTTGGTAATGGCATCCAAGGGGTGGTGTAAGGTTTCAGTACCACCCTGGTGTATGTGAAACATGCAAAACTGGGACTGGGGCGTATGGCAATGTGTGTTGCTGTGGCTTGACCATAGCAACCCCCATTGCAAGGCCCTACCGTGCAAATGAAAATGAAAGCACAGGAAGAGTCCACAATAACAAGGTAGTGTCAAACCACCAAAAGGATATACATCACACCTAATAAATAATGATGCAACCAATTGTGCCACCTGAGCTTTCCCATCATGTGACACTCAGGTGGAGTTAAGGGCTGATAGACTGCAACCATGATGTACAGGAACAATGTTTGGGAAGTAAGTTGACAATGAGCCTCCAATAGCAAGTGAGTGACGTGACGTGTCATCTGCTACAACATTGAAAGATCACACCATCTCTTTGAAGAGGATGATGGCTCTCCTGCTGATCTGCTTGTCCTGGAGTTCCCCAATGACCTGGATGACTAGCTGACAACCATCAGCCAAGAGACCCTCCAAGAAGTCCTGGTATCCCTCCAGACGCCACCTCCAGTTGCAAGGAGGACAAATAATGTAGCAGCCATCCCAGATGCCCCACCCAACACCCCAATAGTACAACCTGCCAGCAGCGACACAGCTGAGGACTTCAAGGACCCAGGGACAAGCTTTGAGAGGACAGTGGTAGGAGTCCAGAAGGAGCTGTCCGAGCAGATGCGGGCAGGGATGGAGACTGTGGCAGCCAGCCTAGAGGGAATGCGCACATGCCTCATTATGGCCAATGAACTTACAGCAGTCAAACGAGGCACACACTCCCCACTGCATGGAGTCCAACCCTGATCAACATGACAGTCACCCACACTGTGAACATCACATCTACCTACACATTTTGTATTCCTCTCCCCCTGAGCCTAAAGAGGGATGGCCATGCTATCCCTCACCTCATCAGTCCTGGTCATCCACCAAGGCCTGACCACTCATACATGGAGTCAAGGAGTGGACCAAATGCTAGGAGGGCTGCCGACTAGGAAACTGGTATCCATAGGTCAATCACATCTGCATTCATGTGTCCAGGTGTAGACACCCATTAATACGGGATCTGCCACTTCTATTCCTTTCACACACACTTCCATGCCAGCATATGTTGGGCCTTGACCTGTATGCAAGCCAATTACATTCCACAAAAGTGTAACATACATGGAGTGTAAAAGATGGCGCACCATGCTGGGGGATAATTGCCAGCCCAGTACTCCACCAATACAGGGATGCACCAAATTAGGATCAATAGGGTGCATCCCTGTGTTGTCAGCTATGCCTGAGCACATATTACTAACATATGTCAATCCAGGAAGCCTTGCCCCATGGTGCATAGGTGGCTGTGTTGAGGAGGAGTTTGATCATGTGCCGGAAGGGACACCTTCTGACACATTACAGTAACTGAGAAAGAAGACATACAATAGATGTGTGCTGCCTCATGCATCAGCCAATGGAAGATCACAATCAGAGGATACATGAGAGTATTCATCCTAATTTGATATTGCTAAGCCACTCCCTTGGGGGTGGTGCCACAGCAACACCCATTGCAGCTTATCATGCTGCCCCAGATATCAAAGTCTACTCACACCTCAGAAAGAGCAAATTTGGCTAAGCCCATGCCAGTGGTGGCGTTAGCAGGGTGCAATGAGAAGAAAAGTTGCCATGTCCCCTTGTTTGTTGCTCTTACTACGCATGCTGCAACATGCAGAGTAAGAGCAAATCACATATGGAGATGCTATTTTGTGCAGGAGGATGTCCTCCTGCAAAACAACTAACCCACCTCTCAATGCAGCCATCCGTGCACCATGGCACAAGGGTGGCTGGGTTGGGGCTTGGCTGCAAATTTAGCAACAACACTGGACAAGACAGGGCTGCACTGTATACGATTAAATACGGCACATCCCTGTGTTGTGAGAGTGACAGAGTGCGCCACTGCTAATTTTCTCACAGTGTTGCACTCTGCCATTCTTAGTAACATATGGCCCTACAACCTTGTAAACACAATGCAGGCTATTGCACACCACGTGCCTCACAAGACGTGACCCTCTGGTGATGCTTTGGGCTCTTTAAAATGGGCCATGATGTCAGCATCCAACCTACTATTATATCTGATCATTGGACAGCTTATCACATCTGGCATTGTATTCAACACACATGACTCATTCACACCAAACCCAGGATTACTTCACAGGACACGCATTCAAACACTTACTGGATACATCTGGGTCTTTGAAACATACCACTTCACCAATCGTGTAGGGGGCTCGTCCACTTGTAAGACATGAATGGTAAACCATGCTTAGTGTCAAATCATAGTCACTGTGAGTGGACAACAAATTTCAGTGTGAACTAGTTAAGAGGAGTGAGTTAGTCATCCTAGTGGAAATCAGTGCAACAGATACACCTCTACGATCACACAATGACACAGACACTCAGGTGAGTTAGAGCCACACATCCGAACACTAGCAGTGGGCTAGAGACTCCTGTGGTGCTACACCCTGCAACATTAATATTTGGCATTGTCATGCAGCTGCTTGTGGGCACAACACCTCCATTGCCAAATGGGACTGTTTGATCATGTATTTTCCATCTGAGGGACATATAACGGTTGTAGCAGTGACAGGACATTGTCACACCCATTGCATTTCCTCCTGCAACAGATGTAGGTAACAACTATGTCATCATCATAGCTCACAGACCCACCACTACCATGGGATTATGTGGGCATTGCAAGGTGTTGGGGATTTGCATTACACACCCTGCAATGAACAGAGTTAAGTGTGTGTGCCATCACAAGGCAGACACACTTAAGGAATTGCTATGGCTGTGGACTCGTGCAGTTGCTTTATCTACCTGCCCATTAACTGCATTGTGACATTTATGTTTTGAAAATAGTGGTTGGCCTGCCATTGTTGCCATTGTACACTATTGCCAATCCAGTGAGGGAGAAATACATGGGCTTAGACATAGCGTTCAACACAGACACACTTGCTCTGTCGTCAGAGGATGCATTTGGAGTTTCAGGTTAGTAAGTGATGTGGCAGAGATGGAGCTGATGCATTGCAGCCTCATACTGTCAGTGAGGAGTTGTAGGCCAGTGCAACAGACTCTGCACAAGTGTGTGGTATAGGGTGGTAGAGGCTGTCGGTGACAGAACATGAACTGGAACATGGAACTGCCAGTATTCTCTTCCTAATTCAAGTTCAATTTCCCTTACATGGCCTTGCCCAATGGAGAAAAGGGGCCAATAGGACAACAGTGGTGCAGCACCTGGGACTTGAGTAATGAAAAGTGAGCGCTGCCTTTGCTTCATTTTTCGACGCATAAGCAACGCTAAATTACAAATCATGTGTTTGAGGTTAATTTTGTGCTGCTAATGCGTCATACAATGATGGAAGGGCAGTGCTAGCCTCTCATGAACCTGGCCCGTAGTGCTGCCCCACATGATGTGTGCCCCTTAGCACACCACTGACAACATCATGTGTGGGCCGTCTACACAAAATTGCACAACATGGTATAACGGAGAGTTTTATAGTAAATACATGACACTATCCTGGTGCTTTGCAAGGCTTCTAACTCAAGTAATTAAGCTTGTCCTTCAAGGCACCCAGAGGTGCTTTGTGATAGAAATGAGGCTCAATTGAAAGTCTGCAATGATTATGCCTGATGTAGCAAAGTTGTCTCATGGAATCAAATGTGCCATATTCATTGCCCCATGAGGTGGGTAAACCCCCTTTGCAAACATAATGGCTGGGGAAGGGGCCATGTGCATAAAATTTTGACAAAGTTGCACTATGCATGCATTGCACCACTTTGTTGACAGAATACTGGGAAAATATGGTATGGTGGCCGTGCCTTAGCGTTTCATACTTGATACTATGCCAGTGCACAGGTGACGCTATGGGCTCTGAAATGTATTCCCTCATGATGGTTGTGCAGGACTCATCAGACATCTGACCCGTTTTGGTATCATTGTTGGACATGTGAACTCCAGGCCTGAACTGGCACAGATACTCTTCATACCGGTTGCACACAACCTGTCCACGAGCATTGCATGCAGCACTCCAACTTATCTGCTACTGTCATTCAAAAACAGTGAACAGTCAATAGTATGCCAATGGGAGACTTACCAAAAGTTCCACCAATCTCGATCCCCAGGTGATCTATCAGATCTTGCTCCCTGGCCACCAGATCTGCCCAGCGATGCTCCAGCTGGTGGTCATTCCAGCCGGTTTTGTCTGGTAGCCGAGGATCACCCTGCCACCCATTTTCAGCATCATTGGCAGGTAGTGTGCAAACTGCCAAATAAACCCATCAAGCTTATCTGCAGACATTCTGGACATCCTCCCCTTGTCAGACATGCCGACTGATGGTCAGACTTGACCCCAATAATAATAACACAAAGTAAAAGGAAACTTAACCCCAGTAACTTAGCCCAACTATCCCAAATAACTAACAACCCTGGGCAGACACCCCACAGTACAAATACAAAACTGGACAAAAACTACACAAAACCACAACTTCTAGGACAAAATGCACACAAAATTCAAAAGGACATGGCAAAAGGGACACCACAAACTTCCAAACACAACCAACAATCAACCACCAGCTCCGATACTCAACCACATAGTCACAAAGGCATAGACTGTAAAGAGAATGTGAAACTGCAACCACTGTACCATGCTTGTAGCCAGGATTTCCTATTACATCACAGTGTTCAGTTCCAACATAACTTAATTTAAATTTTTTGACATCTCCTTCCTCCTGTGTGGGCCCCTTGCATAAATCCTATTAGGACATGATGTTGTTGGGTGTGATCGGCTTCTGAGTAGCAAGTTGGCAACGTGAATATACAAAATTTGTTGTGGTCCATGGATTGTGTCCTTCAGTTGTCACATACCGTAAGGCTGTAAGTGATGTGTGTGAGGTGTCTAGCGTCAAAATCTAAATGTGGAGTTAAGTTTGCGCTGAAATATTATAAAGTAAAATGATGCTAATTCAGCGCAAACTGAGTATAATTATGGGCCCTAGGGAGTGGACTGTGTCCGATAAACAATTGCAGAAGTGAAAGGTTAGGAGTTTGATCAATATTGGTACGCGACACCTTATCAGATTCACATAACATACTGAGATGATTAGCAGAATACATTCGGCTAAAGTGGTCTACCCACTCTGCTGCAGCAGTAGTCATTGTGACATTCAGTACACTATTATCAAGGCCAGGCACAGCCAGAGACCAGAATTTAGTACAGTTCTTCTCACGTGAGGCATCATCAAGTGCAGCCAACCACTTATTGTCTTGCTCACTTTTGGCTTTACAAATACCAGGCTTATAAGACATTCTAGCTGTACGCATTGCAACTACATCTTTGGATTTAATGGCCTGGATCAAACTTTATTTAAAGCTTGACATTCATTGTTAAACCAGTGATGTTTCCCATTGGGCCTCCCACCTTCTGAGTCAATGCTTGCTATAAATTGGGTCGCAACACTCTCAAAACATAAGGCATGAGATGTAATTATTTGTGCACCAGTAATGGCAAGACCCGCCTCTAAATGCACCAATGCAGTTCTCAAAGCAACATTCACAGAACTTATAATATCTGGCCGTGCTGATACCTTGTTTCATTTTTTGTGGCGTTTATCATTAGTCATACTAATACCCAATGATGGTATAGTGGGGATATTAATCATAGACATTTGGTTACACAGAGCAAGCATTTGGACCAAGAGCGGATCGTGATCGCTTTCGGTTTTCTCAGTAACTATTATATCGATGATTAAAGGCCACAATCTTATGTCACCTAAACAACAGTCGATTCTGCTTGTGTAGTTAACCTTGTATGTAAGTATGACAACCCTTTGTGTCAGATTTTGTCATACCATTACGTGCTCTAAGCCCAAATTCGATAGTCAAGGGTTTGAGCTGGATGGCAACTTGCGACCACTTTTTAATGAGTGGAATGTCCAAAGAAGGGACAGACCATGCCCAATCCTCCTCTTGAGTAAACCTAAGAGCATCCAGTCCAGAGGTTCAAACGTGACATTGAAGTCACCTGCCACAATGATTTTAAGGTGTTGGTGACATTTCCTTAGGAACGTCACCAAAACACAGAGAGTATCAGAAATCAACCCCCCCCAACCCTTCTTGTATAGATATTGATAATAATCAAGTGATTGCCCCAAATAGTAACCGGATGCCTAATATGTCATAGGAGTCAATAGATAACTGAGATATACAGCAGTTTAATTATGTTCTGGTCCATATAATTAAACCACCAGATGGTCTGCCCTGATTACTAGAAAGTGCTGGAATGTAAAAGTGTAAGTAGTCAGACCTAAAAAGTGGATCGACTGCCCAAGTTTCCTGAAAAAGACATAAGTCATGATCCTCAATGAAGGAAATAAAGGCTGGAAGGGAGACAGATCTTAAGCGTGCCACCTTCTAGGATGTACATAGCACCCCAAGGCTTTGAGAAGCTGTCCTGACCATAGATGTAATGTTGGCACAATTGGCTACCTGAAACTGAGTTGACTGATAAGATCTAGGGGAAGTGGATGTAATTTTGGCACAGTTGACTAGCTGGTCCTGAGTTGACTGGTAAGACCTATCAAGAGAAGAAGAGTGAGTGGTCTCAAAATCAAGAAAAGGGGGAACACCAGTACCAGGGACAATTGCGTCATATGCGGGAGGAACCTGACATAATAGATCTAAAGGGGTTTCGGATACTACTCCAAGTCAATTGTTCTTGTTTAGGACAGACAGACTACACCCGAGTGGGAGATAGGCCGAGCCTTGTGAAGCGAAAAGAGCCTAGGGTATTTAAACTGCCTAGGGTATTTAAACTGGATGCAAGAGTGCCTAGGGGCGCTTGTCCTAGCATCTAGGGCCACCAAGTTGTCTACCATACTCCTGTCCCTAAATGTTAATTCAATCATATCATAATGGGTGTCAGGATCAGGCCTTCTGACTGCCTCAGTTATAGCCTGATGTATCATTGAGGAGCAGCCTCTCACAGGACGGATCCAGTTCATCACCTTATATCTGACGGATTCTCCCCCTTCCCTAGCAGCCTCTGGGTGTAGTTTGGGCACATTAACCATACAGACAGTATTGGTAGAGTTAGACCAATCAGCAACAGGGTGTACAACACAATTGGTCACAGTATCCTCCACAGGTTTGGAAAGTTGTCAGCAGACTATTGATTCCTTGACCGAGTCCAGATCGTTACATGTGGGAACCTGCAGAGAATTCTCTGTCCTGCCACTGGCTGGATAGTGACCAACATGGGGAACCAAGTTGACAGTGGCTGAACAGGTAACACTACTATGATCCTTATAAATGTGTGACGGGCAACTTAGACACCGGAGCCAGGACGCCTAAATGACTGAGCCTAGAACTATAGACCCAATACAAAGTGGTTGACACATCTGTTGACATTAACTGTTTGACCATAGAGATTAGAGTATTTACCATAGATTTAAGCTTGGCCACCTCACACTTTAGATCTTGTACGTGGGAAGGGTACTGGTCCTTGGGCACCAATGGCTTTACATTTGCATCTACTGTCACACTTTCCATTGTACCTATATCAGGATCATCATGTGGACCTGAAATATCATTTAAAAGACTAAAGTGATTGCTACAATGAAGGACATCACTATCAACGTATGAGGGCTCATTCACCAATACTGAGGGAATGTGGGTGATAGCATGTCCCACCCGCCTTGTGGGAGATGAATCCTGCATATCATGTGTTTTAAACATGTCTAAGATTTTCCTGTGATATACCCCCACACTAGCTGGGGAGAGCTCACTCTGGACGCCTTCAGAAGCATTATCAGGGGAAGTGGTTAATATTTCCTCACATTCGATCATGAGATTATCAATCCTTTCCATTACACAATTAGTTGCTGCATGCTTTTGCTTCTTATGATTTTTCTTGTGCACCATCCCAGCCCCGCCCTCGGCCGCCTTTCTTTTACCCATCAATAGTACTATATTTAACATGTGGGAGGGCCCTTGATGATCAAATAAGTCAGCAATATGACCCTGATGAAAAATGCAATGGTGCAGTGGGACTCACAAAACCTGCTTAATAATAAAAAATATTAGGGTAGTGGCCCAGCCCAGCCTTCTTCGAGCTCCGACGGGTGTGGATGGGCTCTCCCTTGGTCCTGTGCTGCGAAAGAGTGAAGGCACTTATGAGCCCAAGTTAGTGGTGGTGTGCCAGTATGCCTGGGACCACCTCCTGGGGCTCTGGGCCTGCTGAGACCTGTAGTCTCCCCTCAAAACTGGATACAATGCTGTTAACTTCCTGTGCTGCTGGTGAGTGAAAGCGCTTATGAGCGCGAGTCAGTGCCTGTGTGCCTGGGACCGCTTTCTGGGGCCCTGGAGCTGCTGGGATCTGTAGTCTCCCCTCGAGGCTGGATTTAATGATGTTAGCGTATAGTAATAAGCCACTCCTAAAGTGTGCCTTGTAAACCCACAAGACAAGGAGCTCGATACATAAAAGAAGATGTACATTATTTGTTTAAAGCATGTGTCCTCAAAGTCATTGAAGGCAGAAAGCTATTTCACTGTGTAGGTTCATCTATATTTTCCACTTAAAAGGCCTATAATCAAACTGTTTAATTCTGAATTTCTACTTGGTAAATGCTATAAACATTATTCAAAGTTAGTTTCAACTTAATTTGCAAAGTCTTTTTTAATGGTAATGGCAGGAATTTTTCAAAATCTTATTTAATAATGAAATCATATTTTTGATAACTTGAATAGAAAAGTAGCCTCATAAAAATGTACTTTAGGCTGTCTGAGTCAGAACCATTTAAAATTAGGACTTAATGACCCGGGATCAGAAAAGAGTGGCCTGTCTCTGATCATAGGAGTGACAGGGTGGTGTTAACAGTTGATCACTTAGCAGGCATTAGATATCTTTGAAGTGGACAGAAACTGCTGGCAGAACAAGACTACGGGCCTCATAACGAGTTTGGCAGTCTTAAGACTGCCAAACTCATGGTAGAGTTTGGATTACTGCACTCCTGGCAGTCTGACTGCCAGATTACAACCCTGGCCGTCAGACCACCAGGAGATCACCACCACTGCTAGAATCACAGACTCTGATGGGGTGGAGCTAGTCAAAGTCAAGGTCAGGCAAAGCACTGCCCATGACAGCACTGCTGTGCTGATCACAACTTTGCTTTCTGCTAGCCACTGCCATGGAAAGGCTGGTGGAAAGCCAATTCTGGGCCCCCTTGCCACCAACCTTAGAATGCGTACTGTCTGCTCTGCACTGCTCTGCAGACAGTGCGCATTACGAGGGTGCTTGTGTGAGACCGCATTGGCCTCAGCTCCCTTGAGGGAGCTGAGACTAATGCCATTGCACTGTTTCTGCCAGGCTGACCAGTGGAAATATCATAATACGATGTTAACGCCTTTGGAAACACAATAATAGACTGGTGTGAGGCCGCTGGTATGACGGCAGCTTCACCTCTGCAGATATGGGGGTTCGACAGTTGGACTTCCAAAATTGTAATGAGCCCCTCAATCTTTTGAATTGGGGAATTCAAGGAGGGCTTCTCATATCCATTTCAAGGACCCTCCTGAACAGTCATAGTGAGAGAACACCTGTTTGGGTCATGTCAGGTAAAAAAGTAAAGAAAGAAAGAAAGAAAGAAAGAAAGAAAGAAAGAAAGAAAGAAAGGAGACACTTGACTGCTTCTGCGAGAAGAGGACTCTCTCAAGGACTTATAGACTCCTGGTTTCTGACTCCGATTGGTACCCAGGAACTGGAACTGCTCTCCATAGGTCAAGTTGTTAGCTTCTTGTTTGCTTGCTTTAAGTAGGCAAAAACAAGAATGGCTCTAGAGGTGGACAGAACTCACTGAGTTTAAGACAGTGTCTGTGTGATGCTTCAGGAAAATCATAGATTACCTGTTGTCATCAACTATCTTGCAGTTGAAAAGCATGTGTGAGTGCCCTTTTCATACTTTTCATTAAGATGCAATGTGTGCTTTATATATTAGTATGATTCAAAAACTGAAATCCTTCCAGTGGTGTTGGACAGCCTCGCTGGATGCACCCCATGAATGTTTGTGAAATCTTTGGCTTTCACCAAAAATACATTTAAAAGATGAAATGCTGTATTTGTGTAATGCCTCTATCTCTCTGCACTAGCCACCTCTAGCAGGGATGTGTCATTCTTGAACTGTGGAATTTGTAGTAGTAAATGAATAGAGGATAGGGTGCATAATTTGTGCAGACATTACTTGCCATCTTGTGCACTGTAACATTTGCACATATTAAGGGGGGCTTGCTGTTCTCAAAGAAGACTTTTTACATATTAACATAGTAAAATTCCACCCTGCAGGATGGATGCCGGCTCTTGATTTTAATTTATAAAGTGCTGGGAGGATGGTTGCAAATAATGAGCAAACTTTGCTCTTGGGGGAATTAACCATAAGTAGCATCTATGCATGTACATTGCACATACGCCACAAACCCTGTACCTTTGAGTAAAACTATAGGATAGTTGGAATGATAATGCACACCATGGTGTTGAGTAAATGTGAAGCAACTGCGTGGTTGAAATGCCGACTCATCCAGCGCATACTGTCACTCAGTCAATAGAAACAAGCAGCCTACATTTTACAGGCAGGTTTCAACAGTGGGCTTTTTAAGCAAATGTTTATTTTCATCAACAAATAACCCCCCTAGATATTTGAGGCCCCTGATTAATTTTGGGTTTTGGTTTCATTTTGTAATTTTCTATTTTGCAGTGCTGCTGTGAACTAGGTGTTCAGATCTTCTAAAAGTTGTGCACTCTATTCTTGTTATTGTGACCATGGCATCTGATGATGACAAACTAGAGTCACATTATAGCAACTACCTTTCTCCTGGTATAATGCTTGCACCTGCTGTTTTCACTGAAAATGGGGTGTTTTCAGAAACCGGATTCCAAACCACATCAGTAATATAATTAGGTTAGTCTTTGGTTCACCCAAGGAGTGAAATGGGCTGTATTCAGAGCGGCCTACAGCAGAAAAGTATCACTCCCCTCTAATGTGTACATCTCATACAATTTGTGCAGCAACGTTTTTTTTACCAAATAATCTCAGTTCCAGAAAGTGTTGTGCCAATATTTTTGGGGAACACACATTTGCATATCCTGCAATTCCAAACAGGAGCTCAGACTGTTTGAAAAGGCTACATTATAGATACTCTACCAAGTCCTTGGTGCGCTCAATGAGGTTCATTCCTTTAACTGACGGGGATGAGGCATCAGAAATGACCTTATCTAGTGGATAGACTCGAGAGGGATAGGAAAAGAGGCCCCTTTCACCTCCTTTCCAATATGTAACTAGAGCAGAGGGTCCCATTATAGAAATGTAGAATGACCTGTAGAGACTTTTAAATGCCCCACCATGCACACACACACCGTCCAGCCACCAACCCCCAAACTCCCCTACTGCTCCCCCCTCCCTGGGCAGTGCAGTCTTGCGCTTAGCTGAGCTATTGAGTCATGGGGAGATGTAAGTGTCTGCTCAAGGTCACACATTGTGTGGAAGCTAGGAAACTGAAATTAGTAATTTTTAACCTAAAATTGGTGATCCACTGTCTAGATCTTATCTGTTCCGTGTATACGGCTCTGGTGGCTCATGGCTGAATAATGCACCTTGCCTTTATTCAGTTGTCTGTCATACATGTCAATCACACCAGCAAATTGTTATCCGCATTGTGTGACCCATCAGGGCACTGAAACTGCTTGAATTTTACAATGCAGTACATCTCATTGATATACACAAATGTATGTAATTTATACACAGATGTATTTACTTTGTTTTCTGTGTTAAAACTCCTGGGAACAGTCCAAGCACGTTAATGCGTTGTACAATTATTTGTAAATAGAGACTTAGGATTTTGACCAGTGTTGTTATTTGTGACATCTTTTTGAAAACTGAATAAACAGTAAATGTATATTGTTTACACTTCATATCATTGTTTTTCTTATTGTTTCCTCAGGAGGTAGGAGTCACATTTTAATAAGCTATGCCTCTACTCTTTTCTGTGGGAGTGTGTCGCAGTGCTGGTGGTGACTACATGTCATGCCTTACCTACAGTAAGTCTGTTCTAAAGCACATTTACACTTGTTTTGACACATTTAGGGCCATAATACCTTTAAAAGTGTACTTTTGGAATTGCATTTGTCTTACTCATTTCATTTTTCATTTCATAAACCTTTATTTATTTCAATACAGATCATAAACGCACAACAAACATCAATAAAATGAAACATACAAATGAACTGTTCTATGCCCATGATACATCATTATTTTTTTAAACATCCAAAATATATATTTTCTACACTCTCTTTATATATATGTCTCACTATCAATCACTATATAACATAATTTACATTATCCCGGCTAACAAACAAATAAACTCCTTAAAATACATTCAATCCTTATACTAAGCTAAGATTTCTGGGCAACACAGCTTTTACGCTGCCTTATTTCTTTCTAACTCTAACTGCTCCAGCAAATAAAAAACGCTAGTCTAACCTGTTAAAAATTTAACTTCTTTAAAAAAGACCTTGAGGCACTGTACAAAGGGCAGAACATTGTAAAGTACATTGTCTCTTTATGGTTCACAAAATCACAAAAGAAGGGTTAGTATCTAAATATTTAGACCAGACCTTAGAAATTTGTAATAGTTGATGAAATATTGTCAGGTTAAACCGGGTCAAAAGATTTCCATTGTGAATTGACATTACAAAACGAAGGTAAGGACCAATTAGCTTAGTAGTTTGAATCATAATTGAGTTTTTATCAATTGGTTTCAACAAGGCCCCAGAATCCCTCTCTGACCATTTTCACATAGGAAAAGCTTTCTTAGACCAGACCACATCAGTCTTAATTTTTTTGGTGGGTTGATAAAGTAACTCTGGTCAAAAAATTGCCCTAAGATTCAATTAAAAACAAATCAGGTATGGGATTGATGTTGCATCAACAAGCTTAAGACAAGCCTCCAGAATTAGACGATTAAAGATGGCTTGTGGACTGGTCCATACTTTGAGCCGTAGCAACAAAGGCTGCACATGTATCAAATCAGTAATATTACTCAGGCACAACTCATCATGGACCACTTTTGAGTTCACACTGTTTAGTAGAGTGTAGGAAAATACCATCTTGCCTGGCATGTTACCCCCATTTTTCACTGTATATATGTTGTTTTAGTTGTATGTGTCACTGGGACCCTGTTCACCAGGGGCCCAGTGCTCATAAGTGTGCCTGAATGTGTTACCTGTGTAGTGACTAACTGTCTCACTGAGGCTCTGCTAATCAGAACCTCAGTGGTTATGCTCTCTCATTTCTTTCAAATTGTCACTGACAGGCTAGTGACCAATTTTACCAATTTACATTGGCTTACTGGAACACCCTTATAATTCCCTAGTATATGGTACTGAGGTACCCAGGGTATTGGGGTTCCAGGAGATCCCTATGGGCTGCAGCATTTCTTTTGCCACCCATAGGGAGCTCTGACAATTCTTACACAGGCCTGCCATTGCAGCCTGAGTGAAATAACGCACACGTTATTTCACAGCCATTTTTACACTGCACTTAAGTAACTTATAAGTCACCTATATGTCTAACCTTTACCTGGTAAAGGTTGGGTGCTAAGTTACTTAGGGTGAGGGCACACTGGCACTAGCCAAGGTGCCCCCACATTGTTCAGGGCCAATTCCCCGGACTTTGTGAGTGCGGGGACACCATTACACGCGTGCACTACATATAGGTCACTACCTATATTTAGCTTCACAATGGTAACTCCGAATATGGCCATGTAATATGTCTATGATCATGGAATGGCCCCCTCTATACCATCCTGGCATAGTTGGCACAATCCCATGATCCCAGTGGTCTGTAACACAGACCCTGGTACTGCCAAACTGCTTTTCCCGGGGTTTCACTGCAGCTGCTGCTGCTGCCAACCCCTCAGACAGGCAGCTGCCCTCCTGGGGTCCAGCCAGGCCTGGCCCAGAATGGCAGAACAAAGGACTTCCTCTGAGAGAGGGTGTTACACCCTCTCCCTTTGGAAAATGGTGTGAAGGCAGGGGAGGAGTAGCCTCCCCCAGCCTCTGGAAATGCTTTCTTGGGCACAGATGTGCCCAATTCTGCATAAGCCAGTCTACACCGGTTCAGGGGACCCCTTAGCCTTGCTCTGGCGCGAAACTGGACAAAGGAAAGGGGAGTGACCACTCCCCTGACCTGCACCTCCCCTGGGAGGTGTCCAGAGCTCCTCCAGTGTGCTCCAGACCTCTGCCATCTTGGAAACAGAGGTGCTGCTGGCACACTGGACTGCTCTGAGTGGCCAGTGCCACCAGGTGACGTCAGAGACTCCTTGTGATAGGCTCCTTCAGGTGTTGCTAGCCTATCCTCTCTCCTAGGTAGCCAAACCCTCTTTTCTGGCTATTTAGGGTCTCTGTCTCTTGGGATTCCTTAGATAACGAATGCAAGAGCTCATCCGAGTTCCTCTGCATCTCTCGCTTCACCTTCTGCCACGGAATCGACTGCTGACCGCGCTGGAAGCCTGCAAACCTGCAACACAGTAGCAAAGATGACTACTGCAACTCTGTAACGCTGATCCTGCCGCCTTCTCGACTGTTTTCCTGGTGGTGCATGCTGTGGGGGTAGTCTGCCTCCTCTCTGCACTAGAAGCTCCAAAGAAATCTCCCGTGGGTCGATGGAATCTTCCCCCTGCAACCGCAGGCACCAAAAAGCTGCATTACCGGTCCCTTGGGTCTCCTCTCAGCATGACGAGCGAGGTCCCTCGAATCCAGCAACTCTGTCCAAGTGACTCCCACAGTCCAGTGACTCTTCAGTCCAAGTTTGGTGGAGGAAAGTCCTTGCCTCACCTCGCTAGACTGCATTGCTGAGAACCGCGACTTTTGCAGCTACTCCGGCCCCTGTGCACTTCCGGCGGAAATCCTTCATGCACAGCCAAGCCTGGGTCCACGGCACTCTAACCTGCATTGCACGACTTTCTAAGTTGGTCTCCGGCGACGTAGGACTCCTTTGTGCAACTTCGGGTGAGCACCATTTCACACATCCTCCTAGTGCCTGTTTCTGGCATTTCTCCGGGTGCTACCTGATGCTAAGAGGGCTCCTTGTCTTGCTCGACGTCCCCTCTACCTCCTGGTCCAATTTGTGACCTCCTGGTCCCTCCTGAGCCGCAGCAGCATCCAAAAACGCTAACCACACAATTTGCAGCTAGCAAGGCTTGTTGGCGTTCTTTCGGCAGGAAAACACTTGTGCACAACTCTACAAGGCGACAGGGATTCGTCCTCCAAAGGGGAAGTCTCTAGCCCTTTGCGTTCCTGCAGAAACCGCAGCTTCTTCAGTCCAGTCGAAGCTTCTTTGCACCCACAGCTGGCATTTCCTGGGCATCTGCCCATCTCCGACTTACTTGTGACTTTTGGACTTGGTCCCCTTGTTCCACAGGTACCCCAGATTGGAAATCCAGCGTTGTTGCATTGTTGGTTTGTGTCTTTCCTGCCTTATTCCCCTATCACGACTTCTTTGTCCTTTGGGGAACTTTAGTGCACTTTGCACTCACTTTTCAGGGTCTTGGGGTGGGCTATTTTTCTAACCCTCACTATTTTCTAATAGTTCCAGCGACCCTCTACAAGGTCACATAGGTTTGGGGTCCATTCGTGGTTCACATTCCACTTCTGGAGTATATGGTTTGTGTTGCCCCTATCCCTATGTGTCTCCATTGCATCCTATTATAACTATACATTGTTTGCACTGTTTTCTAAGACTATACTGCATATTTCTGGTATTGTGTATATATATCTTGTGTATATTTCCTATCCTCTCACTGAGGGTACACTCTGAGATACTTTGGCATATTGTAATAAAAATAAAGTACCTTTATTTTTAGTATAACTGTGTATTGTGTTTTCTTATGATATTGTGCATATGACACTAAGTGGTACTGTAGTAGCTTCACACGTCTCCTAGTTCAGCCTAAGCTGCTCTGCTAAGCTACCATTATCTATCAGCCTAAGCTGCTAGACACCCTATACACTATTAAGGGATAACTGGGCCTGGTGCAAGGTGCAAGTACCCCTTGGTACTCACTACAAGCCAGTCCAGCCTCCTACATTGATTGTGCAGCGGTGGGATAAGTGCTTTGAGACTACTTACCACTCTTGTCATTGTACTTTTCATAAGAGAAAAATATACAAAACAAGTTCAGTGTATATACACATTGCCAAGAAGTTTTGCATTTCCTCTTTTCACTCTTTTCTAAGTGCTGAAAAGTACTTCTAACTTTCTAAAAAGTTCTAAAAAGTTTTAAAAGTTTTTTTTCTCTGTCTTTCTAAAAGCTCTGACAAACTTTTTTCTCTTTTTCTATCACTTTAACTCTCTCTAAAAAATGTCTGGCACAGGCCAAAATGTTGACCTGTCTAAGATTGCATATGACCACCTTAGCTGGAAAGGAGCAAGGAGTCTCTGTATAGAGAGAGGTTTGAGTGTAGGGAAGAATCCTTCCTTAGAATTGTTACTTAACATGCTTAGAGAACAAGATAAGGCTAAAAGTGCCCCATCTGTTGAAAAAGTAGCTAATGGTTCCCAATCTGATCCAGGGACTCCCCCAGGAAAAGATTAAGGAAAGAAACTTCTCAGCCTGATCATTACTAGACAGTCTAGCATAGTTGGTACAGAGGTTGAATCACACCATACTGATGTTGTGCTCTCACATTATACTGTTAGCCAAGCTGTTAGGGTGCCCTCTGTAAGGGACAGGTCTCCTTCTGTCCATTCTCACCATACTTCTGTTTCAAGGAATGTCCCTCCCACCCACCCTGATGACAGATTGTTAGAAAGGTAGCTCAATAGATTGAGAGTGGAACAAACCAGACTGAAGCTCAAGAAGCAACAGCTGGATTTGGATAGACAGACTTTAGAAGTAGAGAAGGAGAGACAGAAACTGGGTTTAGAAACCCATAGTGGCAGCAGCAGTATTCCCCATAGTCATCCTGCAAAAGAGCATGATTCCAGGAATCTGCATAAGATAGTTCCCCCTTATAAGGAGGGGGATGACATTAACAAGTGGTTTGCTGCACTTGAGAGGGCCTGTGTTGTACAGGATGTCCCTCAAAGGCAGTGGGCTGCTATCCTATGGCTATCATTTAGTGGAAAAGGTAGGGATAGGCTCCTTACTGTAAAAGAAAATGAAGCTAATGATTACAAAGTTCTTAAGAATGCACTCCTGGATGGTTATGGCTTAACCACTGAACAATACAGGATAAAGTTCAGAGAGACCAAAAAGGAGTCTTCACAAGACTGGGTTGATTTCATTGACCATTCAGTGAAGGCCTTGGAGGGGTGGTTACATGGCAGTAAAGTTACTGATTATGACAGCCTGTATAACTTGATCCTGAGAGAGCATATTCTTAATAATTGTGTGTCTGATTTGTTGCACCAGTACTTGGTGGACTCTGATCTGACCTCTCCCCAAGAATTGGGAAAGAAGGCAGACAAATGGGTCAGAACAAGGGTGAACAGAAAAGTTCATACAGGGGGTGACAAAGATGGCACCAAGAAGAAGGATGGTAAGTCTTCTGACAAGGGTGGGGACAAATCTAAAAATGAGTCTTCATCAGGCCCACAAAAACACTCTGGTGGGGGTGGTGGGCCCAAATCCTCTTCTAATCAAAACAAGGAAAAGAAACCATGGTGCTATTTATGTAAAATAAAAGGCCATTGGACAACAGATCCCAGTTGTCCAAAGAAAAGCACCAAGCCTCCTACCACTACAACCCCTACTGCTACACCTAGTGTCCCTACTAATAGCAGTGGTGGTGGGAGCAAACCTACTAATAGCCAATCCAAGGGAGTAGCTGGGCTCACTATTGGTAACTTAGTTGGGGTTGGTCTTGTTAGGGAGACCACAGAGGCTATACTAGTCTCTGAGGGGGCTATTGATTTAGCCACCTTAGTTTCTTGTCCCCTTAATATGGATAAGTACAAGCAGCTACCCCTAATAAATGGTGTTGAGGTTCAGGCCTACAGGGACACTGAAGCCAGTGTGACTATGGACATAGAGAAACTGGTCCACCCTGAACAACACCTACTTGGTCACCAGTACCAAGTAACCGATGCTCACAACAACACACTTAGCCACCCCATGGCTGTTGTAAATCTCAACTGGGGGGGGGTTACTGGTCCAAAGAAAGTTGTGGTAGCTTCAGATTTACCTGTAGACTGTCTATTAGGGAATGATTTGGAGACATCAGCTTGGTCAGATGTGGAGTTGGAGGCCCATGCAGCAATGCTGGGCATTCCAGGGCATATTTTTGCTTTGACAAGGGCTCAGGCCAAAAAGCAAAAAGGACAGGGAAGCTTGGATCCTGGAACAATGGACCAAGTGCTCCCTAAAGCTAGGGCTAGTAGAAGCAAACCACTTCCTACTATCCCTCCCTCTACAGTGGATTCTACTTCTAAGGAAGAAGAGTTCCCTCCCTGTGCAGAACCTACACCAGAGGAGCTTCAAGCAGACACTGCTGAGCTTTTGGGTGAAGGGGGGCCTGCCAGGGAGGAGCTGAGTGTGGCACAGCAAACCTGTCCCACATTAGAGGGTCTAAGACAGCAAGCTGTCAAACAAGCTAATGGGGATGTCAGTGACTCCCACAGAGTTTACTGGGAGGACAACCTCTTGTACACTGAGCATAGGGATCCTAAACCTGGAGCTGCCAGGAGATTAGTGATTCCTCAGGAGTACAGAAAGTTCCTCCTAACTCTTGCACACGACATTCCCCTAGCTGGGCATCTGGGACAAATGAAAACTTGGGACAGACTTGTTCCCTTGTTTCATTGGCCTAGGATGTCTGAGGACACAAAAGATTTTTGTAAGTCCTGTGAAACCTGTCAAGCCAGTGGCAAGACAGGTGGCACCCCAAAGGCACCCCTTATTCCACTGCCTGTGGTTGGGGTTCCCTTTGAAAGGGTAGGGGTTGACATAGTTGGCCCCCTTGACCCTCCTACTGCTTCAGGCAATAGGTTTATCTTGGTGTTAGTGGACCATGCCACAAGATACCCTGAAGCAATTCCTTTAAGGACCACTACAGCACCTGCAGTGGCAAAGGCCCTCCTGGGAATATTTTCTAGGGTGGGCTTCCCAAAGGAAGTAGTATCAGACAGAGGAAGCAATTTCATGTCTGCATACTTAAAGGCCATGTGGAAGGAGTGTGGTGTAACTTACAAGTTCACTACACCCTATCATCCACAAACAAATGGACTGGTGGAGAGATTTAATAAAACTCTCAAAGGCATGATTATGGGTCTCCCTGAAAAACTCCGCAGGAGATGGGATATCCTGTTACCATGCCTCCTTTTTGCCTACAGGGAGGTACCCCAGAAAGGAGTGGGCTTCAGCCCCTTTGAACTTCTTTTTGGACACCCTGTTAGGGGTCCACTCACACTTGTAAAGGAGGGTTGGGAACAACCTTTAAAAGCTCCTAAGCAAGATATTGTGGATTATGTACTTGGCCTCAGATCAAGGATGGCTGAGTATATGAAAAAGGCCAGTAAAAACCTTCAGGCCAGCCAAGAGCTCCAGAAGCAATGGCATGATCAGAAGGCTGTTTTGGTTCAGTACAAACCAGGGCAGAAAGTGTGGGTCTTGGAGCCTGTGGCCCCAAGAGCACTCCAAGATAAATGGAGTGGTCCCCACACAATTGTTGAAAAAAAGGGAGAAGTCACCTATTTAGTTGACTTAGGCACTGCCAGGAGTCCCCTTAGGGTGCTCCATGTCAATCGCCTGAAACCCTACTATGACAGGGCTGATCTCACCCTGCTCATGGCAACTGATGAGGGACAGGAAAAAGACAGTGATCCTCTACCTGATCTCTTCTCTTCCACAGAACAAGATGCTCTTGTGGAAGGTGTAGTTTTGGCAGATTGTCTTACTGCTGAGCAGAAAGACCATTGCATAAATCTCCTAGATCAATTCTCTGAACTCTTCTCTACTGTGCCAGGTACCACTTCTTGGTGTGAGCACACTATAGATACTGGAGACAGTTTACCTGTCAAAAGTAAAATCTATAGGCAGCCTGACCATGTCAGGGACTGCACAAAGCAAGAGGTGCAGAAAATGTTAGAGCTGGGAGTGGTTGAGCACTCTGAAAGTCCATGGGCTTCTCCTGTGGTACTTGTACCAAAACCCCATTCCAAAGATGGAAAGAAGGAAATGCGGTTTTGTGTAGACTATAGAGGTCTCAACCTTGTAACCAAAACTGATGCTCACCCTATACCCAGGGCAGATGAGCTCATAGATACACTGGCATCTGCCAAGTATCTAAGCACTTTTGATTTGACTGCAGGGTATTGGCAGATCAAATTATCAGAAGATGCTAAACCTAAAACTGCATTTTCAACCATTGGAGGACATTACCAGTTCACAGTAATGCCTTTTGGATTGAAGAATGCACCTGCCACTTTTCAAAGGTTGGTGAACACAGTCCTGCAAGGGCTGGAAGCTTTCAGTGCAGCATATTTGGACGATATAGCTGTCTTTAGCTCCAGCTGGGATGATCACCTGGTGCACCTATGGAAAGTTTTGGAGGCCCTGCAAAAGGCAGGCCTCACTATCAAGGCTTCAAAGTGCCAGATAGGGCAGGGGAAGGTGGTTTATCTGGGACACCTTGTTGGTGGGGAACAGATTGCACCACTACAGGGGAAAATCCAAACTATTATAGATTGGGTTCCCCCTACCACTCAGACTCAGGTGAGAGCCTTCCTAGGCCTCACTGGGTATTACAGGAGGTTCATTAAGAACTATGGCTCCATTGCAGCCCCTCTTAATGACCTCACATCCAAAAAGATGCCTAAAAAAGTATTGTGGACAGCTAGCTGTCAGAAAGCTTTTGAGGAGCTGAAGCAGGCCATGTGCTCTGCACCTGTCCTGAAAAGCCCTTGTTAATCTAAAAAATTCTATGTCCAGACTGATGCATCTGAATTAGGAGTAGGGGAAGTCCTATCACAACTTAATTCTGAGGGCCAGGATCAACCTGTTGCTTTTATTAGTAGGAGGTTGACCCCTAGAGAAAAGCGTTGGTCTGCCATTGAGAGGGAGGCCTTTGCTGTGGTCTGGGCTCTGAAGAAGTTGAGGCCATACCTGTTTGGCACTCACTTCATTATTCAGACAGACCACAAACCTCTACTTTGGCTAAAACAAATGAAAGGTGAAAATCCTAAATTGTTGAGGTGGTCCATATCCCTACAGGGAATGGACTATACAGTGGAACATAGACCTGGGAGTAGCCACTCCAATGCAGATGGACTCTCCAGATATTTCCACTTAGACAATGAAGACTCATCAGGTCATGGCTAGTCTTATTGTCCTTCGTTTGGGGGGGGGGGTTGTGTAGGAAAGTACCATCTTGCCTGGCATGTTACCCCCATTTTTCACTGTATATATGTTGTTTTAGTTGTATGTGTCACTGGGACCCTGTTCACCAGGGGCCCAGTGCTCATAAGTGTGCCTGAATGTGTTACCTGTGTAGTGACTAACTGTCTCACTGAGGCTCTGCTAATCAGAACCTCAGTGGTTATGCTCTCTCATTTCTTTCAAATTGTCACTGACAGGCTAGTGACCAATTTTACCAATTTACATTGGCTTACTGGAACACCCTTATAATTCCCTAGTATATGGTACTGAGGTACCCAGGGTATTGGGGTTCCAGGAGATCCCTATGGGCTGCAGCATTTCTTTTGCCACCCATAGGGAGCTCTGACAATTCTTACACAGGCCTGCCATTGCAGCCTGAGTGAAATAACGCACACGTTATTTCACAGCCATTTTTACACTGCACTTAAGTAACTTATAAGTCACCTATATGTCTAACCTTTACCTGGTAAAGGTTGGGTGCTAAGTTACTTAGGGTGAGGGCACACTGGCACTAGCCAAGGTGCCCCCACATTGTTCAGGGCCAATTCCCCGGACTTTGTGAGTGCGGGGACACCATTACACGCGTGCACTACATATAGGTCACTACCTATATGTAGCTTCACAATGGTAACTCCGAATATGGCCATGTAATATGTCTATGATCATGGAATTGCCCCCTCTATACCATCCTGGCATAGTTGGCACAATCCCATGATCCCAGTGGTCTGTAACACAGACCCTGGTACTGCCAAACTGCTTTTCCCGGGGTTTCACTGCAGCTGCTGCTGCTGCCAACCCCTCAGACAGGCAGCTGCCCTCCTGGGGTCCAGCCAGGCCTGGCCCAGAATGGCAGAACAAAGGACTTCCTCTGAGAGAGGGTGTTACACCCTCTCCCTTTGGAAAATGGTGTGAAGGCAGGGGAGGAGTAGCCTCCCCCAGCCTCTGGAAATGCTTTCTTGGGCACAGATGTGCCCAATTCTGCATAAGCCAGTCTACACCGGTTCAGGGGACCCCTTAGCCCTGCTCTGGCGCGAAACTGGACAAAGGAAAGGGGAGTGACCACTCCCCTGACCTGCACCTCCCCTGGGAGGTGTCCAGAGCTCCTCCAGTGTGCTCCAGACCTCTGCCATCTTGGAAACAGAGGTGCTGCTGGCACACTGGACTGCTCTGAGTGGCCAGTGCCACCAGGTGACGTCAGAGACTCCTTGTGATAGGCTCCTTCAGGTGTTGCTAGCCTATCCTCTCTCCTAGGTAGCCAAACCCTCTTTTCTGGCTATTTAGGGTCTCTGTCTCTTGGGATTCCTTAGATAACGAATGCAAGAGCTCATCCGAGTTCCTCTGCATCTCTCTCTTCACCTTCTGCCACGGAATCGACTGCTGACCGCGCTGGAAGCCTGCAAACCTGCAACACAGTAGCAAAGACGACTACTGCAACTCTGTAACGCTGATCCTGCCGCCTTCTCGACTGTTTTCCTGGTGGTGCATGCTGTGGGGGTAGTCTGCCTCCTCTCTGCACTAGAAGCTCCAAAGAAATCTCCTGTGGGTCGACGGAATCTTCCCCCTGCAACCGCAGGCACCAAAAAGCTGCATTACCGGTCCCTTGGGTCTCCTCTCAGCATGACGAGCGAGGTCCCTCGAATCCAGCAACTCTGTCCAAGTGACTCCCACA
This sequence comes from Pleurodeles waltl, assembly GCF_031143425.1. Taxonomy (NCBI): domain Eukaryota; kingdom Metazoa; phylum Chordata; class Amphibia; order Caudata; family Salamandridae; genus Pleurodeles; species Pleurodeles waltl. Next base: position 589,534,292 of record NC_090436.1, on the reverse strand, counting down.
GTCCAGTGACTCTTCAGTCCAAGTTTGGTGGAGGAAAGTCCTTGCCTCACCTCGCTAGACTGCATTGCTGAGAACCGCGACTTTTGCAGCTACTCCGGCCCCTGTGCACTTCCGGTGGAAATCCTTCATGCACAGCCAAGCCTGGGTCCACGGCACTCTAACCTGCATTGCACGACTTTCTAAGTTGGTCTCCGGCGACGTGGGACTCCTTTGTGCAACTTTGGGTGAGCACCATTTCACACATCCTCCTAGTGCCTATTTCTGGCACTTCTCCGGGTGCTACCTGCTGCTAAGAGGGCTCCTTGTCTTGATCGACGTCCCCTCTACCTCCTGGTCCAATTTGTGACCTCCTGGTCCCTCCTGAACCGCAGCAGCATCCAAAAACGCTAACCACACAATTTGCAGCTAGCAAGGCTTGTTGGCGTTCTTTCGGCAGGAAAACAATTGTGCACAACTCTACAAGGCGAGTGGGATTCGTCCTCCAAAGGGGAAGTCTCTAGCCCTTTGCGTTCCTGCAGAAACCGCAGCTTCTTCAGTCCAGTCGAAGCTTCTTTGCACCCACAGCTGGCATTTCCTGGTCATCTGCCCATCTCCGACTTACTTGTGACTTTTGGACTTGGTCCCCTTGTTCCACAGGTACCCCAGATTGGAAATCCAGCGTTGTTGCATTGTTGGTTTGTGTCTTTCCTGCCTTATTCCCCTATCACGACTTCTTTGTCCTTTGGGGAACTTTAGTGCACTTTGCACTCACTTTTCAGGGTCTTGGGGTGGGCTATTTTTCTAACCCTCACTATTTTCTAATAGTTCCAGCGACCCTCTACAAGGTCACATAGGTTTGGGGTCCATTCGTGGTTCACATTCCACTTCTGGAGTATATGGTTTGTGTTGCCCCTATCCCTATGTGTCTCCATTGCATCCTATTATAACTATACATTGTTTGCACTGTTTTCTAAGACTATACTGCATATTTCTGGTATTGTGTATATATATCTTGTGTATATTTCCTATCCTCTCACTGAGGGTACACTCTGAGATACTTTGGCATATTGTAATAAAAATAAAGTACCTTTATTTTTAGTATAACTGTGTATTGTGTTTTCTTATGATATTGTGCATATGACACTAAGTGGTACTGTAGTAGCTTCACACGTCTCCTAGTTCAGCCTAAGCTGCTCTGCTAAGCTACCATTATCTATCAGCCTAAGCTGCTAGACACCCTATACACTATAAAGGGATAACTGGGCCTGGTGCAAGGTGCAAGTACCCCTTGGTACTCACTACAAGCCAGTCCAGCCTCCTACATTGATTGTGCAGCGGTGGGATAAGTGCTTTGAGACTACTTACCACTCTTGTCATTGTACTTTTCATAAGAGAAAAATATACAAAACAAGTTCAGTGTATATACACATTGCCAAGAAGTTTTGCATTTCCTCTTTTCACTCTTTTCTAAGTGCTGAAAAGTACTTCTAACTTTCTAAAAAGTTCTAAAAAGTTTTAAAAGTTTTTTTTCTCTGTCTTTCTAAAAGCTCTGACAAACTTTTTTCTCTTTTTCTATCACTTTAACTCTCTCTAAAAAATGTCTGGCACAGGCCAAAATGTTGACCTGTCTAAGATTGCATATGACCACCTTAGCTGGAAAGGAGCAAGGAGTCTCTGTATAGAGAGAGGTTTGAGTGTAGGGAAGAATCCTTCCTTAGAATTGTTACTTAACATGCTTAGAGAACAAGATAAGGCTAAAAGTGCCCCATCTGTTGAAAAAGTAGCTAATGGTTCCCAATCTGATCCAGGGACTCCCCCAGGAAAAGATTAAGGAAAGAAACTTCTCAGCCTGATCATTACTAGACAGTCTAGCATAGTTGGTACAGAGGTTGAATCACACCATACTGATGTTGTGCTCTCACATTATACTGTTAGCCAAGCTGTTAGGGTGCCCTCTGTAAGGGACAGGTCTCCTTCTGTCCATTCTCACCATACTTCTGTTTCAAGGAATGTCCCTCCCACCCACCCTGATGACAGATTGTTAGAAAGGTAGCTCAATAGATTGAGAGTGGAACAAACCAGACTGAAGCTCAAGAAGCAACAGCTGGATTTGGATAGACAGACTTTAGAAGTAGAGAAGGAGAGACAGAAACTGGGTTTAGAAACCCATAGTGGCAGCAGCAGTATTCCCCATAGTCATCCTGCAAAAGAGCATGATTCCAGGAATCTGCATAAGATAGTTCCCCCTTATAAGGAGGGGGATGACATTAACAAGTGGTTTGCTGCACTTGAGAGGGCCTGTGTTGTACAGGATGTCCCTCAAAGGCAGTGGGCTGCTATCCTATGGCTATCATTTAGTGGAAAAGGTAGGGATAGGCTCCTTACTGTAAAAGAAAATGAAGCTAATGATTACAAAGTTCTTAAGAATGCACTCCTGGATGGTTATGGCTTAACCACTGAACAATACAGGATAAAGTTCAGAGAGACCAAAAAGGAGTCTTCACAAGACTGGGTTGATTTCATTGACCATTCAGTGAAGGCCTTGGAGGGGTGGTTACATGGCAGTAAAGTTACTGATTATGACAGCCTGTATAACTTGATCCTGAGAGAGCATATTCTTAATAATTGTGTGTCTGATTTGTTGCACCAGTACTTGGTGGACTCTGATCTGACCTCTCCCCAAGAATTGGGAAAGAAGGCAGACAAATGGGTCAGAACAAGGGTGAACAGAAACGTTCATACAGGGGGTGACAAAGATGGCACCAAGAAGAAGGATGGTAAGTCTTCTGACAAGGGTGGGGACAAATCTAAAAATGAGTCTTCATCAGGCCCACAAAAACACTCTGGTGGGGGTGGTGGGCCCAAATCCTCTTCTAATCAAAACAAGGAAAAGAAACCATGGTGCTATTTATGTAAAATAAAAGGCCATTGGACAACAGATCCCAGTTGTCCAAAGAAAAGCACCAAGCCTCCTACCACTACAACCCCTACTGCTACACCTAGTGTCCCTACTAATAGCAGTGGTGGTGGGAGCAAACCTACTAATAGCCAATCCAAGGGAGTAGCTGGGCTCACTATTGGTAACTTAGTTGGGGTTGGTCTTGTTAGGGAGACCACAGAGGCTATACTAGTCTCTGAGGGGGCTATTGATTTAGCCACCTTAGTTTCTTGTCCCCTTAATATGGATAAGTACAAGCAGCTACCCCTAATAAATGGTGTTGAGGTTCAGGCCTACAGGGACACTGAAGCCAGTGTGACTATGGACATAGAGAAACTGGTCCACCCTGAACAACACCTACTTGGTCACCAGTACCAAGTAACCGATGCTCACAACAACACACTTAGCCACCCCATGGCTGTTGTAAATCTCAACTGGGGGGGGGTTACTGGTCCAAAGAAAGTTGTGGTAGCTTCAGATTTACCTGTAGACTGTCTATTAGGGAATGATTTGGAGACATCAGCTTGGTCAGATGTGGAGTTGGAGGCCCATGCAGCAATGCTGGGCATTCCAGGGCATATTTTTGCTTTGACAAGGGCTCAGGCCAAAAAGCAAAAAGGACAGGGAAGCTTGGATCCTGGAACAATGGACCAAGTGCTCCCTAAAGCTAGGGCTAGTAGAAGCAAACCACTTCCTACTATCCCTCCCTCTACAGTGGATTCTACTTCTAAGGAAGAAGAGTTCCCTCCCTGTGCAGAACCTACACCAGAGGAGCTTCAAGCAGACACTGCTGAGCTTTTGGGTGAAGGGGGGCCTGCCAGGGAGGAGCTGAGTGTGGCACAGCAAACCTGTCCCACATTAGAGGGTCTAAGACAGCAAGCTGTCAAACAAGCTAATGGGGATGTCAGTGACTCTCACAGAGTTTACTGGGAGGACAACCTCTTGTACACTGAGCATAGGGATCCTAAACCTGGAGCTGCCAGGAGATTAGTGATTCCTCAGGAGTACAGAAAGTTCCTCCTAACTCTTGCACACGACATTCCCCTAGCTGGGCATCTGGGACAAATGAAAACTTGGGACAGACTTGTTCCCTTGTTTCATTGGCCTAGGATGTCTGAGGACACAAAAGATTTTTGTAAGTCCTGTGAAACCTGTCAAGCCAGTGGCAAGACAGGTGGCACCCCAAAGGCACCCCTTATTCCACTGCCTGTGGTTGGGGTTCCCTTTGAAAGGGTAGGGGTTGACATAGTTGGCCCCCTTGACCCTCCTACTGCTTCAGGCAATAGGTTTATCTTGGTGTTAGTGGACCATGCCACAAGATACCCTGAAGCAATTCCTTTAAGGACCACTACAGCACCTGCAGTGGCAAAGGCCCTCCTGGGAATATTTTCTAGGGTGGGCTTCCCAAAGGAAGTAGTATCAGACAGAGGAAGCAATTTCATGTCTGCATACTTAAAGGCCATGTGGAAGGAGTGTGGTGTAACTTACAAGTTCACTACACCCTATCATCCACAAACAAATGGACTGGTGGAGAGATTTAATAAAACTCTCAAAGGCATGATTATGGGTCTCCCTGAAAAACTCCGCAGGAGATGGGATATCCTGTTACCATGCCTCCTTTTTGCCTACAGGGAGGTACCCCAGAAAGGAGTGGGCTTCAGCCCCTTTGAACTTCTTTTTGGACACCCTGTTAGGGGTCCACTCACACTTGTAAAGGAGGGTTGGGAACAACCTTTAAAAGCTCCTAAGCAAGATATTGTGGATTATGTACTTGGCCTCAGATCAAGGATGGCTGAGTATATGAAAAAGGCCAGTAAAAACCTTCAGGCCAGCCAAGAGCTCCAGAAGCAATGGCATGATCAGAAGGCTGTTTTGGTTCAGTACAAACCAGGGCAGAAAGTGTGGGTCTTGGAGCCTGTGGCCCCAAGAGCACTCCAAGATAAATGGAGTGGTCCCCACACAATTGTTGAAAAAAAGGGAGAAGTCACCTATTTAGTTGACTTAGGCACTGCCAGGAGTCCCCTTAGGGTGCTCCATGTCAATCGCCTGAAACCCTACTATGACAGGGCTGATCTCACCCTGCTCATGGCAACTGATGAGGGACAGGAAGAAGACAGTGATCCTCTACCTGATCTCTTCTCTTCCACAGAACAAGATGCTCTTGTGGAAGGTGTAGTTTTGGCAGATTGTCTTACTGCTGAGCAGAAAGACCATTGCATAAATCTCCTAGATCAATTCTCTGAACTCTTCTCTACTGTGCCAGGTACCACTTCTTGGTGTGAGCACACTATAGATACTGGAGACAGTTTACCTGTCAAAAGTAAAATCTATAGGCAGCCTGACCATGTCAGGGACTGCATAAAGCAAGAGGTGCAGAAAATGTTAGAGCTGGGAGTGGTTGAGCACTCTGAAAGTCCATGGGCTTCTCCTGTGGTACTTGTACCAAAACCCCATTCCAAAGATGGAAAGAAGGAAATGCGGTTTTGTGTAGACTATAGAGGTCTCAACCTTGTAACCAAAACTGATGCTCACCCTATACCCAGGGCAGATGAGCTCATAGATACACTGGCATCTGCCAAGTATCTAAGCACTTTTGATTTGACTGCAGGGTATTGGCAGATCAAATTATCAGAAGATGCTAAACCTAAAACTGCATTTTCAACCATTGGAGGACATTACCAGTTCACAGTAATGCCTTTTGGATTGAAGAATGCACCTGCCACTTTTCAAAGGTTGGTGAACACAGTCCTGCAAGGGCTGGAAGCTTTCAGTGCAGCATATTTGGACGATATAGCTGTCTTTAGCTCCAGCTGGGATGATCACCTGGTCCACCTATGGAAAGTTTTGGAGGCCCTGCAAAAGGCAGGCCTCACTATCAAGGCTTCAAAGTGCCAGATAGGGCAGGGGAAGGTGGTTTATCTGGGACACCTTGTTGGTGGGGAACAGATTGCACCACTACAGGGGAAAATCCAAACTATTATAGATTGGGTTCCCCCTACCACTCAGACTCAGGTGAGAGCCTTCCTAGGCCTCACTGGGTATTACAGGAGGTTCATTAAGAACTATGGCTCCATTGCAGCCCCTCTTAATGACCTCACATCCAAAAAGATGCCTAAAAAAGTATTGTGGACAGCTAGCTGTCAGAAAGCTTTTGAGGAGCTGAAGCAGGCCATGTGCTCTGCACCTGTCCTGAAAAGCCCTTGTTAATCTAAAAAATTCTATGTCCAGACTGATGCATCTGAATTAGGAGTAGGGGCAGTCCTATCACAACTTAATTCTGAGGGCCAGGATCAACCTGTTGCTTTTATTAGTAGGAGGTTGACCCCTAGAGAAAAGCGTTGGTCTGCCATTGAGAGGGATGCCTTTGCTGTGGTCTGGGCTCTGAAGAAGTTGAGGCCATACCTGTTTGGCACTCACTTCATTATTCAGACAGACCACAAACCTCTACTTTGGCTAAAACAAATGAAAGGTGAAAATCCTAAATTGTTGAGGTGGTCCATATCCCTACAGGGAATGGACTATACAGTGGAACATAGACCTGGGAGTAGCCACTCCAATGCAGATGGACTCTCCAGATATTTCCACTTAGACAATGAAGACTCATCAGGTCATGGCTAGTCTTATTGTCCTTCGTTTGGGGGGGGTTGTGTAGGAAAGTACCATCTTGCCTGGCATGTTACCCCCATTTTTCACTGTATATATGTTGTTTTAGTTGTATGTGTCACTGGGACCCTGTTCACCAGGGGCCCAGTGCTCATAAGTGTGCCTGAATGTATTACCTGTGTAGTGACTAACTGTCTCACTGAGGCTCTGCTAATCAGAACCTCAGGGGTTATGCTCTCTCATTTCTTTCAAATTGTCACTGACAGGCTAGTGACCAATTTTACCAATTTACATTGGCTTACTGGAACACCCTTATAATTCCCTAGTATATGGTACTGAGGTACCCAGGGTATTGGGGTTCCAGGAGATCCCTATGGGCTGCAGCATTTCTTTTGCCACCCATAGGGAGCTCTGACAATTCTTACACAGGCCTGCCATTGCAGCCTGAGTGAAATAACGCACACGTTATTTCACAGCCATTTTTACACTGCACTTAAGTAACTTATAAGTCACCTATATGTCTAACCTTTACCTGGTAAAGGTTGGGTGCTAAGTAACTTAGGGTGAGGGCACACTGGCACTAGCCAAGGTGCCCCCACATTGTTCATGGCCAATTCCCCGGACTTTGTGAGTGCGGGGACACCATTACACGCGTGCACTACATATAGGTCACTACCTATATGTAGCTTCACAATGGTAACTCCGAATATGGCCATGTAATATGTCTATGATCATGGAATTGCCCCCTCTATACCATCCTGGCATAGTTGGCACAATCCCATGATCCCAGTGGTCTGTAACACAGACCCTGGTACTGCCAAACTGCTTTTCCCGGGGTTTCACTGCAGCTGCTGCTGCTGCCAACCCCTCAGACAGGCAGCTGCCCTCCTGGGGTCCAGCCAGGCCTGGCCCAGGATGGCAGAACAAAGGACTTCCTCTGAGAGAGGGTGTTACACCCTCTCACTTTGGAAAATGGTGTGAAGGCAGGGGAGGAGTAGCCTCCCCCAGCCTCTGGAAATGCTTTCTTGGGCACAGATGTGCCCAATTCTGCATAAGCCAGTCTACACCGGTTCAGGGGACCCCTTAGCCCTGCTCTGGCGTGAAACTTGACAAAGGAAAGGGGAGTGACCACTCCCCTGACCTGCACCTCCCCTGGGAGGTGTCCAGAGCTCCTCCAGTGTGCTCCAGACCTCTGCCATCTTGGAAACAGAGGTGCTGCTGGCACACTGGACTGCTCTGAGTGGCCAGTGCCACCAGGTGACGTCAGAGACTCCTTGTGATAGGCTCCTTCAGGTGTTGCAAGCCTATCCTCTCTCCTAGGTAGCCAAACCCTCTTTTCTGGCTATTTAGGGTCTCTGTCTCTTGGGATTCCTTAGATAACGAATGCAAGAGCTCATCCGAGTTCCTCTGCATCTCTCTCTTCACCTTCTGCCAAGGAATCGACTGCTGACCGCGCTGGAAGCCTGCAAACCTGCAACATAGTAGCAAAGACGACTACTGCAACTCTGTAACGCTGATCCTGCCGCCTTCTCGACTGTTTTCCTGGTGGTGCATGCTGTGGGGGTAGTCTGCCTCCTCTCTGCACTAGAAGCTCTGAAGAAATCTCCCGTGGGTCGACGGAATCTTCCCCCTGCAACCGCAGTTACCAAAAAGCTGCATTACCGGTCCCTTGGGTCTCCTCTCAGCACAACGAGCGAGCACCCTCGAATCCAGCAACTCTGTCCAAGTGACTCCCACAGTCCAGTGACTCTTCAGTCCAAGTTTGGTGGAGGTAAGTCCTTGCCTCACCTCGCTAGACTGCATTGCTGAGAACCGCGACTTTTGCAGCTACTCCGGCCCCTGTGCACTTCCAGCGGAAATCCTTCGTGCACAGCCAAGCCTGGGTCCACGGCACTCTAACCTGCATTGCACGACTTTCTAAGTTGGTCTCCGGCGACGTGGGGCTCCTGCTGCTAAGAGGGCTCCTTGTCTTGATCGACGTCCCCTCTACCTCCTGGTCCAATTTGCAACCTCCTGGTCCCTCCTGGGCCGCAGCAGCGTCCAAAAACGCTAACCGCACGATTTGCAGCTAGCAAGGCTTGTTGGCGTTTTTTCGGCAGGAAAATACTTCTGCACAACTCTACTAGGTGAGAGGGATCTGTCCTCCAAAGGGGAAGTCTTTAGCCCTTTGCGTTCCTGCAGAAACCGCAGCTTCTTCAGTCCAGTCGAAGCTTCTTTGCACCCGCAGCTGGCATTTCCTGGGCATCTGCCCATCTCCGACTTACTTGTGACTTTTGGACTTGGTCCCCTTGTTCCACAGGTACCCCAGATTGGAAATCCAGCGTTGTTGCATTGTTGGTTTGTGTCTTTCTTGCCTTATTCCCCTATCACGACTTCTTTGTCCTTTGGGGAACTTTAGTGCACTTTGCACTCACTTTTCAGGGCCTTGGGGTGGGCTATTTTTCTAACCCTCACTATTTTCTAATAGTCCCAGCGACCCTCTACAAGGTCACATAGGTATGGGGTCCATTCGTGGTTCATATTCCACTTCTGGAGTATATGGTTTGTGTTGCTCCTATCTCTATGTGTCTCCATTGCATCCTATTGTAACTATACATTGTTTGCACTGTTTTCTAAGACTATACTGCATATTTCTGGTATTGTGTATATATATCTTGTGTATATTTCCTATCCTCTCACTGAGGGTACACTCTGAGATACTTTGGCATATTGTCATAAAAATAAAGTACCTTTATTTTTAGTATAACTGTGTATTTTTTTTCTTATGATATTGTGCATATGACACTAAGTGGTACTGTAGTAGCTTCACACGTCTCCTAGTTCAGCCTAAGCTGCTCTGCTAAGCTACCATTATCTATCAGCCTAAGCTGCTAGACACCCTATACACTAATAAGGGATAACTGGGCCTGGTGCAAGGTGCAAGTACCCCTTGGTACTCACTACAAGCCAGTCCAGCCTCCTACATAGAGATAACAACCTTCTCAAAAATGTATTCTAAACTACCTGCATAGATTGTGCTGGGACATAGCCCCAAATATCAAAAAGTGAAATACGCATTGGATAGCTCTTGTCATCAAATCAATAAACACTTCTTTTACATAAGAAAAAATCAATTCATTGAGGCACTAGACAAAACACCAAGGTAAGAAAATGTTTTTACTTTGCTAATTTTTTGACCATGTTAGACCTGGCATTCTTGGTGTGTTTTCCACCTAAATGTATGCCTTCAGACTTTCTATTTTTGCTGACTTTGTTTTTGCTGACCTTAGTACTCTGCTCACATTACCACTGCTAACCAGTGCCAAAGTGCTTGTGCTCAAAACAAGGTAATATTGTCTTACACTCAGCTGGCACTATTAGGGGCATATTTAAGAGCCACTAGCACCACTGGAGAATCACTTCATGTGACGCTCCAGTGGCGCTAACCTCTGCTCCATAATTACAAGGAGGTGTAACTCCACTTTCTGTGGCGTTACGCCTCCCTGTAAATATAGCCCCTTCCAACGCAGTTTTCTGCATCAGAGGGGCGTGCAATGGGTGTTGCTGTGTCTGCATGCCACAGCAACACCCATTGCATCTTGACACTACTTCAGATTTGCGAGATTTCGTAAACCTGAGGCAGTGCCAAAATCTAATGCCACCCCAGGAGTAGCATTAGCAAGGTGCAACAAGGAGGAATACTTTTACTCCTCCTTGGTTTTTTTCTTTTTCTAAGCATGCTGCATTCTGCAGCACGCATAGAAAGAGCAAAATGCCAGACATGATTGTTTATGTGTGGGAAGGTGTCCCTTCCTACACATAAACAATCATTTCAAAATGACGCTTTGGCACCTCTGTGTGTGCTGCATTCTGCAGCACACACAGAAGTGCTAAATCGTCATTAGTGATTGTTTCTGTGCAGGAAGGAGCACCTTCCCACACATAAACAATGAAAGCCCTCAACGCAGACATCCTTGCACAATGGTGCAAGGATGTCTGTGTTGGCGCAGGCAGCTTAATTTAGGGCCAGGGCAGGGGACAACACAGGGATGTGCTGTTTCAATTAAATACGGCGCATCCTTGCGTTCTGAAACTGACGGAGCACGGTGCTGCCAAATTTGGTGCAGCATCGTGCTTCATCATTTTCTAAATATGGGCCTGAGTCTCTCGAAAAGTGGCAAAACATGTGCCCAGGGCCTGTAAATTAAATGTACTGGTGGGCCTGCAGCACTGGTAGTGCCACCTACTTAAGTAGCATCTGAAACATGTCTCAGGCCTGCCATTGCAGAGCCTGTGCATGCACTTTAAACTGTCATTTCATCCTGGCAAAGTAATCCTTTTGCAAGCCAAAACCTTCCTTTTTAATACATGTAAGTAACCTCTAGAGTAAACACTGGGTAGCGCAGAGGGCAGGGTGCAATATATTTTAAAAAGGTGGCCCTGTACTTTTTCATTTTACATGTCCTGGTAGTGAAAAACCTTTAACTTTGTTTTTTTCTACTGCAAGGCATATATCTCCTCTACGAGGAGATTAAGGTTGCCTTATTACATTTTATAAGTGAGCTTTGTGAATGGGAAGAGGTACTTGTTTCATGTTTAGTTTCTCTACAATCCTAATTTAAAAAGTCAGATTTCAAATTACAATTCTGAAAATGCTACTTTTAAAATGGTGGCATTCTCTTGCTTTAGCCATTTGGTGCCTACAGCCTGTCTCTGGTCACGTGACTGAGTTGGAAGTTGGCAGGTGGGCTTTTTGTATTCCTCCTAGACAACCACTCAGAATGGGAGTTTAGGTGTGACTGGATGGGCCATCACTGGCAGGATGGGAGGGAGGAGCTGAGCACGGCCTCACTTATAGCTAAATAGGCTGTTTTCTGTCTTTAAAAAAAAAAAAATGTTTTATTGCAATTTCTCTTTAGATCCGTTTACAGCATTTGGCAAATACAGTATCGAAATGTGGTAGATCTATTACACTATTAATACACTGTTTAACACTTTGACAACAACAACTTAACTGAGGTCGCTACCGCTTATGTAAAACGGAGTTCAGATGCGGTTTCTAAACGTTCGCTTTTGCCATGGGTGAATCGTAAACAAGTGAGCCCCGGATTGGGTATGTTCATTTATGGGTCTAGTGGTTATGTGCTGTGTACGGGGAGGTCCGGATCGAAATCAGTGTGTGGTGTCTGGACTACGTTGGCCTTTGTGCCTATGTGGAATGCTAGCTCCGCTTTGAGCAAACACTTTGAGTCGCTCCAAGCAGCACGGGCGGTCGCGGGAGCGCCGGTCGGTCATGAGATTCAAGTCGGCGGGACCCCGTGAGGGATGGGGGCAGCCCCGACAGGCGGTCGATTGCCTTAGAGTTATCATGTGTTCTAGTTCATGGCGGTTTCTCGTCACTTTTGGCCTCTAATCTGCCTATCAGGGTCTCCCACAACTCCCTACCCGCTTGCCTCGGGGGCCCCCTGTTAAGTTCCGCAGCACCATTAGCTCTGCACTGGCCCATCTCAGTATCGTGCTGTGCCAGGTTTTCAGATCCGGGGCAGTGGCCGACTTCCAGTTCACTGCTATCAGTCTTTTGTACATTACGTAGGCTAGGTCTATAAACTTGTGTAGATGCTTATGTTTTTGTCTCTCTGTCTCAGACCCAGCAGGCAGGATTTAGGGTCTGCTGTAAGTACCAACCCCATCAGTTCCGATACCTTCTCCACTATCTAACTCCATTGCACACGCACCTGGGCGCAGTCCCATACCATGTAGTAGAAATGTGCCAGCGGGGCTTGGCACCTTGGGCAGGCTGGGTCCGAGCTGGGGAGCATTCGTTTAATCCTGGCTGGTGAGAGGTACGTTTGATGCATGTAGTTAAATTGCGTATATCGAAACCTAGGGTTTCTCGAGACCCCCCGTGTATGGAGTAGAGCGTATGGCAATTCTTCCTGCGAGATCGGGGTTGGGAGAACATCGTTCCATCTTGTTAGTGCCTTTTCCAAGTTGGGTACGGGGTGCTTATTCAGTGTTTTGTATAGGTTCGATACGATCTTCAGCTGGCTGTCATATTGTAACATATGATGCAGTGCTGAGGAGGTCGTGGGTTCTTGGTTCCCTGTCCCCCACATCTTCTTAATAGAATGGCATATGGCGTGATATGTCATAAATTGCCCAGGATTCACTGAGGTGAGGTCACGTATCGCTTCAAAAGACATTAATTTCCCCTCGTCGAAGCATTCGCCTATCGTCTCTATTCCCTCCTCCGCCCACATCCCCAATGAGCGTTTTCTTTCTCCTCCCGCCCAACCGGGAAGTACACCCAGCTGCACGAGAGGCGAGTAGGGGAGCGCACCGCTGCCGTTTTGAATGCATCTCTTCCAGCATGTATGCGCCACCAGCATAAGTGGTTTGTCGGCCGCCCCCCCTGGAGCCCTGGACGCCAGCCAGGCGACCAAGGGCGCGCCGCTCAGGTCCGCTAGCGCCCAAGCTGATTCCGCCAGCGCGGGTCTGTGTATCCAGCTCATTATCCACTGTAGCTGCGCAGCCGCGTAATAGCGCTCAAATTAGGGGCTCCCAGGCCACCCGCAGTCACCGGGCGCTGCAGTGTGGCGAGTGCGACGCGCGCTCTGCCTCCTGCCCATATGAGTTGCAGCAGTGCTCCATTCAAGTTGCAGAAGAAACTCTTAGGGATCAAGAGCGGCAATGCAGAGAAGTAGTACAAAAGCCTAGGTAATATCAACATGTTTGCTATCACCACTCTGCCCATCGGTGACAGCGGTAATTTACTCCAGAAACGCAGTGACCCTTTAATGGAGGCCAGCGCTCTCCCCAAGTTTCCATCTCTGAGGTCCTCTAATTTATGGTATTTTTGGACCCCTAAGTATTTAAATGAATCAAAGCACCATTTTAGGTGCCCAGTCGAGGCCGTTTCCCTGTTTGACAGTGTCCGAGCGGACAAGGGGAACGCGCATGATTTTTCCCAGTTCACTACCAGACCGGACATTATTCCGAATTCAGACAGGAGTGTAATTACTGGTGGGATTGTCTTGCTTCCTCTGCGCAGATATATTAAGGCATCATCTGCGTACAGAGATATTATATGTTTCGCCCCGTTCCTGAGTATGCCCCAACTGTCCTCCATCGACCACTTGCGAGTGGCTAGCGGTTACATTGCTATAGCAAATAATAAGGGAGACAAGGGGCATCCCTGTCAAGTGCCTCTAGCGATCGGGATGCTGTTGGATACCGTTCTGCCCGTTTTGACGAGTGCCTGTGGCTTGGAGTACAGTGTTTGCACCCATTGTATATATTTGGGGCCAATTCCCATTTTCCGCATAGTGACAGAAAATCCCATCCCAACATGTCAAATGCCTTTTCGATGTCCAAAGTGTGGATGACAGGTGCCAACATGTTAGCCAATACTTTGCCCAGAATTTTACAGTCAGTGTTTAAAAGTGATAATGACCTGTATGATTTAACATCTGTGGGGTCCGGCCCCTGCTTAGGCAGGACCACTATCATGGCTTCTCTTTGTGTGGGGGGCAATGCCTTGTGGTTCCAGGCCTCCTCGTATACTTTCAGCAAGTGTGGCTTTAAATGGTTCGAGTATTTCGCGTAGTATTCTAGTGGAAGACCATCTTTTCCCGGTGCCTTATTTCTGGGCATCTGTGTTAATGCTACTTCTAGTTCCGCTACACTCAGTGGGGCCTCCAATTTTTCAATGTCTTCCTACGATAGTTGTGCTAATTGGGAGCCTGCGAGGAAAGTTGTGAGTTGCGCGGGTGTACAAGCCGCTCGTTTGGCGTAAAGGTTCGTCTAGTATTCCCTGAACGCCCCGTTTATATCAGTCTGCGTGGAGGCCATCTCACCATTGTCTAGCTTTATGGCCCCTATTGGTGACTGCTGCCGGTCCTCTTTCAGGAGCCAAGCCAGCAGGCTGTCTGACCTGTCTCCCTCCGATTGCTGCTACATCAGATTATATTTATAATCGTTCTTGCGAGGCGGGAGTCTGCTTCTTTATAGTTTATGCGCGCCTCTTTTAATGCGGTGTAAGGTGTCTCTTCCCTTGCCACCGCTATTTCAAGTGCTCTCAGTTCCTTCTCTAAGTTGCTAATCTCCATATGTAGAGTGCTCCTGACCCCCCAGGAGGACGACATGCAGTACCCTCTGACTACCACTTTGTGTGCTTCCCATTCTGCCGCCCTTGAGTTTGCAGATTCTGAATTAATTTCCCAGTACAGCTTCAACGCCGTGTTCAGTCCCTCTGCATATGCCTGATCTTGGAGTGCTTCTGGTTGTAACCGCCATGTAGGGATTGCTGAGTGAGTTCCCCGCCATTTTAGGACCATTTTGAGCGGGGAGTGATCCGACAGTGTCTTAGCTAAGTATTCTGTCCTGCTCGTCAGTGCGCATATATCGACAGTGCCCCAGATTATATCTATTCTTGTGTGTACCTTATGGGGCACAGAACAAAATGAGTATTCTCTCTGACTGGGGTGTTGCATGCGCCATAGATCATAAAGTCTCATGTCGTCCGCCCATTTCTGTAGGGGCTTCTTGGCACTTCTGCTTGTTATTCCTTTCTTGGAGGGGGGTTGATCTGTCCAACGCTACATTAGGTAAGCTATTGAAGTCGCCCCCCCATATAGCCGGGGCTGCAGGGCTAACTAGTAGTGCCGAGGTGTGTGTCTCTAAGAATCTCGACTGTGCATTGTTGGGGGAGTAAATCCCTATGATTGTTAAATGTCTCCCGTCTAGTTGCCCTTCCACTATTGCATACCTGTCCCCTGGATCCAGTTTGTACGAGGTTCGGACAAACGGGACGCCGCTTGCTATCCATATCAGTACCCCCCTGGCGAACGCTGAGTATGCTGTGCCTGTTATCTGTCCGCCCCACTTCACCCGAAGCTCCCGCAACTCAGTTTCCAGTAAGTGTGTTTCTTATAAGATAGCTATGTGGAACTTCTGGCGTTTGAGACATGCGTGCACTTGCGTTCTCTTGCCCGGTTCGGCCATTCCCCTCACGTTCCACGTGACTATCTCGTATTGGTGTGCATGTTCGTTCGTGTGCTGAGCCATGCATTATTGTGTAATGCCGCACCCATGTGTCCTCTCCGGGTTACGATTTCCTTCTGGTTGCCTCCCCATTTTACCGGGCATTTTAAGGCTGGCATGCGCAATAGTGTACCTTGTTGGTTGAGTCGACCTCTTCTAAACCCCCTAACTCCCGATTCCCCACCCCCCCTTTTAACTATTTCCCCTGTCCAACTACTAACACACATAATAAAGAAAGAGAAAAAGCCCCACACTTTGCTGCTTGGTGGGGTCTGTATCCATTCGAATACTTGTGGGGGAGCCTTCATAGGGGTCAGATGTGCCTCCTGTGTGGAGCTCACATCCTTTCTCAGACCTAGTCTGTGAATGTGCGCATGTATAGGTGTGGGCACCCCCGGTAGGTTTGTCTAATTGTCCCCCCAACC
This sequence comes from Pleurodeles waltl, assembly GCF_031143425.1. Lineage (NCBI taxonomy): Eukaryota > Metazoa > Chordata > Amphibia > Caudata > Salamandridae > Pleurodeles > Pleurodeles waltl. Next base: position 589,518,326 of record NC_090436.1, on the reverse strand, counting down.
CCTCCGCTACTACTTATTAAGCGGTAATCACAGCAGTCGGGGGTTAATCGTCCAAAAGATACTCTTTGGAGCCAGCACAGCTGGCAGTACAGTTCCTGTTGCAGCCACTTCTGTAATCCAGTCTCTTGCTGCCCTATTAGGGCTGTGGTGGCCTTTCTATTATTGCAGTACACAGGTCACAGTTCATCCGCAGTTCTGGGGGTAACCTCCGGGCCCCTGAGCGCCTCTGTGATCGTGGATTCCGAGCTGGCCGACTCCGAGTCCGAGCCCGTCAAGGGGCCCATCCTGAGTGTCTCAAAAGAGTTCTGCATTAGTATCGGGGTTTCTTTTAATACTTTCGCTCTTTCCTCCGCTGCCTGTCTCTCTGTGGGCTGGCCCATAGGGCGTCTCTTGCTGCGTTTCCTTGATGTGGAGGTCGACCATTCCTCCTCTTTGTTTGCTCCTATGTTGGGCTGTGCTATGCCTTTAGCGTGCATCCAGGTCCAGGCATCTTCAGGGGAGGTGAACATATGAGTGCGTTCTTCTAAATTCACCCTCAGCTTGGATGGGAAAAGGAGGGCGTACTTGATATTATGTTCCCAAAGTCGTTGTTTGATTTTCACGTAGGAGTTCCGCTGTGCTTCTTGAGTGGAGTCTGGATAAGCATGGACCACTGAGCCTTCATGTTGAAAGGGGCCTTTGCTGCGGAATCGCTGCAGTATCAGGTCCCGGTCCCTGTAATTCAGGAGTCTCACTATCAGTGATCTAGGTGGCTGGCCCGGTGGTGGCAATCTTCCCGGGATTCTATGCACACATTCTACTGAGAAGAACTTCGAGGGGGAGCCGCTCAGTACTTCCTTGATTAGCCACTGTTCTGTTATTAGTTCCGGGCTCTGTTCCTGTGGGTGCTCAGGGAACCCCACTAAGAGAATATTGTTGCGCCGGGATCTACTTTCTGCATCTTCGGCTTGTCTCCACAGGATCTTCACCTCTGCGTCCAGTCGCTGAATCTGTTTCTGGTTGTCCGAGACCGTGGGGCATGTCGCGCCTAGGGTATCCTCCGTTGTTTTCACCCTCTCTGTCAAGTTTCGGTGATCTACTCTAAGTAGATTTAGGTCTTGTGTTACTGCGTCTATTTTGAATTCTAACGAGGATTTAGTGTCCATAATTGCCTGCAGCACTTTTTCGAATTGCGAGGAATGCGTTTGGAGTGTGCTCTCGAGCGATTGCAAGGTTGTGATTTGCTGTTGATCATTGTGCGCCGGACCAGGCACAGTTCGCTCTTGGTGTTTTGCCGATTTAGATTTCCCAGCCATTGCTTTCCCTTTTAAATACCTCCCGCAGTCAGGGAGGGTCTACTTGGTAATAAGTTTCCAGTGTCAATAGGCGTCTCGAGAGTACCTATGCTTCTTCCAAGGCGTGGTGCCTTGTTAAGGCTCCTGTGAATAATTTGCGGGTCTGATCTGTCGTGGAAAACTATATGAGTTTGCGTTATGACAATTAGAGCAGTTGGGAGGGGGGACTTGATGCTGCTGCTGGGGGCGCTCCAGTCCCAGGGCACATATAAAAAAGTCCCCCTGGGGGTGACTACTCCTCACAGAGTTCCCCAATGAGATGGGGGGTCCAGGGGGTTCCTGTGTCTGCAGCGTTTTGGGCCGTCACTGCTCGCCCGCTTGTCTGCGCGGGTCCTCCCCGGTTTTGCGTGGGGGCCCGCAATGGGGGCCGACCCCGGCGCGCGCCTTGATGTAGGGGGGGAGGCCTCTTTTCCGCAATATCCCCTCAGCCGTTCCTCGCCGGCCCCGGATGTTGCCGCCCCCTCCTCTTCGCCTCCTGGGTTGGTTATCAAGAAGGGGGGGGGGGGGCGGGCGGGGAAGGGAGCCCGTCCCCACTTTATTGCAGTGCTCCACCCTAGATTCGGGTGAGCGCTTCCAAAACTTTTCCTCTGCTGCTTTTTAGGGGGGGGGCCTTTGTCCTGGCCCCGCGCTCGGGCAGCGCCGAAGTCAGCCTTCCTGTGTGCTCCCCGGGCTGTCTCTCCTCGGGGCCGATGCGCGCCGGCGAGGAGAGTCCCACCGGCTCTTCGCGCTGAATAGAAGGGGGGGGGAAGCTCGGGGGCGAGTAGAGAGGGGCTGCTCCAGCGCCTGATCCCCTCCGTACAATACACCTCCCCGCCGCAGACCCTCGGCTCCTTACCCCCTTCCCGGTTTCACCTGGGCTTCGCGGAGGTCTTCTACTGCCGATGCAGTTCTCTGGGGCGCCGCCACCGTCAACCTTGTGGCCGCGCATCCGTCCCGGTTCTTTGTTCTTTTTTTTTTTTTTTTTCTCGGCGATCCAAAGCAGGTTCGTCTCAGTCAGCCGCTCCACGTATATCTCCGGGACCAGTCGCGCCCTACTACAGACCTAGGCTCCCTGTCGGGGGTGCCCACAAGGATCAATTTGCTGGGTCCGAGTCGGAGCTCCTTGTTTAGGCGTCCGACTCGGTCGCCAACATGGCTCCTCCCGGCTGTTTTCTGTCTTCACACAAAGGGCTGCATAACCCCTGCAGTTAGTCTAGAGCCAGGGTGGGCAGGGAATCTGTGCATTTCAAAGGCATACCTTTGGAAGCTTCTCCCTACTCATAAGGCACAACTCTGTAAAAAAGGGACCTCAGACACCAACTCTTCAGTACATATCTGCACCTGTGGATACTCTGCTATGAAAGAAGGACTGCTGTGCTGCTTCATGGACAGGCACTCTGCCGGACTGCTGTCTAAAGTAACCATTGCCCTGCTGTACTCACCTGCTGTCTGCTGAACGCTTGACTGGGGAAGAAGAAGTAGACCTGCAACTTCATCTTGAACCGAGGACCAGAGAGTGAATCCAAGGGTTAGTTTGCTGGTTTGCTGATCTGAGCCCCAGGAACATAAAATAAATCAAACAATCGATCATTGTTTGTTAAGCACCCGTGAGGGTCTCAAGGCACTGAGAGGGAAGGCGTGGAGCATCCATCAGTACAGTGGTTCTTCAAATAGCCATATCTTCAAATAGCCATGTCTTCAGCTCTTTTGTGAACTTGAAGAGGAGTGTAGTCTGTCTGAAGTGGGATGGTAGGGAGTTCCAGGCTGCGGTGGAGAGGTAGGAGAGTGAGCGTCCCCTGTTCTCGTTTTTCTGATGTGGGGTACTTCGGCGAGAGAGAGCTGGGCTGAGGGTAGGGTCCTGTGGGGTATGTGGAAATTGAGTCGCCTCTTCAGGTAGGCTGGTCTGGTGTCAAGGAAGGCTTTGTGAGTGTGGGTGAGGATCTTGAAGGTTATTCTTTTCTCTATGGGGAGCCAGTGTACTGGGCGCAGGTGCCGGGAGATGTGACAGCGTTGAGGTAGGTCGAGTACCAGTCTGGCGGTCACATTCTAGATGTTCTATAGTTTGCGGGTGAGTTTCTTGTTGATTCCAGCATAGAGGGCGTTGCTGTAGTCCAGTCTGCTGGTAATGAGGGCGTGTGTGACGGTCGTTCTGTGTTCGAGGGGGATCCATTTGAATCTCTGGCGTAGGAGGCGGAGGCTGCAAAAGCAGGAGATGCAACTGAGTTGATTTGGCGGTCTATGTTGAGTTTGGAGTCCAGGATGATTACGAGGTTGCTGGTTTGGTTCATGGGGGTGGGTGGGCTTTCGAGGGTTTGGGGGGCCACCAGGAGTTGTTCCACATATCGGGTTGAGGGCCCATAATGAGAACTTCAGTTTTGTCTGCATTGAGTTTTAGGTAGCTGCTTTTCATCCAGTTGGCAACTGCTTCCATCCGTTCGCTGAAGTTGTGTTGGGTTCATTGCATAGGGAGATGATGAGTTGGGTGCCATCAGCATAGGAGAGTATGTTGAGTCTGTAGCTCCTGACAATCGCAGCTAGCAGGGCCATGTTGTTTCAAAACAGTGTGGGGCTGAGGGAGGATACCTGGGGAACTCTGCAGGTGGTAGGTGTGGGGTCCAAGAGGAAGGGGGAAGTCTTACTCATTGAGTTCTGTCTGAGAGGAAAGATCAGATCCATTATAGGGCCTGTCTCTGATGCCGGCCTGGTGAAGTCTGAGTATCCGGGTATGGTGGGAAACTGTGTCGAAGGCCACAAAGAAGTCAAGCAGAATAAGGGCCACAGTCTCTTCCTTGTCCAGCAGGGAGCGGATGTCATCCATTGCAGCTAGGAGGGCTGTTTTGGTGGTATGTTTTTTTCTGAAGCCAGATGGGCTGAAGTTCTTGAGTTTGGTGGGGTCTGCCAAGAGTTTCTTGAGGAGAGGGTTGATCTCAGCGTGTTTCCAGTCATCAGGGAAGGAGGCATCTGCTAGGGAGCGGTTGATGGTGAGGTGGAGCTTTGGGGCAATGGTTTTAGGGGTTCTGTTGAAGATGTGGTCGAGGCATGGGTCCATGGGGGCCCGGAGCGTATGGTCCTCATTGTCTTCAGTGTATTTTCAGTGGTGAAGGGGGCTCCAGTTGGTGATCGTTGGTTTTTTGGTGGCGGGTTCCAGTGGAGGGGGTTCTGCACGTAGGTTGTCCTCGCTGAAGTTGTCATAAATGGTCTTGATTTTGTAGTGGAAGTATGTGTTGAGTTTGTTGCAGAAATCTTGTGAGGGTGGGATGTCTGTTGCTTCGCTGTTGGGTTGGGCGAACTCCTGGATGATGCTGAAGAGTTCCTTGCTGTTGTGTGCGTGTGAGGAGATTCTTTCTTTCGTTGCTTTTTTCTGGTGCTTTTGATGAGATGGTGGTGTGTGGTGGTGGCGGCTCTGAAGTTGATTTGGGCTTCTGTAGATTTGGTGTTTCTCCAGATTTTCTAGAGGCATTGGCAAGTGCGTCTGGATTCTTGCAGTTCTGCAGTGAACCAGCTGGCTTTCTTGCCGTGGGTGCTGTTGTTCTTTTTGAGGGGGCTATGGTGTTGGCACAGGCGGCGATCTATTTGTGAAAGGTGCAGGCTGCGATGTTCGAGTCATCGTTGTTTGCGATGGGGGGGCGGAGTTGGTGAGAGTGGCATTGAGCTGGTCATCAGTGATTCTTGCCCAGCTTCTATGAGATGGTTGGTGTTGGGGTCTGAGGATGGTGGGTGTGTTGAAGGTGAAATGGATGCAGCGATGGTCTGTCCATGAAGTTCGGAGGTGTGGCTGAAGGTGACCGAGCTTCCTGTTGTGAAGATGGGGTCGAGGGTGTGGCCTGCTGAATGTGGTGGTTCTGTCAGATCTGTTGGAGTCCTATGTTGTGGAGGTTGTCTAGGAGGGATACAGTGTTGGGGTCTTGTAGGGTGTTGAGGTGGAAGTTGAGGTCTCCCAGCAGGGTGTAGTTGTAGGCTGCGATGGCTTACGCAGTGATACTGTCTGTGATGAGTTGGAGAAAGGTGTGCAGGGCCGGGGTGGGCAGTAGATGAGGGTTCCCCTGAGGGTGGACGTTGGACTTGTCTGAAGTTTGAAGTAAAAGTGTTCCATCAGGCTTGTGGGGTCGTCAGAGTGTGTACTTAGTCGCCCGGGGTGGCTGGGGCGGTCTTTCTGGGTAATCTTGTATCCTTGGGGAATGGCGATGGCGATGTCCAGGCCAGAGGTGGTGTTGCTCCAAGTTTCGGTGAGGAATGTGACATCCGGGGTGGTGCTGTCAATGAGGTCCCAGATTTCAGTAGCGTGTTTGTGGAGGGAGAGGACGTTGAGGAGGATGCATTTCAGGATCTTCGGTGTGGGTGTGTTGTTGCGGGTGTGTTGTGCCGGATTGAAGGTCTAGGTGGTGCTGTAGGATAGGCAGCTGCGGAGGCAGCTGAAGGGTCCGTGGGTGTTGGGCGATGATGAGGGCTTGCAGTTGTTGTTGCGTCCTAGGTTGAGTGTGTGGAGTGCAGCTGGCATGCAGGGGTGGCGGGTGGGAGGTTCAGGTATCCTGGCACTCTTCCCAGTCGGGCACAGACATGCTTGCCTTTGGTGTGCCTTCAGCACGTCAGCGGCATGCCTGCTGCGCACGGCTGACATTAAGTAAGGAGAAGGAGGAGGAGAGGACAGCTGGGAGGCGGGAGCTGGAAAAACTGAGCAAAAAAGGGGGAGGGGCTGGGGGTTTTAGCAGTGGCGGGGAGAGGGAAGGGTGAAAGTTGGGAAAAAGCGTGAAAGCGAGAAATGAGAGAGAATGCGAGAAAAATAGGAACATGAGAGTAAAAAGCACAAAAAAAAGGAATAAGATAGGAAAAAGCACAGAAAGCGCAAGGGCACAATACAGCAGGCAGAAAAGCATGAAAGGGGGAAGACAGAGAAAAAGAGGCCAAGGTGTGCCGGGCAGCCTAGCAGAAGAGCAAAGCTCTCCCACTAGATACCAGGGATGAGGCGCAGGCAGGAGCCCCCGGGTGGAGGAGGGCCTCAAACTTCTGACCGGGGTCAGGGTTCAACAGACACGGGCTGCACTTACTGGAATTGCTACAAGGAGGCAGAGCAGTTCACTGACCAGTGGCTTCCCACCTGCTCCTGGATAAGTCTTCAGTAAGTTCCTCATCCCAAAATGGTGCCTCCTTGGTCGTTGACCTTTAGTGTGGCTCTCGAGCTCCTGAAGTCAAACTTTTGGGCTCTTCATGACAGTGAACGGGCTCTTTTGTACTGGTACCACACCACTTGCACCAAAATTCAGTGCAAGCTGCTGCTACTCCGTTTCTTTGCTCATTAAGCATCAATCACAAGGAGCAGACCACCACTGTGAAGCTCCATCTCCCCCATCCACGATGCCTGGCCTGCTCTTTACACCAGGCTGACAACCCCATGTTATGCTCTCTTTGCTCCCACCCAACCCAACACAAACAGAACTCTTGGCACAAAACTAGAGAAGGTAAAACTTTAGATGGACTAATCTGGAACTGTATCTGGCCTGCGGTCCATTGTGGTTGGCCTGAACTTTTGACTTTGACCCAGTCAAGCATGACCAGATAGCTCTGGTTAGAGCTTTTTGCTTTCAGGTCCCATACTGCAGTTTATTCTTTAAAAATTAATAACTCTGTGTCTACTGATTAGATTTTGTAGTTTTGGTCTTGTTTTATTTATTACACTTTGCTCCATTTTTTAACGTGCTATGGGATCTTTTTGTGTGGGTTTTCTTTCACTTTTTAAAGTATTCCACTAATACACATTGACTCTAAGTTACACCTGACTGCTCTGTGCCAAGCTACCAGTGGGCAAGCACAGATTAATTTGGGGTTTGCTTATGCTTTGCTGACTAGGATAGTAGTTGCTGTTTGACCATGGCTAACACCCCAGTCAACCAGAAACACAATTTCTAGCCTTAGTGTCTGCAATGGGATAGGAGTTACATTTGTGCAGTGCCATGCAGTGATTTGGTGTACACTACAATCCCATATTTAAGACCAATTTGAGTTTTCAGTTCTATCTGATTGGCCTTTTTGTTTAAAATTCATTCTTACTCTACCTGACTGGTTGTGTTTGTGACCTCACCTGCAAAGATGGAGTTTGAGCTTGTCAACCTTGAGAGCTACACTGTGGCTCAGCTCAAGGAGTTCCGCAGGAGACAGGGCTGCCCACTAAAATAGAGCACAAAGGAGGGAGAGCTCCAAAAGGCCTTGAGAGCATGGGCAGAGGCCCATCTATTGCCAGTCATAAAAGATGATCAGGAGAAAGGCTAGGATGAGGAAAGACCAGAGCAGGAGTTAAAGGAGGGTCTTGGAATGCAGCATGTTGAGGAGGAGGTAACCTACTCTCAAGAATGAAAATACACCGCCATGCAGATAGCATTGTGTCCTCGGAGGCTTATGAGATTGCCTTCAAGATGTACAAGATCCCTGAGGAGGATTTGAGGGCTAGTCTGAGGAGGCATTTCACTAGTGAAGATAGGCACAACCTATTATCCTAGAGAAGGGAGACAGAATGAGGTATCCCCCCACGAAGGAAGGCCTTGTCAGGAAGAATGGTGTGATCTCATAGAAGTACAAACAGAATTTTGGGACAGTTGGGAACTGGCCCATTGTGTGGATTCCTTTTGCAAGGCACTAGATAGTTGGGTGAAGGACAGTGAAGGAAAGGATTATCGGGGGCTGTACAATTTCATTGCAAAGGAACACATTTTCAGTCATTTATTTGCAGATCTGCACTAACATCTAATTGACAGTAAGCTCTCTGACCACAGGGAGCTTGCAAAGGAAGTAGGTAGCTGGGTCAGCACCAGGGTCCATAAGACGGTATCTGTGGCATCACCACAAAGGTCGGCAGGGTCCCCATCAGAAGAAAGAAGAGGGGCAATAATAGAAACAAGGAGTTTTCCAAACTGCCACAAACAAGCTCCTTAGGTCAAGGACTCACATCCACAACTGAGAAAAAGAAGAGAAGGTTCCCTGACACTGCATTTTCAGGGAAGGTACTCCCTAAGTGCTAGGAGTGCCAACAGGAAGGCCACTTCAAGAGTGTTTGCCTAGTGTCTAAAGTGGGAACACCAACCCACCAGTGGGCAGTCACTGGTGTTGGCTATTGTATTACTTGGGGAGGAGAATATCCCACATAATGTGGGGAACAAAGTAAAGGTTTCTGTAGTGTCCCTGGATGACAGAAAGATGGTGCAGAGAGCTCATTGTCCAGTGACCTCAGAGTGGGAAGTCCTAATGTATTCCACCAATGTGTTGCAGCTGACAACCATGGGAGTTACTGTATATGGCTCTGGTTACCTTTGAGTGGGGAGGGGGGTAAGGTTCCTTAAAGGTAGCTGTGAGTCCATCCTTGCCTGTTGATTGTTTGCTTGGCAACAATGTGGAGTTGTCAATCTGGAAGGGGGTGGAGCTTAGGTCCCACTAGGAGATGTTAGGGTTGCCTGAGTGGGTGTGCTTGACCATGCAGTCTATGGCTGCACAAGAGGGTAGTCAGGAGGACCTGGAGCTTAGAAAAATGACCCAGGTGTCTGCCAAAAAGATGAACGGCAAGGGGCCTGGGAAACCTCCTGAAACTCCCATGGTCTGAGAGGAGGCTGAACCTGAGGGAGATGTCCCGAAGCCTAAAGGTTGCCACCCTGGGGAACCTACCATAGCTTGTCAGCTGGCATAAGGAAGGAGCTTCTACCAGGGAGGAGTTCTGCAAGATGCAGAGGGAATACGCTATTCTTGGGGCCTGCTGCAGCAGGCTAAGACCAGGCCACTGGTGACACTTCTGATGATCACCTGATTTACTGAGGAAATGACCTCCTGTTTGGTGAGCCTCAGCCTGGCCAAAAAGGGTGGTTTATGGTGTGGTTTAGGGTGCCTGTGGCACCCAGGGTCCTAAGAAAAATGGAGGTTCGTGCGTTAAAAGTTGAAGGAGTGAAGTTAGCTACTTGGTGGTCCTCAAGACTATTAAAAACCCCACAAGGGTCCTGCATGTCAATCACCTCAAACCCCACTTCGAGAGGTCTTGATTGGCCATACTCCTAGCCACAGACAATGGGGTGGAAGATGTGAATTAACCACTCCCCTACCTCCTTTATTCCAAGGATCAGGATGGGTCAGTGGAGGGTGTCAACCTCTCCCATTAATTGACCTTAGACCAGTCGAGTCTGCCACTAGTTGTTATGACAATTTGTCTCTTTATTCTCCAATACCGCATGACTCACTACATGGTTTAACCATTATATTCACACTGGGGACAGCATACCATTGAAGAGTAACATCTACAGGCTGTCTGGTGAGATGAGAACCAGAATTAAAGATGAGACCTACAATATGCTTGAGTTAGGGTTCAGTGACCCTTCACAACGGCCTAAGTCTAGCCAAGTGGAGTTGTTCTCAAAGTCTGCCCCTCCAGGTGTCACTACAGAACTCAGGATCTATGTGGACTACCATGGGCTTGATGGAGTCACCAAGACTGATGTATACCCCATCCCCAAAACTGATGAGCTCATAGATTGGCAAGATACCGCCAAGTTCATTTGCATGTCTGATTTAATGTCTGAATACAGGCAGATTGCCTTGACAGAGGGGGGCTAAAGAAATGTCTACATTCTCTACCCCAGAAGGGCACTTGCAGTTCCAGGTAGTGACCCTTGGTTTGAAGAATGCCCCGGCCACCTTCCAGAGGTTGATCAACCAGGTCTTGGCAGGGTTGGAAAACTTCACTGCCACCTATTGGGACAATACTGTTGTCTTTAGTTCTAGCTGGGAGGACCACCTGTGACACCTCAGAAAAGTACTTTAGTCACTTCAGAGGGCACACTTGACTATCAAGGCCAGTAAGTGACAGAAAGGGCATGTAGGAAAGTACCATCTTGCCTGGCATGTTACCCCCATATTTCACTGTATATATGTTGTTTTAGTGTATGTGTCACTGGGACCCTGCCAGCCAGGGCCCCAGTGCTCATAAGTGTGCCCTGTATGTGTTCCCTGTGTGATGACTAACTGTCTCACTGAGGCTCTGCTAACCAGAACCTCAGTGGTTATGCTCTCTCTTTGCTTTCCAAATTGTCACTAAAAGGCTAGTGACCAATTTCACCAATTCACATTGGCATTGAGATCCCTATGGGCTGCAGCATTTCTTTTGCCACCCATAGGGAGCTCTGCCAATTCTTACACAGGCCTTCCACTGCAGCCTGAGAGAAATAACGTCCACATTGTTAAAAAGAAGAAAGTATATCCAAATAAATGTGTAAAATGGTCCTTTATTGGAGCATCTCATCCACAGCACGACAACAGCTACCCTTCTCTCAGCTCTGCTCAAATCTCCCTCAACACTCCACATTCTATATGATGTCAGACCATGACATCAGGCCAGAGCAGAGCAAAGAGAAAATTCTACTTTAGTCTTACAACAGGTTATATACCACACACCTCCCTCCTTAAAAAAAAAAAAGGCTCCAAGGAAACTATATACATAGATTTGAAAAGAAATACAAGAAAATAAAACAGAATAAAATAAACAGTGACTATGCAAACATCATCATCAACAATTCCCTATAAATTTTACAACTCTATTAAGGTTCCAGACTCTACCAACTTTTATCTTTACCGCATTCCTAAAAAGCTTAACAAATTCAAAAGGTCCTTGAAATTTACTTTTGTCTTTACCCAAGGTCGGTTTTTTAACCAAGATTTGGTCACCAATCTTCATATTATAATCATGCACCCCTTTCTTATTGTCGTAGTATATCTTTCTCTTTTGTACACTTACACTTTCATTTTCATTCTTCACATTCACTATGTCATGTTCAATATCGTTTTTCCTCCAACATACCCATGCAGGTGCAAGTGAAGTGTTAGCCTTTTGACCTCTGAAAAGATCGAAAGGAACTTTACCCGCTGTGGAATGAGGAGTCACCCTGTAAGCATAAAGAAATCTTTTCAGACCATCCCTCCAGTCTCTATTTGACACACTTTCTAGTTGTATACACTCTTTCACACACCTGTTGAATCTTTCTACTGTACCATTCCCTTCAGGGTGATAAAGAGAACACCTCTTGTGCCTTATACCGAATTTTTCAAGAAACTCTCTAATTTCTCTCGAAATAAACTGTGGTCCATTATCCGTGACAATTGTATTGGGAAAACCTTCGCGCCCAAAAATTTCTTTTAAAAACTCAATTATTTTCTTAGTCTCCGTAGTGCTACATATACCGATTTCAGCCCATCTGGAAAATTGATCGATCAGTACTATCAAGTAATTGGCACCACCCCTACCATGCACCGGTCCCACAATGTCGACTGCTACTACTTCCCATGGTTTTTGTGGCATTTCTCTCACACACATTGGAGGAACTCTTGTTTTATACACCTTTTCAACACATTCCCTCGCTACTCTCTCCACCATCAGATCCATACCCGGCCACCAATAATCCAGACAAATTCTAGCCTTTGTCCTGCTCATACCTTGGTGACATCATGTCCAAGACTAATGATTTTATCTCTCAAAACCACAGGAACAACTAGTCTCAAACCCCGTAACAGAAAACCATCTTGAACCGATAATTCATCTTTCACTTTCCAATAGCCACACAAATCCTTGTCCATCTTGGCATTATGAGTCCAACCACACCTGATTATCTCACAAACCTGTTGTAAAACCTTGTCCTCTGCTACAGCCTTCTTCCATTCATCTTGTTCTACAATTCCACCACTTACACTGCACACGGAAACATCCTTCAAACCATACATATTCGAAGTCTCCTCAACTTCAGAGCTCAATCTGGAAAGAAAATCAGCAACTCTTTTATATGAACCTGGGACATAGTGTACTGTATAGTCATACTCCTGTAAACTGATCACCCACTTACTCACTCTTCCAGAAATTGAGTCTAGACCTTTTTTCATAAATACCTCCACCAATGGTTTATGATCTGTAAAAACTTTGAATCTCCTACCCCACACAAAATTTCTGAGTTTATTTACTGCCCAATGTACACTTAAAGCTTCTTTTTCAATAGTGGAGTAATTGAATTCTGGTCCACGTAGCGTTCTAGAACAAAACACTATGGGCTTGCGATCTAAATTGTCCATCTCTTGTAACAATACAGCTCCCAAACCCTTCTCACTCGCATCAGTCATAATCACACATTTTTTCCTAGGATCAAAAGATTCCAAACAATGGAAGATAATTCAGCTTTGATGTTCTCAAACTCTTCCAAACATGCCTCATCCCATATGAATTCAGCATTTTTTTTTAAAAAGCTGACGCATGCACACCATTTTGGAAGCAAGATCAGGTAAGAATTTTGCATGAAATTCAACCATTCCTAGGAAAGACATTAATTCATTTTTTTTTTCAGGAGCACGTAGATGCAAGATATTTTCTACTAACTCCTTCTTAGGATGCAAACCTCCTGCAGTAATTTTATGACCTAGGTAATCCACCTCAGTTTTCTTAAAATGACATTTCTTCAGTTTGAGTGTCAGCCCATGATCTTTGAGAATAGTTAGAACTTTCCTGACTCTCGAGTCATGCTCAACCATAGTGCTTCCATGTATTAAAATGTCGTCCTGGAAACACTTGACACCAGTCATAGAACCAAACAACTTGTACTTAAGCCTTTGAAACACTGCAGCTGCAGAAACTAACCCAAAGGGCATCCTAAGAAATCTGTAAGTGCCAAATGGAGTGATAAATGTGGTATAATCACATGAATCCGGATGTGGTACAATCTGGTGATATGCTGAGGTCAAATCAAATTTCGTGTAGTACTTGGAACCAGATAAAATAGTGACCATTTCAGTGATGTTAGGTAGAGGAAACTGGTCACTGACAACACATTTATTGAGATTCCTCAAGTCCACACACAACCTCAATTCTCCGGACTGTTTTCTCGCCACTACAATGGGTGAAATCCATTCCGATGACTCCACAGGCTCGATAATGCCTTCATTACACAGCCTTTTAATCTCCTTTTCCACATCTTCTTTCAAAGAGATAGGAATAGGGTGCACTTTAGCTGTAACAGGTATAGATCCTTTCCTTAATTTTATCTGATGAGCATATTTCTTCAAACAACCTAATTTCGTACTGAAAACTTCTTTGAACTCATCAACAAATTCAGGTAAAGACTCCTCCCTTATCGTATCTATCTCACATATCTGACTCAAAGTTCTTACATAATCTTCTTTGATCATAACTGGAGAAGGAGAGTTAGGATCAAGAATGACTCTCAAACCTTCCTGATGAGGCCAACTTAAAACACTATCCCCTTTGACAGGAACATAAACTTTTCCATAAATAGTGTTGGACTTGTACGTAATCTCTGCCTCAAAATATCCCCTCAGATCAATGACCTGACCTCCATATCCACTAGGAACAAGATCAGGATCTTTCAGTTTCACTTTGTGACTTAAGTTTTGGTCAAAAAGCTCATTAGAAATTAAAGTCAACCAAGCTCCAGAGTCAAACAACATTTCGCTCGATATCCCAAGAATGGTAACAGTATCCTTAGGATGCCTTTTTTTTCTGTAGTCAACGAAACTGACAAAATGCAATCTTCAATTGTTTTTACCGGTGTTTGATTTTTATAGACTTGCAGCATTTAGCGAAATGTCCTTTCTTGTTGCATAACCTACAAGTAGAGTTCACAGCAGGAAATTTTTTGTAAGTTGCAAAATGTCCTAAATTTCCGCAACGAAAACACCTAGCATTTTTGTAACAGTTCTCTGCACTTTGGTCAATTTTGTCATCCTCACGCTGAGAGATATTACACTTGGCAGAATCTCCTGTCGTCACAATTTTGTTCACTTCTACATTGCTTGCATTACTTCCTTTTGCTATTACTGCATATTTTTGGTATTGTGTACATATATCTTGTGTGTATTTGGCATCCTCATACTGAGGGTACTCACTGAGATACTTTTGGCATATTGTCATAAAAATAAAGTACCTTTATTTTTAGTATATCTATGTATTGTGTTTTCTTATGATATTGTGCATATGACACCAGTAATATAGTAGGAGCTTTGCATGTCTCCTAGTTCAGCCTAAGCTGCTCTGCTATAGCTACCTTCTATCAGCCTAAGCTGCTAGAAACACCTCTTCTACACTAATAAGGGATAACTGGACCTGGTACAGAGTGTAAGTACCCCTTGGTACCCACTACAAGCCAGGCCATCCTCCTACAGGGCAGGAGTCAGTGGTCTATTTAGGTCAAGGTACAACACCTCCGGACAAATATTGAAATCTTTCTGGCTTGGTAATCCCCAAGACCCAGACAGTTGAGAGCCTAAAGGAGATTTTTAAAGGGGTATGGCACCATTGTTGTGGCCTTGACAGGGCTGATGTCCAAGAAGCAGCTACATCAGGTGATCTAGAAAGAGGAATGCCGGGATGGTTTTGACTCCCTGAAGGAGGCCATGTGGACAGTACTGGTGATCAAGGCCCTGACTTTTCCAAAGAATTAATTGTGCAGACAGATGCCTCTGAGCCTTACAGCTGGATGAAGAGGACCTGGATCAACATGTATCCTTCATCATTAGGCGTTTACTTCCCTAGCAACATAGGTGGATTACAATAGATGGAGAAGCCTTTGCAGTGCTCTGGGAGCTGAAGATACTGAGACCATACCTAATATTGCTCACTTCTGGGTTTAGACAGACCACAGACCCCTCAGATATTGAATGCAGATGAGGAGTGAGAATCCCAAATTGTTGAGGTGGTCCATCCCTCTACAGGGATCGGACTTTATGGTGGAACAATGTCCTGAAACAAACCATTCCAATGCTGATGGTCTTTCCATGTTCTTCTGAATTATTGAAGAGAACTCCCTAGGGGTTTGGTAGTTCTCACTAATTTTAACCGGGGGCATGTAGTAGACTTGGCATCCTTGGCATGGTTCCCCCCTAACATTTTGCCTCAAGACCTCCTTTTGCTTAGGACTCTGCACTCTTTAGCACTGGTAACCAGTGCTAAAGTGTGTGTGTTCTCTGCTCGAAACATGGTAACATTGGATTATACCCAATTGGCATATTTTATTTACTTATAAAGCCCTGGTAAAGTGGCACTACCTCTGCCCAGGCACTGGAAATGAAATGCCACTAGTGGGCCTTCAGCACTGTTTGTGCCACCTACTTTAGTAGTAACTTAAACCTGTCTCAGGCCTACCTTTGCAGACCCTGTGTGCGCAGTTTAAACTGCCATTTTGACCACAACACAGTAAATATTTTGCTAGACCCAAACCTTTCTTTAAATATACACAAGCCACCCCAATGTAGGCCCTGAACAGCCTAGAAGGCAGGGTGCAATGCATTTAAATTGTTGTACTGGTACTTTTTAGTTTTATATGGGCAGGTAATGAAAAACGATTATATTCATTTTTCACTACTGCAAAGCCCATCAGTCTTATAAGATAACATTGCCTTATTACATTTTATAAGTGTAGTTTCAAATGGGAGGAGAGAACTGATTCATGTTTTGTCTCTGAAATCCTAATTTAAAATTATAACTTATGGTGAAGTCAGATTTTACATTACTATTCTGAAAATGCCACTTTTAGAAAATTTTAACTTTCTTGCCTTTTCCTGTCTGCAGTCTGTCTCTGGTCATGTGACTGGATTCACAGTTGAATTGTGTGTATTCCTCTTGGACAGCCACACACAATAGGAGTTTAGGTGTGACAGGATGGGCCATCGCTAGCAGGATGAGAAGGAGGAGGTGGGCCCAGTGTCCCTTACACTTGAATAGGCTGTGTCTTCACAAAAGGGCTGAAAACCCTCCACAGTTGGTTTGGAACCAGAGCAATAAATAAATGACATCTGTGCACTTCAAAGGCATGCCCTTAGAAGCTTATCCCCACTCCAAAGGTGCAACTGTGTATAAAAGAAGGACTTCAGACACCAACTCTTTAATGCAATTCTGGAGATATGGGTACTCTATGAAAAAGAAGGACTGCTGTGCTGATCCAGGGACTACCTTTCTGCTGGACTGCTGCTCTAAAAGAACTGCTGCCCTGCTGTGCTGAACTGCTATCAGCTGCCCTCCTGCCTGGGGAAGAAGAACTGGACATGCAACTTCATCTTGAACTGAGGACCCCAGAGTGTCACAAAGGGCTAGTTTCCTGGCCTCCTGATCCGATTCCCAGGGACATAAAAGGCTCACCAACAGATATTGGACCCATCTTCATTGAGTTCCTGACCCCCAGGTGGTGCTTCTCAGGACCTGAACCCTAGGTCAGACTTCCAAGCTCTAGAAACTCCAGAGCTACAGAAACGTTTTTGGGCTCTTTGTGACTGCAAATGGGCCCGTTCAGAATGGAACCGTGCCTCTCACACTGAAATTCAGTGCAAGCTGCTGGCAACCTATTTCAGTCTCCCATGGAGGACCACCACAGCAAAGTTCCAGCCCGACCGTCCATGTCAACCAGTCTGCACTTTGCAACACACCGACTACCGCCCATGACTCCCTCCTTGCTCCTTGTGCCCTTCTCCAGCATGAACAGGACTCTGGCACAAAACTTGGGAAGGTAAACTCCAGTGGGGCTATTCTGTGATTGCGTCCAACTCACATTCGATCTCCATCGGCCTGAATTTTTTACTTTTACACAGTTAATGGCATCCAGATAGATGCAGTTGGCGCCTTATGCTTTTAGGCACCATATTGCATTTTATTCTGTAAAAAATAATACCTCTGGTTCTACTGATTAGATTTTTGTCATTTTAATCTTGTTTTAATTATTAAACTTTGCTGTCAAGCCTGCCTGCTTTATGCCATGCTACCAAGGGTTAGTAATGTTTAATTTGGGGTTTGCTTGTGCCTTACCCTGACTAGGACTGTGGTTGCTGCTTGACCAGAGTTCACAATCCAGTCAGCTAGCAAGCCAATTTTGAACAGCCCTTATTAAGAAAGGACCTTGATTTGGTGTTTTGGGCCTAAAACTATTATGACTGATTGTTAAATCTGACAGCCTTAAGGTGGTCATTCCCCAACTTTTTGTCTGCCTTCCTCCATTTTTCTGACCCTGTTTTTGATGGTTTCATGACTCTGTACACTTTACCACTGCTGACTAGTGCTAAAGCGCATTTGCTCTCTGCCCTAAACATGGCAACAATGAATCCTACCCAATTGGCATATTTAATTTACCTGTAAGTCCCTAGTAAAGTGCACTACCTGTGCCCAGGGCCTGTAAATTAAAATGTCCCTAGTGGGCCTGCAGCACTGATTGTGCCACCCACATAAGTAGCCCCTTAACCATGTCTCAGGCCTGCCATTGTAAGGCCTGTGTGCGTAGTTTCACTGCCACTTCGACTTGGCATTTAAAACAACTTCTCAAGCCTTAAACTCCCCTTGTTCTACATATAAGTCACTCCTAAGGTAGGTCCTAGGTAACCCACAGGACAGGGTGCTATGTCAGTGAAAGGCAGGAGATGTACCTATGGCCCATATTTATACTTTTTTTGCGCTGCGTTTGCGTCATTCTTTGACACAAAAGTGGCACTAACTTACAAAATACAATTGTGTTTTGTAAGTTAGCGCTGCTTTTGCGCCAAAAAGTGATGCAAACGCGGTGCAAAAAAAGTATAAATATGGGCCTATGTGTTTTACATGTCCTGGTAGTGAAAAACTCACCAATTCATTTTCCACTACTGTGAGGCCTGATCTACTCATAGACTAGCATTGGAACTGTCCTCATATACTTTTAAGTGGGAGATTCTAATCTGGAAGGAGTAGCCCTGTCATGTAGAGTATCGTCAGAATGGTAATAGAAAATCCTGCTTACTAGGGAAGCTGGATTTAATATTATTATTTTAGAAATGTCACTTTTAAAAAGTGAGGCTTTCTCTGCACTTACTGCCATCTGTGCCTTATAGCCCTGCCTCCAATCCACATCTGGTCAGTGCTGATTGACAGCTCCCCTTGAGCATTCCACCCAGACAGCCATAGACACAGGACATTTGCAGCCATCTGCATACTGAATGGGTCTCCCTGGGCAGGAAGGGTGGAGGGGTTCTCTCTTACACTTTAAAGGCCAGTGGCCTGCCCTCACACAAAGGATGTATAACCCCCCACAGGGATCTTGGCAGACAGGACACGGCTAAAAGGGGAACCAGTGCACTTCAAAACCACTCTTTGCAGTTTCCCCCTCTTCAAAGGCATTTAGGGTAAATAAACCTCAACCCAAAAATCAGACAATTCTGGAACATCTGGACTCTGTCAGATAGATTCTCTGGCTGCCTAAAGCACTCATCTGAACTGCTTTGCTGAAGGACTGCTCCCCTGCTTGTTACCCTGCTGCCTGGTGCGCCTGACTATGCTGGAAGGACTCTGCTTTCCTCCTAAAGTGCGCTTCAAGGGCTTGGACTGAGCTTGCCTCCTGTTTCTGAAGTCTCAGGGCCAACAAAGACTTTTCCTTCCTTCAGGAAATCCTCGTGCATTGGAAAATTGATGCAACGCCTGCCTCGTGGCTGGAAAATCATACAGCTGACCAGAACACCAGACCCACAACTGGAAATCTACACAGCACCCGCCTCACGGCTGGAATTTTGCCACATCGCTCAGTTGATCAACGCAGCACCTGCTCCAAAATATCACCACATCGCAGTAAGGAACCAAGCCTGCACTCCTGAAATTTGACGCATCACCTTACAGCATGGAAAGAAACAATGCTTCGCCTGTGCCAAAAATCTGACGCAACACATTTTTCCATACATCTCCTCCTCTGCGGCCCGTGCGTTGTTATTTTTGATGCATTCCAGGTACTGTGTGATACAAAGGTACAACCATTGAGTCCTGAGGACTGAGACTCTCTTAAACCTTTGAAAAGTGATATTTGAACTTGCGCTTATTTTATTCAGATAAATGTTACCTATTTTTCTAAACCTGTGTGGTATAGTTTTGTGGTGTTTTCACTGTGTTACTGTATGAGTTAATGCACAAATACTTTACACACTGTCTTCAAAGTTAAGCCTGCTTGCTCTGTGCCAAGCTACCAGAGGGTGAGCACAGGATAATTTGGGTTGTGTTGTGACCTACCCTGACTAGGATTGCTGTCCCTACTTGGACAAGGGTGTATACCTCTTCCAACTAGAGACCTCATTTCTAACACTGATTTATTAATATCCATGCTTAAGTTCAAATTATCCATGTCCTCCAAAAATAATTGTAATAGCAGCTGAAAGCCCATAGCCTTTCTTGAGAGAATAGTGTCACATTTCTGCATTAAGATAGGTAACAACAAGAGGGGCCCCAAACTCAGGATTAGATTTAAAAAGTCACAAGGTTCCCCATCCTAACCTCGGGCTTTATTATCTGAAATGTCATTTATGGCATACTTTACCTTCTCCCAATCAAACCACACATTTGCTCACTTATCTAGGTGAAATGGTGAAGGAGGTGATTTTGGACTCAAAATGTTTCACCAGCCAAACTTCTGAGATGTGTAAGTTTATGGGGGAACTAGAAGCAATTTGAAATAGAGGCTGATTTATGTTTAAAAAAGAATCCACTATCTCTGACCTTGCTTCCACAAGTGAACTCCTCCCAGGCTTCCTTAGGTAGACAATCATTTCTTTCCTTCAAGGTCTGTTTATATACAGACCTTTACCAGGAGACCTTGTTGGGCTCTAAAGAAATTTCCTTAAGGGCCCTCTTGAGGTTATAAAGTGCATCATTTGTGCACAATGATCAAGCCACATTTCAGGAAAGCAGTTTCTAGACTTGTTCTAACTTGATAGCAAGTATTTTACAACTCTGCATACTAGAGGAGGACAGGAAAATATTGCTAGGAAGGCCTCCATCCACACAAATCCCCAAATCCTCATAAGAAATGAATAGTTTGTGACAAAAATCATCTAGCTTAATCATGGCCCATTTCAATCTATGATTTTGATTCCTTAAAGACAACACCTTGTGTTTTGGAGCCTTAGCGTATGTCTTAATATTCCAGTTAATAGTTGCTGTTATTGAATTATAGTCCCTTCAACTGTCTGATCAACCTTTGCAATCCATCAATAGATGATGTAAACCAGGAGCGACAGATATGAAATCTATCACAGATCCTTTTCCTCTCCCCTTGAAATGTGGTATTATTTCTCCTATCAATTGCTTGCTATCCCACAGAGTTAAAATATCTAAATTCTAACTGGCTAACACTAAGGCAAAGATTTATGGTGGCTTAGCGTTATTCCAATGCCACATTAGCATCATTGTTTTTATGCTAATGAGGCATTGGAAGGGCAAAAATGCTGTCCATATTTACAAAGTGGCGCAATGCTTGCATTGGACCACTTTGTAACCCCTTGTGCCACACTATGCCTGCACCAGGCATAATGTATGTAAGCGGTGCGTTCTGGAGCTGGGGGGGCATAAAAATGGCACAAAGGAATTCATGAGATTCTCTTGCATCATTTTTATCTGCATTTTTTAACACCTGCTAAGTGCAGGCAATAAAAAGAGGCTCCCAGTGGGCATCAAAAGTTTGATGCTAGTCCCCCTGACTACTGCTATGGTGAGCCGTATTTTAAATATACTCCACACATGATGGCATTAGGCGGGCGTTAAGGGGCTCTAGAAAAGTGGCACTGCACTAGGTGTTGCTCCACTTTTTATAAATCTGGGCATAAGTTCATCAGATCTCCCTGGGTTGAATGTGCAATGTGTACTGTGCATAAAGCCCCCCTCATCATAGTTACAGAGATCTTGGGTCACCCATCAACATTATGTACATAAAATCATCCCTCATACTATAAACAGTTCTAAAAAGTTGTTAAGAGCTGTGACATGTTTCCTTTTCTTGAGTAAAATTAGAGTTATAAACATTCACGATAAGCAAGGTGCCCATCAACTTAAATGTAAGCAGGACAGCTGCAAACTTCCTTGAGGCAGTATCCACAAACTAAAAATGACAATTTAAACTAAGGGAAATTAATACTAACAAATCTCCTTTTGACCTCCGATGTAATGCTGCGGCTGCTAGAACAGAAAAATACACTATACCCATCCAGTGCAAAATTACAGATGGTATTCCATGTTTCTTGTAAGCAAACTGCCTGAAATGCTTTAGGAAAATTGCACCATTGTCTGTCAGGTCTTTTGAAGGACATGTAAACAAAACTCAGAGGTAGAGTCACAATACTTGAATCATGATGTGTGGGCGAGACAAATCCTTTAGAGAGCAACAACTACTTGCTCAATATTGAAATTTACCACAACAGAATCACCCTCAAAGTTTTGGCATCCCTAACCACCTAAGATACTCTTCTAACCATGTTGATTTGATCATGATCCTTTTTGGGCCGTATGGCGCACAGCATGTTGACCTGATCTCAGTTACACCATTTTTTACTGCTTGGGTACATTATTTCCCTATAGTATCCATGCTTACTTTATTTTTTTAACCCTGTCAAGAGAGTTACCATATTAAAGAACTTATGTCATGTATTTTTCCCTCACTTGTACACACCATCACACCACCCCACCCACCTAGGATACCCTTACACTTAAATTGCTCATCATTCGGCATAAACAAAAAAAATCTTTGCAAATGTTACTCTTTGAGGGCCCATAGGACATTGCAGTGCCAGTCCTACAAGGGATGGTGAGGGCACCATGAAGCTACACCTGCGATTCCCCCTTTTGATTTCATCCATCATTCTGCTCTCTCTTGTGACAGGAACAGTACCTCTTTTTTGTGTTGAATTCCAGAATATACTTGCCTGCAAAGCTTTACAGCACCTCCTCTTTCCTGACAATTACCTTGTGAGAGGTGAATTCCTTCCCCCTACGGCCTTGTGTATTGTTTCCCATGCCATTGACTAAGGCTCCAGAATGTATGCCCCTATACAGCGCAATATATCTCCTTCCTCCTGACAATTGTCTTGTAGGGGGTGGCCTTTCGAACTGCAGCTTTGTGAATTGTCTCCCCCTGCGTAGTTACACCTTACGGCTTCAGAGGCCTTTCTGTTCCTTCCTTCATGACATCAAATCAGTATGATGGGTTCAGTGCTGTCCGGCAACTCTCTAATGCTGGGAAGTAGATTTATCTTTCTTTGGAAACAAGAAATGCATGCCTGTATGTTTCAGATCTCCCTTCACTCTTCAAATGCCACACAAACCCTTAGCAAACAATGTTACATCTCTCTCTGGCTACTGTCGTAAAGGGCCTCTGCACTTGCGGAGGAGGTCTTGCAGTCATTGCCAAAGGGTTCGCACTTGTGGAGGGGGCCCCATACTAGTGTCAGCACCACCGCAATGAGTAACTGCAGTGCGTAGGTCCTGCCACGTGCAGGCCCTCTTCAAGACTGTAGGCCCTCTACCACGAGTGCACAGTACCTTTGTGAATTGGCCCCTTACTATTTTGTCGGCATATCTTTTGTATTAGCAAGTTTCTTGCAACCTCTTTTTACATTCCTATAAACGGTACACATCTTGAGAAAGGAGAGGTGAAAAAGGAGATCTCTGGCTGGGAGTCTGTGAATTGTATTTTGTATTAAGTAGGTTTTACTGCTGCAGTCCTATTTGTCTACTACAAAATGCAGTTTGTGAAGTAGGCCCAATATATTGTATGGACCTTTCTGCCTCATGAACTCCCGGTCATGGTGTAACTATACTTCGAACCATTTGTCTAACAGTGCCATTTGGAAAACACCTGTTACTGTGCCAGAAAAGGGACACCTTCTAAATGCATCATATTTAGTTATTAGAGAATCGCTCAAGGCAATATGAGAAGGATGGAGTGGCTTGTATTGCTCCTAAAGCAGTACTCTATCGCTCAGTTGGATACAGGCGTGTAATATGGTGAAGCACGTTTTGCTTGGAGTCAAATTAAGCTTTGATTGTAGATACGGATAGTTGAATGTGTCACTCTATATGGATATGGAGAAACGTTTGAGGTTAAAAAGGCAACATAGGTTTGGAGATAAGGAAATAGCCTTCGATAAATAGGATAGTAAGTCAGATAAAATTGTTAGCGCTAAATGGCTAAAAATAATGTAATGTTGCATGAACAATCAAATAAAGTTCTTGTACCTTGTGCTGAGAGCACCTTGTGTCTTGTACAGAGAGGACACTGTTTTGAGTAACTAGTACCTAACCAAGGTCTGAGAAATGTGACACTGTGGAGAATGGTAATCTTTATTGGAACTGTGAGGAGTGAAACGAGTAGGTACTGTTGACTTCAAACAGCGTAAAAGCGCAGAGATCCCCCTTATTAGCCAGTTTACGTGAAATAACTATACCAGATTTTAGATGTAGCAAAAGCGTCAAAATGTAGATTAGCTCAGAGAAAATAATTCCGGTCTACTTGCAACTTAGCTTGCATAATAAACACTTTGCACACCGCATGATGGTGTAAATGATAAATAATGTACAAAATATGCAATTATATTTTACATCTTCATATGTCTAAGGTAGTGAACATGTTTGTTCAACTGTTTTCATTTCATTTTTAACAATGTAACATCAACTTCTTTGTGCAGTGTATTGGGCAGAACTGAAAATCCTTTTTTAATGTCTTTGATCATCCACGTATCACAGTCTTTAGAGGCAAACACTCAGTTAAGCATACACTCTCAGTATAAGTATGCAATATTTTAGCATAATTTATTGTAGCACGAACAGGATGTTTTTGCATACCCCATAAAAACCTTGAATGAGAGGAGGATACATCTGTTTTGAATCTTCAATTCAAAAGACCTCAAATTAATTGCAGCTTTGCTTTGCTTCAAAAAGCTCAGAAACGTGTTTAAGCCACTTTCCTAGACTAAAATTGTGCATGTGCTTTGAAGGGTGGAGTGATGATAAACTAGGCGTATAATAACAGCCTGGGCTTGTCCAAGATAATCGTGCTATGCGTACTCCACTTGTTTGTTTTTTTCCAAGAGAAACGCTGAACAAAATGCAGAAAGCTCGTTTACAAGGAGAAGGTTTTATGCTAGTGTACCCAATAAATCACCCCTAGAGCAGAAAGCTCCATTACATGGGTGTCCACAAATGAATCATGAAGTATTGAATCGATTTCTCATCAATTTACTAGGGAAATTTAATAAGGCACATAGATGTTTGAAAATATTTTCACAAATGTAGCCCCAAGGGCAGGGTGCAGTGTATGGTTAAGGTAGGACATATAGGGCCTCATTATGACCCTGGCGGGCGGCGGAGGCCGCCCGCCAGGATGCCGCCCTCCATAATACCGCTCCGCGGTCAGAAGACCGCGGAGGGTATTATGAGTTTTTCCCTGGGCTGGCGGGCGGTCTCCAAAAGACCGCCCGCCAGCCCAGGGAAAAACTCCCTTCCCACGAGGATGCCGGCTCGTAATCGAGCCGGCGGAGTGGGAAGGTGCGACGGGTGCTACTGCACCCGTCGCGTATTTCACTGTCTGCTACGCAGACAGTGAAATACTAGCGGGGCCCTCTTACGGGGGCCCCTGCAGTGCCCATGCCATTGGCATGGGCACTGCAGGGGCCCCCAGGGGCCCCACGACAATCCCTACCGCCATCCTGTTCCTGGCGGGCGAGCCGCCAGGAACAGGATGGCGGTAGGGATTGTCAGAATCCCCTCGGCGGCGCAGCGAGCTGCGCCGCCTTGGAGGATTCTTACGGGCAGTGGAAAACCGGCGGGAGACCGCCGGTTTTCCCGTTCTGACCGCGGCCAAAGCGCCGCGGTCAGAATGCCCAAGGGAGAACCGCCGGCCTGTCGGCGGTGCTCCCGCCCCCGTTGGCCCTGGCGGTTGTCTACCGCCAGGGTCATAATGAGGCCCATAGTAATGTGTTTTATATGTCCTGACAGTGAAATATTGCTAAATTTGTTTTTCACAGTTGCAAGGCCTGTCCTTCTCATAGGTTAACATGGGGGCTACCTTTAAATCTGATTAAAGTGTAGATTCCCTTTGGGAGCAGATGGACATGTGGAGTTTAGGGTCTCTGAGCTCACAATTTAAAAATACATCTTTTAGTAAAGTTGATTTTAAGATTGTATGTTTGAAAATGCCACTTTTAGAAAGTGAGCATTTTCTTGCTTGTACCATTTCTGTGACTCTGCCTGTTTGTGGATTCCCTGTCTGGGTCAGTTTGACAGTTGGGCTGGTTGCACCTCACACTAGACAGTGACACTAAGGGAGCTGGGGTGTAGTCTGCATTTCCCGATGAGCCATCTGTGCTAGGAGGAAAGGGAGGAGTGGTCACTTACACCTGAAAGGACTGTGCCTGTCCTCACACAATGCAGTCTCCGACCCCTGGTGAGTGTCTGGGGCCTGGCCTGGGCAAGGCAGGATTTCACATTCAAAACAGACTTTACTTTGAAGTAGGCCTACTTCAAATGAGAAATTGGGTATAAAAAGGGCACCCAAAACCACAGACTTTAAAACACTTCTGGAAACAAGAGGAACCTCTGCCTGGAGAAGAGCTGAAGAGCTGAGGAAGAAGAGCTGCCCTGCCTATGACTGTGCTTTGTGGAGCTATCCTGCAGTTGCTGCTTCGTCCAGAGTAAGAGGGCAAAGACTGGACTTTGTGTGCCTTCCATCTTGTGAAGAAACCTCCAAGGGCTTGATTTAGAGCTTGCCTCCTGTTGTTTGAAGTCTCAGGGACAGCAAAGACTTCTTTCTGCCAGCACCTGGAGTCTTTGGAGAGACTCCTGCTCTGACAAGTGGTGCCCTATCCAGTCCCTGGGCCCTTGAGAGTTAAGCTGGTGGAAATCCAAGGAAATTGACTTCGGACAACTTCGGACCGACGCCGCCTGCAACTGACTCCGTGATCTTCGTTGGAACACGATGACTTTCGCAGGCCCGACACCGCTGCAGCCCCGCTGAAGTCTGCGACTCCATGGAAGTCGCCGCACCACGTTGTGACTGACGCCGCTCGAAGTGCGCAGATTTAACGCTTCGCACAGACGCCTTGGTCCCAGCGCATTGACTTGTTTTTACTCTTCACCAAAGATACTGTACTTGGGGGTCTATGCGACTCCATGTCCGGCGCCGCTGGTGTTGGATTGCTGGGAACGACTCCGTCACGACACCGTGTTAACACCTCATCGAAGCATTTTGTGTTTCTAAGCACTATTTTTTAGTTTAATCTTTAAAAGTTCATACCTTGACTTGTGTATGTCGGATTTTTGTCGTTTTGGTCTTGTTTTGTTTAGATAAATATTTCCAATTTTTCTAAACTTGTGTTGTGTCATTTAGTAATGTTTTCATTAAGTTACTCTGTGTGTTGGTACAAATACTTCACACCTAGCACTCTAAAGTTAAGCCTACTGCTCTGCCAAGCTGCCAAGGGGCTAAGCACAGGTTAGCTGAGGGTGATTCTCTTTTACCCTGACTAGAGTGAGGGTCCTTGCTTGAACAGGGGGTAACCTGACTGTCAACCAAAGACTCAATTTCTGACATTGGTGGCAGTGGTGGGATGCTCCTGAGAGGAGTGGTCTAGGTATTTCCCAACCAGGTGAGGTAGGGAAGGATTGTAGTGTCTCAGGTAGGTCCCAGTGTAGTGGGATGGGTAAGGGACCCCATGTCCAGTCTCAGTGGAGAGGGAATTGGGATGGGCTGGTCCCAGGTCCTGGAGGGTTCCATGAGGGAACACCAGGAGGGGAGCCTAGCCTGTACCGTAGGAACATCTGTTGAGGGAGACCCCACAGTGTCAGGAGAACTTGGGGGGGCGGCTGTAGCCCGCGTCCCACCAGTTCTGGTGTCTGGCAGTACCACTTCTAGTGAGGGGGTGCAGAAGTCCAGACAGAGAGTTGAGAGGGGGTTGTGGACCCCAGTGGAGAACCTGGAGGGTCAGGGGTCAGCACTGAGAGCAGAGGCCCCCAGGAATTACCTTAGTGAGACCATTTCTGGGTTTGGGGGAATCCAGACTCTGTCAGATGGGCAGAGGTCAGGAGACCTGCGCCAGCCAGACTCTTGTGTGGCCATTGGGGATGGTGTGTCCCTTGAGGGGGGTAAGTGTGCTCCCCTGGAAGTCCTGGTGTGCCAGGCAATGGTTCAACCACAGGGTGGTGACTGTGAGTTGAATGATCAGGTTTAGGGGGTAGACTCTGACCTGATGGGGGTAGGTGTGCTCCCAAGGAAGTCCTGGTGCGCCAGGCAGTGGTTCAACTGCAGGGTGGTGACTCTGGGTCGGATGACAAGGTTCAGAGGGTAAACCTTGACCTGGTGGGGGGTATGTATGCCCCCCAGGAAGTCCTGGGTTGCCAGGCGATGGTCCAGTATGTGGGCACAGACCCTGGACTGGAGGACCAGGTGCAGGGGTAAACCTTGACCTAAGGGGGGGGTCGGTTTGGCCAATCACCCCGGTATGATTTCAAGGGGTACTGTCCCGGGGGGGGGTGCAGAACCCTGAGAGTAGGGGCAGGGGAGAGAGAGACTCACCCCTGACCCCAGTGCAATCTAAGGGTACAGACCCTCAATTGGAAGGCCAGGTTCAGGGTGTCCCCCTTGACCTGGAGGAAGGGGCTACTGCTAACAGTCCCCTACCATGCTGTCTTCTGGGGGGGCACTCCTAGTTAGGAGGTGCAGGACCCCAGAAGGGAGGGAAGGGGGGGCGAAGCCTCACCCCTGGCCCTGGACCCACCTGAAGGTACAGACCCCAGGTTGGAGGACCAGTTGCAGGTTAAAATCCCTGCACTGGTCGGAAAATTGTGCAGGACTGCTTCTACAAGCACCCTGACAATTTTTGACTCTGGGGGTGCCGCTCCAGGAGGGAGGGTACAGAGCCCCAGAGGGCAGAACCAGGGTCTGGTTGGCATCCCTGACCTGGTGGAAGGGAGAGTGGTCAAAGAGTGCCAGGCACCTGGGGCTACCACCCCCCACACTCTACAGTCACAGTGGATGGAGAGGCCTGAGGTCACGCTCTCATCCCTGACAGTTGTCAGGGGTCACTGTGACTTGCTGTCCTGGTGGACAGAGTTGCCCTTGGGGGGGGAGGGAACGAGAGTCACACCCCGGGGTTGGAATGGGCAACACCACTGTGTTGGCCCTGGTGGTACTATCTGCCCATAGGGATACTTCTGTGAGCAAAGTAAAGTTATGTGCTGCACAGATGGTATCTGCTGATGTGGAGAAGGGTTCCCCATGGGTTAGCTTAGTGGGCCCTGAGAGCATGGACAGAGGGATCCAACTGGAGTCAGGAAGGCGTAGACCTGGAACATGCCCCTGCTGTTGTGGACCTGGGTCCCTGTTCTATCGCCCCAATCAGGGAAGTACATCAAGGTATTGATTGTTCACCCATGGCTTCAGGCTGTGTTGGACTTTTTTGCTTATGCAGGGTCATCCCCAAACTGTTTGCCTCCTGCCTCCTATTTTTTCTGAACTGTTGCTGTTGGTTTTTGAACTCTGAGCACTTTACCACTGCTAACCAGTGCTAAAGTGCATATGCTCTCTGTGTAAATTTTATGTAATTGGTTTATTCATGCTAGTCCATTTCTAACAATTGTGTTTTGTGGATAGTGATTATCTTTCTCTTATATGTGCGTGTGTTGTATTAGGGTTTTCCCTCTAAACCATGCTTCAATTTCTCAAAACCCTACATATTTTTAGTAGTTATTCTCCACTCCAACCACTCCCCTTGTCCCTCCAACATTGACTATCAAATCCTATAGTCATGTGTGCGGAGATCTCTGCCACTGGAAGTGAGATTTCTTTACAGAAAAATATGTGAAACATCTCTCAGCCATAGATTTATGAAGTGTATTTTGTAGAACATGAAGTACTACTGGAGTACTAATTTATCTACTTCAAGATGCCTTTTGTTCAACAGGTCCCTGTCCTGTTTGATTACACATCATGTAGTGTGACGTACACCAGAAATATATGATATTCACACACAGCAGTTCTGAGGCATCATGCATGATAACATTTCCATTTACATGTACGTATTTTGCTGAAAATCCATAATACTAAACATTCAAAAAAATATTAGCCCTGAGTATAAGTAGGAGTTTTCCTGATGTTGAAGCATCATGGTTTGTTTCTTAGGTGAGATATGCAAGAGAAGAAGATGGAAAGAAGTAGCAGCTTGAGGAAGTGTGGGACTGAGGGTGGGAAATACAACTTTGAAGGCTTGTTTTTTTCGCAACTTTTGCTTTGTATTGGTAAGGTGTATAAACAGAAAAAAGTATGGGTTGGTATTTTGTAGGTTTGTTTAGTGTAGCATGGTGATGGTCATTCTCTAGGTCAGGTAGCAGGTGATAATGTTGCCCTCTTTTCCTTTTCTTTCCCCAGGTCTCGGGAGGTGGTTGCCACTGCCCATGCCCTCAAGAGAAAGGAAGTGATAAGCATACAGGTCTCAAAGTTATTTGGTTCTTCCTTCACCAAAACATCCATGCTTTTAAGGAACTCGTGACTTTTTTCCCCTTTGTCCAAAAATGCCTTTCACTCAAATTGTGCTTTAAAGCAAATTTATGTGGAATTACTTGTGGTCGCAAGAAGCACCCAATGATGGTGTCTCTCTTTATGTACCCCCTTTTCTCAAGAGCCAAATGTAGTGAGTTATAGGCATAACCCCAACTAAGGGACTTGAGTGTCCTAAATACTTCCCCTGGTCAAGTGCTTCAAGGTAGTGGCAAGATAGTCAACAGTTAAAAGACCCGAGCTTAGCATGTCTCACTGTTGCCCTTAACTCAAAAGGTGCTAGCTGGACAAATGCCTTGATTTTCCTCCCACCTTTCAAATTTTACCCCTTCCTGGGTCACTCACCACACTGCCACATCTCTCGTGCACATCCTCTGGTGGGATTCAACAGTCCTCATACAGGTCTCCAGGGGGACCTCAGTGGAGTCGGCTTCTTCAGCCCTGTCTCATGTTGTGATACATGTCCTTGCGATGCTTAAGTTCTTCTCCTCTGCTGGAACTCTCCTGGCATGCTCCTTCAGTGTCCTTCCTCTCCGAGTTGCTTACAGGACTCAGCAGTTGATGTCTTACTGGTCCGCCTCCTTTTTCTGCCTTGTGGTACTATCCCTTCTTCCCTTAAAGGAGAAGTCTATTTTTATTTTAGGAGGTGGTTCTTCCGCATGCAGCCCTTCGTGTCATCTGCTGTCCTTCTTTTGTTTTTTCTTTCAGGTTCTCACGGTGTTGCAAGAGGAGCAAGGAAGGATAACCAGTGATTTCTACAGGTAAGTAGGGGGAGCAGGAGGGGTCTGTTCTGATGCATTGGGCTATGAAAGTAATATATTGGTTCCGAGAGCAATGCACCAATTCTGTTCCTGCAGCCAGGTCTATGCACAGGTTCTGTAGGAGACTTCAAAGAAGGGTCTTTGAAATACACAGAAACCCTTTTACCGAGCCCTGGCTCCAGACTATCAGTAGGGGTAATCAGACCTTTTTGTGGGGAAAGGCACTGCCTATTCAGATGTAAGTGTCATTCCCTCCCATCCTTCCTGCCCAAGAAGAACGTTCAGAATGCAGATGAGCACTCAGACACAACTAGTCTTCCTGTGCACTCTACTTGGGACTTATAAGTAAACAAAATATACCAATTGGTTGTAAGCTAATATTGCCATGTTTAGGGGAGAAAGCACCAGCACTTTACTGCTGGTTAGCAATGGTAAAGTGCACAGAGTTATATAGCCAGCAAAAACAAGGTCAGAAAAGTGGAGGGAGGCAGGCAAAAAGTTCAGGGAAGACCACCATAATGCTGCCAGCTAACGTTCTCCTCTCAGGTGAAAGTGGGAAAAGGTACCCAACCCCTGGGGAGTTCTCTTAACTAAGACAGAAAAGCCTGGAGAGACTATCAGCAAAGGCGTGGTCTGAACCCAGGCAGTGTCCCACCACACAGTCAATTCCCTGTATCATCTCAACAATTTGAGATTTTCACTCCTTATCTGCATGAGCCACCTGAGGGGCTTGTGGTCTGTCTGAACCCAGAAGTGAGTCCCAAACAGGTATGGTGCCCAGACCACAACAGAAGCTTCTCTGTCAATGGCACTCCACCTCCGTTCCTCTGGAAGTAACTTCCTAGTAATGAAGGCTACATGTTGGTCTAGGCCCTTCTCATTGAGCTGTGCTAACTCTGCCTCTATGCCATGCTCTGAAGCATCTGTTTGCATGATGAATTTCTTGGAGAAATCAGGGGCACTTAGCACAGGTGCTGTGCACATGGATTGCTTGAGGGAATCAAAGGCTATTCTGACATGCTTCTGCCTGCTCACCATCCGGGGCTGCTTCTTAGAAAGCAGCTCAGTTAAGGGGCCAACAATGGTGTAATATCCCCTAGCAAATCTCCAGCAATAGCCAGGGAGGACTAGGAAGGCTGTCACTTTAAGTTGGGTTATAGGAGTTTCCCAGACCATGATAGTTTAAATCTTGGCCTGGAAGGGTTGCACTTTGCCTCCACCTGCCACAATAATGAAATCTGCCCAATTTGTCACTTGCAGTCCTTGATTGTCAGGCCTACATGTTGCTGGGCCTGAAGCACCTCATGGAGGTGATGCAGGTGTTCCTCTCACCTGGAACTGTAGACGGCAATGTTGTCTAAGTAGGTGGCACAGAAAGTATCCTTACCAGCCAGTACCCTGTTAACCAACCTTTGGAAGGTATCTGGTCGATTCTTCAAACCAACGGGCATCACCCGAAATTAGTACTGAACTTCTGGGGTTCAATATGCTGACCTTTCTTTGGCCTCCTCAGTCAGAACGAATTGTCAGTACCCTGTCTTCAAGTGAAAAGTACTGAGGAATTTGGCAGCACCTAACCTTACAATAAGCTCATCAGTCCTGGTGACTGAGTTGAGTCCATGCAGAACTGGAATTCTACTGTGGGCCCGGTGGAGTAGCCTTTAGTACCAACACTACTTGGTTGGACCAGTGCCTATTAGATGGCTCTATCACCCCTAAAGCCATAATCTTGGAGGCTTCCTCCTTGATGCTAAGACTCATCCTGCTTACAGTGTGGACATTTTGTTCTTTACAGGTGGACTGCCTCTTGTGTCATTATCATGGACGCATAGATGTGTGAGTCCATGGTTGAGTAAGAGCAATGGGGCAAACTGCTCCAGTGACTGGTAACAGTCACCTTCCTGTTCTTGGGTCAGTGTGGTAGAGAGGTTGACACCCTCCACTGACCCATCATTTTGCTGTGCAGAGGTCAGAGAGAGGTTCACTCTCTTCTTTCACTCCCTTGTCTGGAACAAGGAGCATGCTCACTTCAGACCACTCAAAATGAGGCTTCAGTCGGTTCACCTGGAGCACACTTAGGGGGCTCCAAAGGGTCTGGAGGTCTACCAATCAGGTGGCCTCTCCCTTCCTCTTCTTGATCTCATATGGGCCAGTCCTGTGGTCCTGGATAGCTTGGGGTTCTATTGGTTCCATGACCCACACCTTTTGGCCAGGCTGAAATTCCACAGGTGTATCCTTGTGGTCGTACCCGAATTTCATCAACTCTCGTCTGACTTCTAGGTTACTTTTTGCCTTTTTCCAGAAGTGGAGCATCTGGTTGTGGAGGGCAAGCATGTAGCAGAGCAAATCCTGGGGTGGGGGGTTCTTGGGAGCTTTCTCCCACTCCTCCTTGACAAGGCTAAGAGGTCCCCCAACAAGAGAAGTTCAAAGGGACTAAACCCTACTCCTTTCTGTGCCTTCTTCCTGTAGACAAAGAGAAGGCATGGCAAGAAGGCATTACACTTATGCCTCATGGTCTCAGGAAGGCCCATAATCATATTCTTCAAGATCTTTTTGAATCTTTTGACCAGGCCATTGGTTTGGGCGTGATAGGTTGAGGTGAACTTGTAAGTCACACCACACTCATCCCACATGGACTTCATGTATGCTGACATGAAGTTAGTGCTTCTGTCAGACATTACCTCCTTGTGGAACCCAACATGGTTAAAGATCTGCATCAGAGCTCTAGCCACCATGGATGCAGTCACTGACCTCAGAGGAATTGCTTCTGGGTGGCATGGTCCACCAAGACAAACCTGTTGCCTAGGACTGTGTTGTGGTCCAAAGGTTCAATTATGTTGATGCCTGCCCTTTAAGGGTATGCTAATGATGGGTAGTGGGATCAGGGGAGCCTGATGATTTTTCTCTGATTTTCCACTGGCCTAACAGGTGGGACAGGACCTGCAGAATGCATCTGAGGTTATCTTAATTCTGGGTCAATAGAAGTGAAAGGCAAGCCTGACAAATACCTTGCCCCGGTGTAAATATCCTGCCCAGGGTATGTCATGAGGCAGACCCAGTAGGAAGGTCCGGTAGCTTTGGGGGACCATCAGCACACACCCTGATGCAGCACCAGGAATCATAGGCTCACTGTAAAGGAGATTGTTCTCCAAATTGATTAGGCAGTCCCCAGAGGCTTTACCTGCTGCATGGGCTGAGGCCTGGCATGTCAAGCCCTCAAGAGTAGGACACTCCTTCTATGCTTGACAGAACTCCTCCCTAGTAGGAACAACCTCAGCCTGCCAAATGCAAGCTTATGTAGGTCACCTAGGGTGGCAATGGCTTTTCTGTGTTGCTCAGGGGACTCCTTCTCATGGACCCCATCAACCACCACCGTGGAAACTTCAGGGACTGGTTTGCCATGTCTCAAGTCCCTCTCCTTGGCAGCTGCCTGGGCCATTGTTCAAGACTCCAGTCTTCCTTGTCTCCCTTTCTGGCCAACAATGGCTTATGTGGTCATACAGACCCACACAGGCAATACCATCATTTCCAAGTGATATCAGAGATCCACCACCTGCAAGGTATTGTGTTCCAGGTCATTGCCTAACAGACAATCTACAGGCATGGCAGGACTCACAGCAACTTTCAGAGAACCTAAGGCCCCCCCAATCACAGGGAACTAGAGCCACTGATGATTTTCAGTGACAGTAACTTGGTGAAATGTGTTCAAGAGGACCTGCTCTGCAGACACCAGCTGACACTTGACAGTTGTCTTCCTGGCTCATCTGTCCTGCAGAGCCTTCACCCGTTGCCCATTAATGGTGATTCATTACCTATACTTTGAAGTATGGAGGCATGTGAGTTTTGGCAACATTTCTTTATACCCCAGTGGCACTAGAGTTACCTCTATTTGTTCCCCAAAACTGTCTGTCACCATCTCGAGTGCTATTCTTGCTAATCAAGGTGTCTGCCCAGTGGCGGGGGCTGTGCCATCCTGGGACATTTGGAGCTGTTCTTAGAGTGATCATATGCTGTATGTTGGGGTACAAACATCTCTGCCTTATGGTCAGAGAACCATTTCTTCTAGGAATCAGGCTGGGACTGGTTACCATAACTGCCTTTGGAACTATTTGTGGGGCCTTTTCAGAAATCCTTGCTTTTAAGTTTTTCTCTCCCCTCTTTCTTCTATTGGGAACCCTGACCACCTTTGTGGGTGTCTCCCCGATACCTTTTTGGTTACTCTGCTACTAACCCAGAGGTCTTCCTCCTCAGCAAGCTACCTGGGATCAGTCAGCTTACTGTCCACTATGTGGTGGTGCAACTTTGTAATACAGATACTGAGCATGTTCTCTCATGACTGAATTGTAAAACCCAATATAATCATTAACTGTGCTGTCCCTCACCCAGCCATTCAGTGCCGCACCGGAGTAATTGCTGAAATCTACCCAGGATTGATTGAGGAGCTTCTTACAGTCCCTGAATCTTTGGTGATACTTGTCAGGTGTCAGTCCAAATTTGGCAAGTAAGATAGTACTCATGGAATTGTACTTGGGTTGGTCCCCATCCTCTAATGTTAGAAGTGTGCCCTTCCCAAGAGTTTACATGTGGTTCCAAGGACCAAGTTTCCATGCTCATTAGGGACCCTGTGTACCTTCAGTGCAGCTTCATAAGTGGAAAACCACTTATAAATGCCAACTCCCACCACATCACTGGGCACCAAATCCTTGGGCATATGAACCTTCTTATCTTCCTCAGGTACTGTATGTATGCTGTCACTATCACTTTTGGAATGCACCTGCCTGGCCTTCATTAGTAGTAGTTTTGTCTCTGCTAAGGCTCTGTCAGCCTCCTGTTCAGCTTTTCTCTCCTCAGCCTCCACTTTTTATTTTCCAACTGCAGCTGCATTACTCTCTCCCCCCCTTGTCTCCTCTGGGGACACGTCATGGTTTTTTGAGACACTGCTTTCTGTACTTACAGAGAGCTTAGATCCATGAGTGTCCCCTCACCTGCTACAGGTACCTCCTCAGAAGAGTCATTCTCAGGCCCCTCTAACTAATTCTTTTCTTGGGTGCGGGCCTCTGCCCAGGCCCTCAACGCCATTTGAAACTCAACCTTTTTGGTGGCTACTCGACCCATTACCCACATCTCCTTGCAGAAGTTTTCAACTGGTTAACTGTAAAATCGTTCAGCTTGGCCAGCACAAACTCCATGGTTTCACTAGCAAAAGCTTCCAGAGATATGATGTATAGGATAGATCAAAAATGCAAAGCAGGGAAAAATGAAGAAGAAAAGTCTGAAATGATCTTAAATGTGGAAGGGTAGTGTACACCTAGCTATTGCATGGCAATACACAAAAACAAATCCTGTCCTCAGCACTGGTCAGCAAAGTTATAAATTGGGCCTCTAGTTGGCATGCACTCTGTCCAATTAGGGACCAAAATTCTAGTCAGGGTCACAACAAAACCTAAATTATCCTGTGCTCACTCTCTGGTAGCTTGGCACAGAGCAGGTAGGCTTAACATAGAAGTCAATGTGGAAAGTATTTGTGCAATAACTCATACAGTAGCACAGTGAAAACACCACAAAAGGATTCCACACCAGGTTAGGAAAATAGATTATGATTTTATGAATAAAATAACTCCAGAACGACAAAATATAAAGTGTAGAAGTCAAGGTATTAATTTTTAAATAATAATTGCAAAATAGTTCTGTGACACCGCGGACTACTGCTGTGTCCCTTTTTCTGACCAGGGTTGGGCCGGCAGTCCGCAATTCGGGACACCAGAACCACAGCAGCCCATTTTATTGTACTCATTTGGCATTTTTTGCTGTGGTGCGGCCCAGGAGGCACATTTCGTGCTCTGGGTCGCGCCGCAGCCCAGGGAAGCCTCCCAGACTTTCCCTTCCTACTTACCTACTTGGGTCCTTCCTTATTTTTTCTCATTTTTCTTCTATTTTCATGTCTTCTTTCTTCTTGGTCCTCCATATTGTCTTCTTCCTTGATGGTTGTCTTCCTAGCATGCCTTTTTCCTTTTCCTTTTCTACTTGGTCTTTTTTCTCATTCATTTCAATGTGATTTTTCCTAGTCCAAGATGGTGTTGTACATTCTTCCTGTTTTGCAACTTCATGTTTCATGGAATATAAGCACTGCAGTTCTCTCCTTCCTTGCGTTTCAAACACCTCCGTCTTGGTGGTGATCCTTGCTCCTGTTTCCAGTTTTCTATGTGCTCCTGCTTCTTCCCTGCAGAATTGACTTCTAGTTTTTGCATTTTCTCATTGTTGTTTTCTCTTTCTCAGGAGTTCCTGTGATAGAAGTTTTTTCCCATTACTTGGGTTTTTCCTCTGGGACTCCTTCCAGAGGGTATGGTCTGCCTTGGTGTTTTTTCAAGTCGGCAGCACTCTGGCTACTGGAAGGGGTCACCCTTATCTTGGCCAGTTCAGAACCTTTAAGAAACTAGGCATCCCTCCAAGTACTGCAGCCGACGGTGGTAAGAGATGTGCAGATTGTGACAAGTTCATTCAATGAAATAGCTCTCTAGGGGTTAATTTAGGTCACACTGGACCGAGGCAAATTTAAAGTTTTGGCCAACTGTGATGAAGCACAGGCCGACTACAGGACCCATGCTGGTCCCAGAGAACAAAGTACATGTCCTGGTTGCACCAGCGAGGTGTGTGGTGAAATGGGTTGATCCAGTTCTCGCAGGGACCGCAATGCGTTATCTGTCCCACGCAGTGATGGCGATGCGTTGGTTTTGAAAACAAGCACTGTTGCAGAGATGTGTTGGTTGCCAAGTGTGATGCACCGGGTTTCTTTAAGCAGTCAAGGGATGCGTTGATCTCTGCTTCAGGCTCTCAAGGCAGTAAATGGTTCTGAGAGCGATGCAATGATTATGCTCCTGATACAGGGCCTATGGACCTGTTCTGCTACACAAAGGTACGAGATGCAGTGATTTACATGATGCAAGTATCTGAGGGCCACTTTTAGTGAACCAAGCACAGGAGCAGGGGTAGAGATTTTGATATCATGGAGTTTTAAGCAACAGGAGGCAAGCCTGCAAGCCCTTGGATATCACTTGTGGTGTAGGCAGAGAACAACTCTCCCTCAGCATGGTCAGAGGGCAACACAGCAATAACGTAGTCCTGCCAGGGCAGCAGTGCAGGAGAGTAACAGTCTTTGTTGCAGTACATCAGTTCTTCTGTCAGAGCCCAGTTGTAGTTCCAGAAATGTCTGGTTTGGTGGGGTCAGAGACCCAGTATTTATAGTCAGTTGTACCTTTGAAGTGGGGGAGACTTCAAAGAAGGGTCTTTGAAGTGCACAAAAGCCCTTTCCCCCCAGCTCTGGCTCCAGACTATGAGTAGGGAGTAATCAGCCCTGTGTGTAAAGACAGGCACTGCCTATTCAGGTGTAAGTCTCATCCACTCCCACCGTTCCTGCCCAGGAAGAGCCATCAAAAAGCAGATGAGCACTCAGGCACACATAATTGTTCTGTGTTTGTAGCTGTCTAGAGGGAATACACAAAGTGTAGCTGTTGCACATCCTAGACGTGTATTGGAGACAGGGTGCAGGAACACATACCTGTAAGAGCAGAGAAATACCTACTTTCTAAAAGCAACATTTCTAAAATAGTGATATGAAACCCAGCTTTACCATTTAAAGAGGATTTATCATTACCATTCCAAATACACGAACTACTCCTTTCTGATCAGGAATTACAGCTTAGAAGTGTATTAAAGAATTCCCAATGCTAGCCAATGAAAGGAGTAGACCTCACAGTAGTGGAAAACAACTTTGGGAGTTTTTCACTACCAGAACATATAAATCTTAAAAGTACATCTCCTACAATGTAGTTACACAGCACCTCTGCCTATGGGCTACTTAGGACCTATCTTAGGGGTGATGTAGTTGTAATAAAAGGCGAGTTTAGGGCTTGGCAGGGGGCTTTAAATGCCAAGGCGAAGTGGTAGTAAACTGTACACACAGCTCCTGCAATGGCATGCTGAGACAAGGTTAAGAGGCTATGTATGTGGTTGACACAATCAGTGCTGCAGGGCCACTAGTAGCATTTAATTTACAGGCCCTGGCCACATATAGTGCACTTACAAGAAAATTGCATATGCCAATTTGGTATGAGCCAATATTACCATCTTTACAGAAGAGAGCACAAGCACTTTATCACTCGTCTGCAGATGTATATAGCATCACCTAATCTCTTGATCATTTCATAATTATGGTTAATTTGTTAGGTATCAAACTAGGAAATCATGTTTACCTCTAGAAAGTCAATGCAATATCATATGTAGCAATCTGGTTTTTGGTACCAAGATAATGGATGAGTACCCTGAATGTGAGCTGGGTTCTCTATCAGGCTTAAGTTGTACTTTCTACCCAGGTTCAGTGATAATAGATGTATGGATTATACTAGTTTTCCCTGGGGCTCTGGAGAACACCCAGTGATTAGGTCTCAATTGTTCACTCAGTTCCTGTTGTATTTTAACTGTGAGATTGCAGTCGATACACTGTAAGTCAGGTGTTCTCTTCTCTGTATAGCCTGAAAGACGACCGGGAGGGAGACTTCCCATTTCTTTAGCAAGTTCACATGATAGATTTGTGACTTTTTCTTCTCTTTGTTGATCTTCACCCTATTATTCAGCCAGGTCACATGTTCAAATATTGTAAATGGACCCTGCACTTTGGCACAAAATGTTGTGTTCCGAACAAGGTAACAGCAAGAACACTGGTTCCCCTACTGCAAACACACAGTTTTTTAATTGTACTGTCCTTTTTGGGTTGGTTGGGCTTGTTTTAGGTTAGTTCTCTTTATCTTGCAATCTGGCTAAGATTGAACTTTAAACTGGTAACATATTCCAACAATTGTTTGGTGACATCTTTCTCCTATTCCCATGTATCCTTGCCCATGACTAACTTGGTACAGAGTACAGGGTACAGGGCTTTCAGCCAAAAAATAGCTCAAAAGCTGAGAAGCCAGTACTATTCTGCTCCTCACAGCTTATAGCAAATAAGGCCATTGGTAGTATCTGTTCCCATTTTCTTGCTTCTAGATCTAATAATCTTTTTTTATGTATTGTTCTGAGTAGCCTTGTATCACTCTGCGAAGCCATCTGTCTTGAGATGGTAGGCTGCAGTACAAATCTGATTTATACCCAACTGGTTGCATATTTATTTCATGATTCTGGATCTCTTTGGGAAGACCCACCCTTGAGAAGAAGTCTATCATGGCCTTAGCAATTTGAGTTATATTAGGATGGTGAAGAGGGTCCACCTCAGGATATCAGGGGACGTAATCTACCATTACTAGACCATTACTAGACCTTATCAGCACCCACTTCGGAAAGGAATTAAGGGCCATATTTATACTTTTTGATGCAAACCTGCACCAGCTCAGGTTTGCATCAAAAAGTTTACGCCAACTACACCCATTCCAACGCGCCAGCTGGGCGTAATTTTTAAGGAATGACGGTAGCCATCGATGCGGCCTGGTTAGCGTCAAAATAAATTACTCTAACCGGGTAGCGGAGGCATAGGAAAGACTGGGGGTTGTGTGTCAAAGAATGGTGCAAGTCAGGTTAGAGTAAAAAAAAATGACTCTAACCTGACGAGAGTCATCTTTTGACGAACAACCCTAGCAAAGACAGGAGTCATGCCCCCTGCCCAATGGCCATGCCCAGGGGACTTCTGTCCCCTGGGTTAGGCCCCCTATGCCACTTAAAATAAATGTAAAAAAATACTTACCTGCATTTACTTGCACTCACCATGAATGGGTCCCCTCATCCACAGGTGTCCTCCAGGGGTGAGCTAGGGTGGCAGGGGGTGTCCCTGGGTGCAGGGAAGGACACCAGTGGACTGCATCCATGGACTCCCACCATGGAAAAGAGCCCACAGGTCCCTTAATGCCTGCCCTGACCCAGGCGTTAATTTTTTCTGGATTTCCGGCATTTTCCGGCTCCGCCTCCTAGCCGTGCTTCATTTTTGTCCGGTTGGATAAATAGGGCGCACAGGTGTTTAAGTCATTTTTGGGATGTGAACGCCTACCTTGCATGTCATTAACGCAAGGTGGTTTCACGCATCCAGAAAATGACGCACACTGAGATATTTTGACATTAGCGGGGTCTAGCGTCAAAGTATAATTATGATCTTAGTTTTGCAACAAATTTGCGTTAAAAAAAATGACGCAAATCCGGTGCAAGCAGAGTATAAATATGGGCCTAAGGGTCCTATGATATTCGATGAAAGGGTTCCTCAATCAAGGGTATTGGAACCAAGTAGGCTCTCATGGGATGATACTGGCTATCTTTTTGGCAGATCAGACGTTCTCGGCAATACTTCTTGAACTTAATAAATACCTGTCCAATACAACCTCTCCAATAATGTCTTCTCTGTTTTCTCAGCTACTAAATGACCCCCTAATAAATGGCTGTGGGCCAAGAATTGAGATTTATTGCTAAATTATGTATGTACAAGTAAGTGTCCTGGATGTATTTCCCCCTCTTCCTGTACAATACCATCTATTTTGAAGGGTCTTTTCTTCATTGGCCTTCTCAAAACCTCCCAGAAAAGGGATTATTCTCTCTGAGCTGCTCTGAAATTCCTGTCTGAATCCCAGACATAATCATGCATGTAGGCAGACAAGACCATCCGCATCTCCCACATTTCTATTCTCTTTTGCCTCATAGTCTTCAATTCCTTCGGAGTGGCCATTCATTATCCTCCACCTTGGAAAATGGATCACTTTCCCATCACAACTCCCCTTCTTTCCAGGTCTAATAAACCAAGATCTCCAACTTGGGGTAATCAGGACCTATGATAAATAGTTCTGGTAGCTGCGGTATTCCTGTAGGGAAACTATGGGGTCTTCCTCATTTGGCAGATTGACCTTAGCTAGGGGGTATATTTTTCTGCTTCTTTGAATGCATTGAATGTTCACTACCCCTGCCTGTTCACTGAGGTCTCCGGGGGTCTCTGAGGAGGAGCTGTGATCAGATAATGCTTTGACACCAACCGCTGTCCAATAAAGCCAGAATAGGCTCACTGTTTACTTTCATAATACAATGATAGGGTGGTCGGGATCCAGACTTTGCATAATACCATGACCTCACCATTACAATGTCGATGGGCTGCTCCTCTTGGGGACAATAACGGGCTATATGTCCCATACCTCCCGGTTGGAACACTGTGGCCTGCACTGTACAGGTCTTGGCCCCGATCTGGGTAAAAGGGAATGAACTTCTGGTTTCCGAAGACTGAGGGGCTTACTAGGTCTTACTGGACCAGGCCCTTTTCCCCACCAACTGCTTTCTTCTTGCTGTCTTTGGAATTCTTGAGCATGGTTGTAGTTACTGGTTATTTCTACCACATTGCCTAAAGATATGTTGCTCTGCTGTTTCACCCATTTTTCTACCTGTGGATATAAAATGCTAGAAACTGTTCCACGCATATCTTTTCAATGATCTAATCATTTGTGGTGCTCTCAGGGCTTAGCCTCTACAAGTCATATCTTTCAATCTGTGGTACAAGGCTCTAGGGTGTCTCATGGATTCCCTCATTCATTTGTCTCAGATGAACCTTGTATGTCTCAGAGTCTAACTCTAGCCTTTCTAGGATGCTCTTTTTAATGTCCACTTTGAGTGTGGTTCTTTGGAGTTGGAGATTAGCTTCCTGATAGGCAGTTTGCAGATCCCCTGAGAGCAAGGCCCCAAGATATTGCTCCCATCTGTTTTTGGGCCAAGTAGCTGCCTGATCCAAGCATTTGAATTTATTAAAGAAGTCGAGGTCTTCTCCCTCCCCTGTGTTTTTGTAACACTACAAATGGGAGGGTGGTGTGGCCCTGTTGCTGGCCCAGCACATTTGCCAGTTTACCAATAGCTGCACCCTGTGACTGAGCAAATTTATCAAGCTGTTCCGCCTGACTAGCCATGGCTTTTTTAAAAGTGTCTTTCTGCCATTCTTGTTACTATCACCTGCATTTCCTCCAATCCAACTTCTGACACCACTTGTGAGAGGGACGGTTTTGGAGGCTTGGTTGTTTTGTGAATTTTGCAATTTCATCAATGGCCACAAAAACCCTTATAGAAAGACATTCCTTATAATCACCTGGCATTATGGATAATACACAATTTAGAGTGGTATGATTAACCACTGTCAATATACTAAGATCCTTGGGTTCCTTTATAAAGAGCACTGACTTCCTTACTCAATATCTAGTCATGCATAATTGGTGCACAATGAGAAATAAATGTGAAGTTTGACTCATTGAATGACTTTCATAATCAAAGAATTTTAGACAGCCTACAATCCCTTTATATCTTCACAACCAGAAGACTCTGGTGGCCGTCTTGATGTGTTGCTTTTGCAAGATGACTTTTGGAGTAAACAGTTTCAAATGAAAACTGGGTTGCCTATTTTTTCCACATGTACATTTAGGGCCTTGTTACGAGGCTGTCGGTCCGAAGTCTACCAGCATTGCAGTGATGGACAGACCGCTGCAGCAGAGGTGGTCCAACTGCTACATTACAAGGTTGCTAGGCAGACCTGCCAACCAACTGCTGTCCCCATCAGGATCAGTGATCCCGACAGGCTGGCGGCGGTCCTGGTTGTAATCAGCCAGGGTGAAGCAGAAGTCAGCACAGCCCTGGTGGTTGGCAGAGAACAAGTGCAGTGGGGTCATAGAGGGGCCCCTGCAATGCCCATGCCCATAGCATGGGCAGTGCAGGGGTCCTCCTGTCCAGCACACACAAAATGTGCAGTGTCTGCCTATGAGCCAGCAACAACGCTAAAGCACCTTTCCCACTGGGACAATTTCCATCTGTCAGCCCAGTGGGAAAGCCATAAGGGGGCTGGCGGGGAGGTCACCAGCACTGCGGTGGGCCTAAATAATGGCACTACGCCTGCTTAGCGCCATTATTTAAAGCTTGGGTCAGACCAGGAGTTAGGGGACCTGTGAACCCATTTCATTGGCTAAACGCCATGGAATGGGCCCACAGGTGCCCACCTCAAGCTCCAGGAACCCCTCCATCCACATCAGAGGGACACCAGAGGATGGGGAACCCCATCCCAGGTAAGTAGTGTAAGTATCTGTAAATAAAATGTAAGTGCCATTTGGGTCCCTGACATGGTCCCTTGTGCTGCCCATTGGGGTGGTGGGCATGACTTCTGTCTTTTATGAGAGAGGAGTGT
Source organism: Pleurodeles waltl (assembly GCF_031143425.1). Taxonomy (NCBI): domain Eukaryota; kingdom Metazoa; phylum Chordata; class Amphibia; order Caudata; family Salamandridae; genus Pleurodeles; species Pleurodeles waltl. The sequence continues at coordinate 589,474,750 of NC_090436.1, read as the reverse complement.
GTTATGGATGGTTGTGCGTCAGGAAATGACACTAGGCTGGTTAACAGCATTTTTTTGCCTCTAACCAGCCAAGCGTCATTTTTTGAGGCAAAACCCTCTTCAGCCCTACCACCACCCCCACCTGGCTAACACCTTATTTTCTGCCGGTATCCCAAGCTTAGCACTGGCTTGCAGCTTTCCATAAATTTGGCACCCGGCTGGCGCTTTGCATTAAATGAATTATGTGAGGATTGTTTGTTTAGAGAGACTCCTGTCTGGAAAAAAGGATACAGTGGGATTTCCTATTTTGGAGATGTTACAGGATGTTGCATTATAATGAAATGCTCCATCATTTTTCCTCATAAATTTTGAAAGGACACATGAAGGTGGATTTATCTATGAGGATATGAAGAATCCCTATCAGCTTGCAGACAAATTTGGACAAATTGTTCCCGCACTAACTAGTTAGTCCTCACTATTTTTATATTGTTGGGTCCTCTAGTACTAGAACATTGTAAAGACCATCAGCATGGGGAAATTATGATGGTGTTGTGCCTCACAGCAAACTGATGTGCTGAGAAGACATTTGTGGTTTGGGGTACATCAGAATTGTTGAAGAAGTTTGGGTCATGAATGTTTCAGGCATAATGGAGTTTAGATAAACTCAAGACAGAAAATACCCTCCTTACCACATCTGTTGAGGCAGCATGAGATGCAGTCATGGAAATTGACCTAGCGTCCTTAGAGATTTTGAAAATCTCACATATCGCTTTCTGGATATGTTCTTCAGGTGTGTCGAAATGAACATTTTGTGCATCATATTTCGAATAATGGTCAATATGGTCAAGTTCCTGATTGTAAAAAACAGTGTGTATTTGGTGGTTTGCAATAGAGAATGTGGAGGCCCCAGTCAGCTATCTGTAGGACAATTAAAAGCTTTTCCATTCTTTTCCCGTTTTTCATTATCCTTGATGTAATGAGCTGACACGTGTTTCTTATGGGGTGTATTTTTATTTTTATGTTAAAATTGTAATCCAGTTTTATTTTGGCAACAATGTTTCACAAATTTACTTATCAATTTAAGACCTAAACACATATTCCCTTTATTTCCAACTATATTGTTCTTTGGTTAGTTGTTACAAATAATCTCTTCATGCGTTTTTGTTGTTTACCACTATACAACTATAATGTTAGAATATGAATGTTCCATCATTGAGCCGTAACAGTGACAATGTATCTCACTATTTTATTGTAATATTCCCAGGGACATAGCTTTGGGGGCAGGGTGTTGAGTAGGGGCAGGGGATTATACACCCCCCAAATAAATGTATTTTCTGACAAATAGTTGGGTGCATGTGCTTTCAGTCGGGTATGGTGAGGTATCTGTCGGATTTCAGCAGGAATGTTTACATACACAGACTAAAACGAACACACACACTCCAGCTCTCTGTTTGTAAAGACTTCAAAAATGTTGCTTAGTTCACAAAATATTGAACTTTCTCTCACTTAGTACACCTGTTGTGTAGCCATTTTAGCTATAGCTCCATGCATGTTATTTTAACACACTAGGCCAAGCCGCTGTGCACTCTAACCTAGATATATTTTATTCAGCTTTATTTTTTTTGTTACAATACCCACTTGTTTTATTTTCTGTTTATCTAACTGTTTTCGCCTAGGCCAACATTCTGTTCTCAAAGAAGACATTCTTGGTCACTCTGTACTTCTTCAAAGGTTATAGCACGGTAAATTGCCGGTGAACGTGGTATAAATTTAGTCTCCAACATTCATAGAAAACACACATCCTTATGTAGGGACATTTTCTCAGAACAGCTGTGTTGTTATAAAAACACTCCCTTGTCACTTACACGTTAGAGGGAGAATCCAGCCAGAGAACCACGACTGTATGCTGATTGCCGAATGGTTCGGTACAGATGCTAACGCAGACTACAGGCCTTTGCTCAGGTATGGGGGAATGATGTTTTCCCACGGGAACCTGAAGTGCAGAATTAGAGCTTAACATGCTGTGCTCTATCTTATCCTAGGTAGGAGTCAGTCTGTTGACCATACTGACAATATGATAGTGTTATTTCTATGCTTTACTCTCCTCGTCACAATTTTGATACTGTAATGCTGTGTCGTCCTGGTTATTGCAGCTCATGCTTTGATATCTAAGATGCAGTCATTTTATTAAAATCATTATTGAAACATATACTGCCTCTGTTTGTCATTTATATATGAGACTAGGGTAACTGAGAGAAACGGATGAGACCTGAGTGACCACGGACTCCCTGAGAAACCATTTATGGCATGTGCTTGGCTGCCCAGTCATCCCTGCCCTTGGGTAGGGATGAGGCACTGCTAGTTGGCCGGAGCAAAACTCAGATTGGAGCGACAGGTGTCACCTGCAGTGGGCCAGGCTCAGTCTCCCACAACGCGGGCGATTCTGGCGCCCAAAATCAAGTAGTCTCATTAGACACACCCACCAGTCTGCATTCCTCTCTCTTTCCACTGCCTCTTAAGCCCCTCCTGCGCGTCTCGCTTGTCGTATAATGTATTTTAACATCCTGTGCCAGCGTGATTGTAATGAAGTATGAAGCTAACACCCCCTGAATAATACTGACCAAGCTACGCCCCTGAATGTACCTCATTTTGCTTGATTATTGCCATCCATATCTGTTGTGTGAGCGATCTGAACTGAACTTGTTGTGCAGTTCAGATCTTTATGGGCTACAGAGTTCCTCAGGCATCATTTCCTGGCAGTCAGTAATGTGTTGAAGAAAACATTCAGACACCGAACACCTAGAATAAGGAAATTCAACTGGTGCAAAATAAAAAATAAAAATTGTACATCGTCTATTAAAATGTAGATCAACTGATAAATGTTTGATGTTTTGAAAGATACATATCTATCCCTTCATCTATTATATATTTTTTTGTCTATTTGGGGGCATTAGTGTTGTGCTTACTACTACTTCACAGCTGTTTCAATGTACTTATGTATAAGTACGTTTTGAAGTAGAATTGTATGTCAGTTTAAAATGGTTAAAGGACATGTAACAGCTGAGTTGTCATTCATGAGGAGAGAGATCTATCAGTTTGATGCATGAGTGCTCTGAGAGACGATATAAGCAAGCAAGTGCTGTGATGTCATCCTCATTTGGATGGCTGGCATTTTGGGTTAAACCTTTCAGAGTCTTATAGAAAATGATCGGTGTGTGATGTTATCAGTAATTAAACTAGGGTCTTCATCACTGCAGTTATGTGGAAGGGCATAGGTTTAGTAGGGGAAGAGGCCTAGAGGGAAATTGGTGGTCACTTTTTTAGATGCTACGTGGTGCTGGTCTCTCAGTCATATCTATGAGATATTACAAAGCTACCCTGCATGGGTTTACATGGCCTCATACATATGGAGTAAGGCAAGCCAACGCAGCATTTGCACTTCCTTATTCTTCATCAAGGAGAAGTTCCATGGGCTTTGCTGTCGTAGTTCTGATTCTTGCTCTGGGCAAGACTGCTGATTCAAGTATGACAGTACTTATGTGTGTAGGCGACTATGCCTATCCTGCAAAAAGTCGCATCTGTAGCTCCAACCCTTCCAGCTAATTAGTACCTCACCAATAACCCAAACATTTAAAGGTGATTTGTGGCAGCTTTTATGCATGGACCCAGAAGTATGACATCTCAGGGAGTGTTATGGTTAAACAGAGTTTACCCCTTTCTCACAGATATATCATGTCTCAACCAAACACAGGCAATAACGAAGATGCAGTAATGTTTCAATAGTTTTTATTTAATACAATCTGCAACCTGCGGTAAATCGCATGGACTGCAATGATTAGGATAATGAACAGTGCAAGAGATGGAATTGTAAAGACAAGAGTCATGATTATGAAGACCCCCACCATCTTGCAATAACATGGAAAGACACAGAGTGTATGATATGTCCTAATACCCTACCATAATAGGCCTAACCTTCTACCTAGAGGAGAGCTGGGTATGTTAAACCTAATCTGCCAATACCATGTCCCTGGAATGAACCCCCAACCCTTGTTACCTTGGAATGAGGTCTCGTGCTCAGACTCCGATGGAACACGAAGTCCGGGTGAGTGTCAAGGCGACATGCAACATTGATAGCAGCGATGGTATCTGGTCGGAATCCCCCTGATTATCTGTCTAAAGTGTGATGTATTTATACAGATCTACTTGGACCCCTGACGTAGGTTGTTCCAAAACAATAGATAACACAGCATGCTTGGGACGATAATCCCTAATGTGAGAACCTACAGTTTGTTTGTCTTTCTTGCATGAGTTGACGCCTTAGCGCTGTGACACTGAGAACATAAATGTAAACAAAATGTCCTAACTATAAACAAGGCAGCCATCCTAGAAGAATTAATTAAATAAATGGTCTAAGAAAGAGCAAGCTAAGTAGGTTAAAAGTCACTAGATGATGGGGGCACGAGTCTGCGTGCCAAAGGCTAAGCTAACTCCTGTTATCCCATTAAAACAAACTAGGATTCACTACACCCTCCCCATTGCGGTAACAAGTATGACACCATTACTGGATGCCACCGAAGGTGATGGAATACAAAAAGCTAAAAAAACTGCTCTGGACTAAAAGCGAAGCATAAAAACAAAAGTTACAAAAAACATAGTTAATATTAAATGTTTAAAAACATACAAAAGAGACTTAAAGTCAACTATGATAAGCACAGCAGGCCAAACTAAGAATCATACATTGGAAGATAGTTTAAAAAAAAAAAATCCAATCATTGTGGCATGGCAACTTTAGTCATGATCTTGAAGACTGGCTCCGAAGTCACCAACTAAAAAGTCATCAAAAAATTAGACCAAATCATCTGATGTAAGATCGATCACTTGGGGGGATGGATTCACGGAGCAAAAGTACGCAGTAGTCTCTTTTGCAGGTCTACCTGCATTAGTGCAATTTTCCGTAGAAGGAAGAGCCAACTCAGCCAACACGGAGTGTTCATAAGTGGCCTCGCAGATCAGCCTAAATCTTGTGGGGCACGACCCTGTATGAAACCTCACCGGGGACATCAGCAGTTCTTGGTCCACAGGAGGCACTGGCAAGACAGCAAGACACACTGTTGGCAAATGTTCAAAGAAGCACCATACATAGCGAAAGACAGGCTGCATGCACCAGAGTAGTGGTCGAAATGACAATGACCAATTCCACTCTAGTTCCTCCAGCAAAGAAGCACTGAAGAACTGAACCACATGTTCACTGCACAGTTGTGCTGGAGGCAGCAGCTACATCGCTCTGTGTAGCTGTAAAGAAACAACCATTGCAAATCAGAAAAAATAGCAGCAGTATTCCGCCAAATAAAGCCAAAATTACAGGAAAGCCACCAAACACACTTGAAAATAGTGAATGGATGGCCAACGGGGTGACTCCGAAGATAGTCTGGAAGACTGATACAAATCCAGACCCAACAGCCTTAAAGAAATGGACAATCCCAGTAGTGCTCGAGGTGTTGAAAAGTCTGGATACCAGCTCAATAAATTGCTTGAGGAAGTTGTTTATAGGGATTGTATCTTGGCTGATGATCTTGCAATCTGAAGAACATACGTCTCTCTAGCGGATGTCAACGTGACCTGTTTTTTAAACAGTAGCGCTTTTAGTCTGCTCAGCTTGTCATAATTTACATTAATAGTATCAATTCGGAGCCACATGTCTGATACCTTTATCTCTTGTGGAGGGGGGGAATAAAACATGTCCACAACACGTAACAACCTTAGAGACCGAAATTGTGTAGGCAATTCCCGGTCGCATACCGCAAAAGCTTTGATCGCTCAGCACCACATAACTGCCATTTGAAAGTACATGAAATGCTGGTTGAATCAAAGAGACGGGAGTACCCTTCAGGAAACAGGCCAAGTTTGCAACTCCGGCATTGCATTGGCCATGAAGGGACACCTGCTTGTAGATCATTGAATGACCAACAGTAGTCTCACATTCGCTTCCGCTAAGAAAGACCTCTGTTTCGACGTTCAGACATTTGTAATCAAAGGGCAACTTCCACTCTTCCTTAATATAGCTATCCCCCAGATGCTCATACCTGCCTATGGCAAGATGTTTCAGGCATTTCGAAAAATGAAAGGTGGATATTGACAGATTAATAATGCCATGTAGGAGCCAGACAGTTGAAGGACTCTCTGCTATCGTAAAAGGCAATTTTTCCAACTTCTCTATCTGAAACATGATGAATCTCGCTTCCCTTTTAACCATTGTCTGTAGTTTCTCTGATAAATTAAAAGCAGCAAATAATTCACTACTGTTACTGTATCTCCATAGAATACGGGCATTTTTCCATGGTTGTAACATCCAACCAAGCTGCATAATAGAACACAGCTGACTTTGTCTATGGTATAAACGGGACATGTCTGACTGAATGATATCAATCGTAGACGACAATATGTTTGTAAGTGAATAAATTCTGTTGGACAGGGTGCTCATGCCGTTATCGACAACTGCCAAAGCCTTTTGTAAATTTTCCTTATCAATTTGCCTTAAACATGCAGCAGCTTCCATCTGAGAAAGTTTCCATATCTCATTATATATAGCATATGTAAATGTTTTAGAGCACTGTAGGACCTAACAAGAAGTCCTGCAAGTCTATATCTTCAGAAAGTGTGTTAAGATGTTCTTTAACTTCAGCTAACGTGTTAGACTGTACCCATTGCTGACACAGTTTACCCACACTGTATGTAGTAACTATTCCCGTGTGTTGTCTTGAGATGAAACGAGGATCCGGGCGGCCGATCTTAAAACCCCCTGAGGAATTTAAAAAACGCACCAGAAATCAATTGGTGTCTACTGGCCAAACTAACCACCCGCCAGGACTGGAAAGTGAAGAATTATAGGTACTAGCCTGAACTTTTGCATCTAGTTCTTCTTCGGTGTTATTCAGGAAGAATTGCCAATCATTAAACTTAGCCGGTGTGGGGATACTGGGCATGTTCATGTCTTTTATTTTTGCTAACCCTAGGAAGGACGTCTGTTGAACAGTGTCATTTAAAAAAATCATTTGTACATGAATCATGCATTCTCTAAACAAGGTTTTTCCTACCCTGTATTTGCCAAGCTTGTGTTCCCCATACACTCTTTAAGTTAATGTTTTTCTTCCAGTGATTGTAACCTTCAATGGCAAGATGGGAAACAAAGGCATCTGAATATATCAGTCTTGTATCTGTTAGAAAAATGTTCCTAATTTTTGAAGGAGGCAATCTGAAAAAATAGGACTCAGAATCTTTTTGTGTCATGCACAGAAAAATAAGTGAATTTTTCAAAATAACTTTTCTGGCTCCCCACTGGTGGTGTTGAACAATGTTCCCACTGTGTGTAATTAAGTACCGGTCTATGTCTAGTTGCACGGTGCAGATAGTAATGTCCCCAATTATTGTAGCAGAATATTTCCCCATAATTCATTGTATTTACATATACATCATCACTTTCAAATACTGAATAGTCCTTCATTTCAGTTAACATAGAATCAACTGTCTGGACATCCCAATCATCAGATACAACACTGGGCGTGATAACATCTGTCATGGATATTTTGAATACACATGGAATTTGAATAATCTCAGTAGGCCCATATATTTAAAATTGAACTTTGTCCCACACAATCCCATCAGAAATGGGTACAGCTGAAATGTTCACTAGGGACATGTCTCTACGGACCTTATGTGAGGAATGATACAGTGTTAAGACTTCAACCACTGGTGCTACAGAGGCGCTTTCAGGAATATAATGACTATTTATAAGTAAGCAGAAAACAGTCATGAAACCACTCCATAGAAATACGGTAGAAAATGACAGGCAGAACCATAAATAGTTCCAGGGGTATATTGAGTAATTTGTTTTAATCCAAAAATATAGCTTGCGTGTCTTTGAAACATTTTCAATCACTGGAGTGGATGAGTCTGAAGAAAAGTCATCAATGTCGATGAAGTAACCAGAGGCAGTCTCTGCAAAAACAGGAGCAAGTTCAGTACTTGTAGATGCGTTCACTTCCTGTGAGGGCTCATAGTAAATAGTGCCATTGGTCTGTGTTGTATTGGTGTATAAGACAGCCAATTCTTGACCAGGTGTCGTTGTGGAAGTGGTGACTGGAACCAGCAAGAGCTCATTCTCCGCCCTCTCCATGGTCGAGGAGGAATTTATAGCATTTTTGGACATTGTTGCATAGTCCACAGTAGTGTTTGTCACTCTATTGTGAAGAGGTGTGTCCTGTTGGGAAGTGAGAGGGTATCAGGAACTACACTAGGGACCTCTGGGTCTACTATGCAGGATAGGCCACATGGTGTAGTTTCATGTTGTCAATCGAAACAAGTCTGTTTCCTCTGGAACCAGGCAATGGTAGCAAGATTACAGTTCTGGTACCTTGTATTCCCAAGACTGAGACTGGTGCTCTGTAGGATGGATCGAATTCTTTCTTTACAGCAATCTTTTCACGAACCAGATCCCCAAATTTAGGAGTCCAGCCAGTGGAAGTTGTTGGTATATCCCTTATTCCTAAGGTGGCAGCACTGGTGGATGATTGATCATCTCAAAATTGTTGAAGCTCCTGTAAAACAGTGAGACGTTCATTTAATTCAAAAGGTGTTTCTGCTGCCACCATACCAGAACCATCAAGATCTGGGACATACATAGGTATCCCAAAGAGAACCTCATAGGGAGTTCATCCCCTCAAGGACCGTTTTGGCAGATTATTCAGTGCTCTCTGGACCCCATATAGGTGATGAAGCCAGCTGCGGCCAGAACCTAATACTCTAGCTGTTAAGGACTGTTTAGATCACGGTTCTGCCTCTCCAGAAACCAAATTTCTCTCCGGATGGTATGGTGAGTATTAATACAGTTCAACACCCATCGTCCCCTTGTTGTCCCTGAATGCCTTAGAGTCAAATTTAGGGCCCTGGTCCGAGTGGAATGCTGCAACCGAATATGTACCGATAAAGATCAGCAAATCTTTTATAACAGTTCGAGTGTCAGCCGACCACTGTGGCCATACCCACAGGAATATAGAACAATAATCTACAGTGACTAGGATGTATTTGTATGCACCATCCGATTGGAGTGGACCACAATGTTCCAGGTACACTCATTGTAATGGCCTGCTGGACACTATTAGGGATGTCTATGGTGGGTGTTTGCTATTAGAGCCCTTCATTTGCTGGCAGATGTCACAACAAAGGATGTATTGCTTTGTCTGTTTATATAGACCCGGCCACCAGAATCTTTTCTGTAAGAGTGTTACTGTGGCTGAAATACCAGCATGAGCAGATGCGACACCCTCATACGCTGCTTTCACTAGGTCTAATCTGTAGTCTTCGCTGGGGATTGGTCGATCTCCAACCCCAGGAAGTGTTGCATAAGCAACATTCTGTGAACTGATGTGGTAAGAATATTTTGTAGGGTACCCTTTCGGGAAAGACTTGCCTTCAGCCAAAGCTTTCACAGCAGTCGCTATTTCATTATCCAATCTCATATGGGAACGAGTCACTGGCACCACAGAAGCCGTAGCTACTGCGGATTTGGCTGCTTCGTCAGCCAAAGTAATACCGATAACGTGTACTCGTACACGTTGGTGGCCCAATGCATGTACTACATGGACGCACGGTAGCTTATCCCTAAGATCAGCCGCTCTCCCCCACAATGTCTTGTGTTTTATGGTGTTCCCTTCAGAATCTCTAAACCTGTTCAGTTTCCAGTGATTAAGATAATCATTGTAAGTCTGAACACAGTAATATGAATCACAGACTATCAAAGTCAGTCTTCCTGTCTCTGTTTTTTCTAGCGCTAAAATAAGGGCTTTGAGTTCGGCTAACTGAGCTGTGCAGTCCTCTAGGGTCTGCGTGTAGGTGTTCTGAGGGTGGAAGACTCCATCCTTCATCACTCCACTCAAGCCTGCGCAAGCGGTTGTGTATTGATGTTTGCTACCTACAGCTGGTTGGGCAATGGCATGCCAAATACTCTTCTTCTGGTGAGCGCTGACCTAGAGGAAAGGTATAGGATGAAAGGAAATTAATCTCCCGTCCCGGCCGTCATACTCATTGCCCACCAGTTCCCACCCATGTCCTGACGCACATACACTCACCATCCTCACATGCAGGCCTCAGCCCCCCTACATGTATCTTCCATCCACACCACTGCAAACAGGCATTGCCCACGCATCGTACTCACAGTGTACTCACCTGTTTGTCTGGAGGACCATAGAGTAGCGTATACTGGGGGAGGACCCCATCCACCAGTTTGTCCAACTCCTCTGCGGTGAGGGGAGGGGCCCTTTCCCCCGACACTGTAGCCATTGTCGCTTCCAGACTGAGGTCACAGCAGCACTTACAGTGTAGGTCCTCTCCTCTTGAAGGTCAGGTATCAAGTGAGTGAACAGATAGAAAATAGCGGTCACGTCCACGGCGGTGCGTACCATCACCACCGGCGTACATCGTCATAGGCTCCTGGAACCCATAGGGCCCAATGATAAGCAATGCTAAGTTGCGTGGCGGTCTTCGACCACCTACAGCGACGCTGCACAACACCAGCGCAGTTACCTCATTTCCCCTTGTCCCTCCTTACAGGTCAGGCAGCCGCCATTTCAGGGGGGCACATGGCATTGCACCTAACTGTCACAGCACAATTTGGCAGATATACGGACAAACAACGCCACACATGTATTTACTCACATTACTGAAAACACACTTGTGCAAACCATGTGGTACATGACCCTCTGCTCACCATTCTCCTCCATAGGGCACACATCCGCTGGGGCAGATGATGAGATGGCGTCATCCTCCGGTGTACAGACCCCTAGTGGACCTGTCGACAATGGAAGACAGACACATCGTTATCACCTACAGACTTGATCGTTCCACAATCCAAGACCAGTGTGCCCAATTGGAGCCAGACCTGGTGTCAGCTATCCGCCATCCCACAGGAATACCCCCTCTAGTGCAGATCCTGTCAGGTCTCCATTTCCTGGCAAATGGCTCCTTTCAAACTACAGTGGCCATGGCATCAGGGATGTCTCAGCGAATGTTTTCTAATGTGTTGACCAGAGTTTGGTCAGCCCAGCTGAAACACATGCGCAGCTACATCATTTTCCCCCAGGTGGAGGATTTGCCCACAGTGAAAGCTGACTTTTATGCCCTGGGACATATCCCCAACATCATTGGTGCCATTGATGGTACACATGTGGCATTTGTCCCCCCCACAGAAATGAACAAGTGTACCGAAATCGAAAAAGCTACCATTCTATGAATGCACAGATGGTGTGTTTGGCAGACCAGTACATCTCTCATGTGAATGCCAAGTATCCTGGCTCTGTGCATGACGCTTACATTTTGAGGAATAGCAGTATCTCTTATGTAATGGGCCAACTCCAGAGGCACCGGGTGTGGCTAATAGGTGAGCCCCAGGTCCCCACACAGTATGACTAGTCGTCTGGGTCTGGCGTCGTCCCTAAGGGTTAGTGTGTGTCTAACAGATATCCCTCGACATTTTCAGGTGACTCTGGTTACCGCAGCCTCTCATGGCTACTGACCCCAGTGAGGAATGCCAGGACAAGGGCAGAGGAATGCTATAATGAGGCACATGGGCGAACTAGGCGTATTATTGAGAGAACGTTCGGCCTCCTGAAGGCCAGATTCCAGTGTCTCCATCTAACAGGTGGCTCCCTATACTACTCACAAAAGAATGTGTGCCAGATAATCGTGGCATGCTGCATGTTGCACAACCTGGCATTGCAACACCAGGTGCCTTTTCTGTTGGAGGATGAGCCTGATGATGGTCTTGTGGCAGCTGTGGAGCCTGTGTACAGTGAGGAAGAGGAGGCAGAGGAAGAAGATATTGACTTCCGAACGAACATCATCATGCAGTACTTCCAGTGACACACAGGTAAGAGACTGGCACTGCTCCTCTCATATCTGACTACTGTAGGACATTGTATAAATCAGCCTCTTAACCTCTGTCTATGGACACTGACAGTTCACTTTGGCTTTCCATTTCACAGATCTGGGTACCTAATTCTGCTATATTTACTGCTGCCAAACAACTGTCATACATTGGTATGATCAAGTGAACATTTACCTTGATATTTGTGGGTGATGTTGTAATTATAAATTTGTGAAACAGACTGACTCCAGATTGGTTTGTGATTCAAGGGTTCATTGTTGTTGCATGCAGGGCTAATGTGTATAGGGGTATGTGGAAGGGGTGATGGTGGAGGTAAGTCCATAATAGAGTTCAGTCTCTGGGCATCATAGGTGCATTGTCCAATAGGGCATAGGAAGGGGAGCAATGTCAGTTCCAGGTGGACAGGGTGACAGAGTGGGCACGAGGGTGACATTCACTAGAGTCTTATTTCCTGGAGGGGCTCTTGGCAATGTTCTCTGTCTTCTGCCTGGATCACAGGGACCATTTGCGGGGTGGTTCTCCTTCTGCAGGGGGTGGGTGCTGGTGGCCTGTTAGTCCTGTGGCGGGGCCTCCTGTCCACTAGCGCCGGCGGACATGGAGGGCTGTTCTTCGGTGTGGCTAGTGTCAGGGGCCCGTTGGTGTGCGACTGCCTCCCTCATGGTGTTGCCCATGTCAGCCAGCACCCCTGCAATTGTGACCAGGATGGTGTAGATGTTTTTTCAGTCCTCTCTGATCCCCAGGTATTGTTCCTCCTGCAGCCGCTGGGTCTCCTGCAAATTGTACAGTATCTGGCCCATGGTCTCCTTGGAATTGTGGTATCCTTCCAGGATGTTGGTGAGTGCCTACTGGAGAGTCGGTTCCCTGGGCCTGTCCTCCCCCTGTTGCACAGCAGTCCTCCCAGTTCCCTGTTGTCCCGTGCCTCTGTCCCCTGAATCCATTGCTTGGGTTAGAGGGTTTGCCTGGGGTCCCTGTAGTGGTGGACACACTGCTGATTGATGTGTCCTGGGGACAGTGGCATGGGCCCGTTGGATGGGTGCTGTGGTGGTGTTTCCTGATGGGGGAGGTTCTATGGTGGGTTGGGACAGTGGCAGGGGAACCAACTGTCCAGAGGTCCCTGATGGGCCGGGCTGGTCATCTTGATCCAGGCGTGCAGAGCTGCTGTCATCACTGTGGGCCTCTTCTGTGAGGGGACTGGATATGGCTGGCACCTCATGTCCAGTGACGTTGGGTAGGGGTCCTGTTGGGTTGTAAATGCATTGTTAATTTATCTGTGTGTGCCATCTTGTGCAATGGGTGTGTTTCCCTCTATTACTGTGCTTGCAATATTGCCATGGCCCTTGTGTGAGTGGTGATTGTGTGCCCTGGGTGAGTCTCTCTCTTGGACATACTTTGGTGATGGGTTTTCATGCATGTCTGTGATGGGTGTCCATGCATTGTTGTTGCATGCAGGGCTTGGTATTGGGATAGGTGGGTTGTGATAGTGGGGTATATGTGAGGTGGTGGAGTGATGGGTTTGAGGGTAGGGGTAGGAGTTAGTGATGGCATGCAGGTAGGGTGGGGGATAAAGTAGTAATGATTTGCCTTACCAGAGTCCAGTCCTCCTGCTACTTCTGTGAGGCACTCAGGATACATAATTGCCAAGACTTGCTCCTCCCATGTGGACAGTTGTGGGGGAGTCCTCTGTACGGCTATCTGGTTTCTGGATACCATGGAACGTACCTTCCCCCGTTGGTCATTCAACCTCTTCCTGATGTCATCCCGTGTTCTTGGATGCTGTCCCACTGCGTTGACCCTATCGACAATTCTCCGCCATAGCTCCATCTTCCTAGCAATGGTTGTCTGCTGCACCTGTGATCCGAGTAGCTGTGGCTCTACCCGGATGATTTCCTCCACCATGACCCTGAGCTCCTCCTCAGAAAACTTGGGGTGTCTTTGAGGTGCCATGATGTGGTGTAAGTGATGTCTGAGATGATGTTTGATGTGATGTGTGGGGTGATGTGTTGGGGTGTGTGGTGTTTTGTGTGTGGATGGTGTATGAGTGATGGTGCTGTGTGCCTCTGGATGCTGGTGTGGTCTTTGCTTTTCTCTCTCTCTGCTTCTTCAAAAAATTTCGATGGAAGGGGTTGTGGGTAATGTAGATGTGTGTTTTATAGTGTTGTGAGTGTGTGGGTGTGGTGTGTCTATGTGTGCCAGGTGTGTGTATTTAGAATTGTCCAATGTGGTTGTGTTTTGTAAGTGTGTGTGAATTTTGAGTGTGGCGGTGTGTACCGCCAATGGTTTACCGCGGTTGAAAGACCGCCGCATTGATTCGTGGGTCGTGATAGTGTGGGCGTATTCCTGTTGGCGTGACGGTGTGGGTTTTGGTACTGCCAGTTTATCACTGACCTTTGCTGTGGCGGATTTGTGTGGGTGTCTGTATTGTGGAGGATTTCTCAGTGTGGGTCATAATACCCGTAGCGGATTTCCGCTGCGGACACGGTATGTTGGCGGCCGTCGGCACGGCGGTCAGTGGAATTTACCGCCAGGGTTGTAATGAGGGCCATAGAGTGTATGATATGTCCTAATACCCTACCATAATAGACCTAACCTTCTATCTAGAGGAGATCTGGGTATGTTAAACCTAATCTGCCAATGTCATGTCCCTGGAAGGAACCCCCAACCCTCGTTACCTTGGAATGCGGTCTCGTGCTCAGACTCTGAAGGAACACAAAGTCCGGGTCAGTGTCAAGGCGACGTGCAGCATCGATAGCAGCGATGGTATCCGGTCGGAATCCCTCTGATTAGCTGTCTAAAGTGTGATGTATTTATACAGATCTACTTGGACCCCTGACATAGGTTGTTCCAAAACAATAGATAACACAACATGCTTGGGACTGTAATTCCTAATGTGAGCACCTACAGTTTGTTTGTCTTTGTTGCATGAGGTGACACCTTAGCGCGGTGGCAGTGATAACATAACTCAAAACAAAATGGCCTAACTATATAACAAGGCAGCCATTTTAGAAGAATTAATTAAATAAATGGTCTAAGACAGAGCAAGCTAAGTAGGTTAAAAGTCACTATATGACGGGGCACAAGTCTGCAAGCCAAAGGCTAAGCTAACTCCTGTTATCCCATTAAAACAAACTAGAATTCACTACATTGCGTGTGTGTTCCCACACAACATCCATGAATTTTGATGCTGCCCCATATTTAAAAAACCACGTGGGGCAGCATCAAAAACCCATGCCTCGCCAGAGCAGGCGTAAAGAGGAGAAACGTTTTCTTCTCTTAATTTTTTTCTCTTCCCATTCTGCAGCACACATAGAATGAGGAAAATGCCTCCACGGATTGTTTAGCAGAGGGTGCCTCTGTTGGGGCTAGGTTGCAATTTCTGCATCGGCACTGGCTGAAAGGACAGGAATACATCATATCTTCTAGATATGGTGCATTCCTGCCCTTTTGCTTTGGCCTAGGGCAGCACAGCTAAAAGACTGGTGGTGCTGCAAATATGGGGCGGCGTCATTCATGGGTGTTGTGTGGGAACTTCACCTTGACCAAGAATAAGGAAGTGCAAGTATCTAAGTTAGGTTTGTTGCTCGAGGCTAAGCAACAAAAACATGGATTAAATGCCATCACAACACTTTCTTTCAGTTACCTTGAGTCATACTATTGCTGGGATTTTGTCAATAAGAGAGAGAGAGATTCATAAATGTTTTAAAAAGTAGACAGTTCTGTCAATAAGAGTTTGTCCTTAATGTATTTTGAAGACATATATCTATAGATTTAACAAATTGTATTTTTATATAATGTCTTGGGCACACTTGTGTATAGAAGTGACTAGTTCATTTTGAATATTTCATTGATTGTGGCATTGTTTGTATCTCATGAGTTGTTATTGTGTGGCACTAATAATTTATAGTATTAATTTCTGTGTTGATAATTTACAACACATGCATTTATATTATTACGTCTGTTACTCACTGCTTCCATTCCTAGGGTTATAGTGTACCCTTAGCTGTACAGATAATCATCCTTTCCTTCACAGCTTATCATTTTCACTGCCTTTTTATTAAGAGAAGTAAATCCGTGTGTCATTGTTCTGTGTATTTTACGTTTCCTCGGACCAATATTTCTGAAAAGCTTACAATGACTCCTCTAGTCACATTGCTTATTTGTTGGGCCGCATTGTTAACCATGCAATTTTTTTCCAGTAGTCAAATTGTTTGGAACTGGGTTTTTTGTCTTATTATCTCAGATAATATGTTCCTTCCTATATTAGTAACTTTAAATATGTTTGATTTAAAAGCACTAATCTCTCAAGTTATTCAACCTCAATTACACCTTCTACCCTTTTACTTTCCCTATTGCTTTTCTACTATTCACCGAGAAGCCTGACAACTTTGCTAGTTCCTAAAAAACTCTTCCCCATTTCTAATTTTTGCAACCTCATTTAGGGGGTGATTCTAAGCTTGGCGGGCGGCGGTAACTGCCCGCCAAGCGGGAACCGCCAGAAGACCGTACCGCGGTCAAAAGACCGCGGCGGTCATTCTGGGTTTTCCACTGGGCTGGCGGGCGACCGCGAAAGTCCGCCCGCCAGCCCAGCGGGAAACACCCTTCCCACGAGGACGCCGGCTCAGAATGGAGCCGGCGGAGTGGGAAGGTGCGACGGGTGCAGTTGCACCCGTCGCGAATTTCAGTGTCTGCAAAGCAGACACTGAAATTCTTTGTGGGGCCCTCTTACGGGGGCCCCACGGCATCCCATACCGCCATCCTGTTCCTGGCGGGCGAACCGCCAGGAACAGGATGGCGGTATGCGGTGTCAGAATCCCCATGGCGGCGCAGATGGCGGATTCCCATGGGCAGCGGAAAGTCGGCGGTACACCGCCGGCTTTCCGCTTCTGGCCGCGGCTGTACTGCCGCGGTCAGAATACCCGGCGGTGCACCGCCAGCCTTTTGGCGGTGCTACCGCCAACCTCCGCCCTGGCGGTATTTACCGCCAGGGTCAGAATGACCCCCTTAATGTTTCATGTCGGAAACAAAACATCGAAGCAACTGCTCTACTCATATCTAGGATTCCAAACAATGCCTTATAATCCTGCAAATTAGGAAGATTGAACTATAATGCCTTACAAACCTGCTAATTAGGAAGTTTAATTAGCAGGATAAACTGTGAGTGAAATACCTCAAACTAGGATGTGAAAGCTTTGTTGAGTAGACAAGCAGCGTGTGTCAAATGAGACATGACTTCTAGAAAAAGGATTGTTTCATATGACTCTTAAAAATGTGTTAAAGTTATCTAGAGTAAGTATAACTCCTGCCCTAATCTAACTATAACTCGCCATCTCGATGCACTGCTAATAACCCCACAAATTACAGCACTCATAACATCATTTATAATGTTACTGTAGCATCTGCAGTAAAATTATTGGTCAGATAACTGTGTACGGCGGGGGCACGAGTTATAGTTACCTTAGGGCACGAGTCATAGTTACTTGAGATAACTCTAACACATTCATTTCTATGGTTTGGTACTTTAAGCCTAACTATAACGTCCCTGTAACCTTTTATTTATTTTTTTAAAGTCTATTTCTAGTTTTATTTTTTTATTCTATTTCCTAATTACAACGTCCCTGTAACCTTTGTTTTTTTCAGTTATAAATATATATATTTATTAGACCACAAAGATGCCAGCGTTCACCAGGGCTGATAGTGCGGTGGTTCGAGCAGGGCTCCGGCTTCCCTTGCAATCAGGAAATAATTGCTCAAACCTACTCCTGTATGTGCAAACGTGGGTTTATTAGGCCTCTCCTGACACGTTTCAGTCCTACTGGAACTTTGTCATGGGTAACAGGAGTAGAGTGACCAAAACAAATATAAGTGTACAAGAAGCAATGAAAGGGGTAATCTTAGAACAGTGTTTTGAATACATTCAAAGTGTATACAGCGTACCTTGTGCTGTCTCCAAAGTATTATAATCAAACCAAGTATAACATTCTGTTCATAAATCAATGCATTTGCAAAACTTGAACATTGTCATCTATGGCTAGAGAATCACATCCTGGCTACCAAACACAGTGTGCAACAGGTTAAAGAATATTACCAAACAAAATCCTGCTGATACGTGTAACTAGAGACCTGATGTGACTAGTGATAACTTTACTGTGCAAATGGCCAGGTGTTGTCAAAAACCACTGCAAACATTACTGGTCTACATCCAGACCATAAATAATCATTTTTGAGTTTAATCTTTAAAAATTCATAACTTGACTTGTGTAACTTGCTTTGGTCTTGTTTTGTTTAGATACATATTTCCTATTTTTCTAAACTGGTGTTGTGTCATTTTGTAGTGTTTTCATTAAGTTACTGTGTGTGTTGGTACCAATACTTTACACCTAGCACTCTGAAGTTAACCCTACTGCTCTGCCAAGCTACCAAGGGGCTAAGTAGGGATTGGCTGAGGGTGATTCTCTTTTACCCTGACTAGAGTGAGGGTCCTTGCTTGAACAGGGGGTAACCTGACTGTCAACCAAAGACCCAATTTCTAAAAGGTAGTTATAGTTAGGGCTTAGTTTCACGAAGAAAAACGTTTTTTGGTGTGTTTATAACTTTTGCAATTTGATCCCTTTGGAATTTGAAAAATGTGAACTTCCAATATATATTTCCCATAGAGAATTTAAACATGACTGCACCCAAATGGATTTACAACAATAATGGCAGAAAGCTTGATCTTGGCCCATAAAGATCTCTACATGTGATTTGGTGTACACCTGTTTAGTAGTTTTGGAGATCTTAAAGGAAACAGAAATATAGATATCCAGGGGCGTGGATCCTGCATTTGACAGCCAGCAAGGAAGTGTTGGCAGCCGTCTTGGGACTCAGACTCAGCTGTGTCCCAAAAAAAGGAGTAAAAAAATAAAGAGAATGAGCCTGAGTAGGAATACTCTGACATCCTTGGCCTGGTGGTGGGGTCCCACAGGAACCCAGCTAGAGGTCAAAAACATAATTTTTTTAAATGTTTGCCATAAAAATCACGGAGGATCACCTAATCTCTACAACATTAAAAAAAAGCAGTCTTCCACACTTGTTTGTACTTCAGCCCCAGAGTGGACCAAGTCTGGGGGCAAATAAGTATAGTGGGGAGGGAGCACTTGAGGCCCCACTCCCATAGCTGATTTAGGCACCAGGGACCACCGCCACCCTGGGGCAAGGCCAATTTCACTGAAAAACCAAGGGTTACAGGGACTTTATGGATAGGAAATACAATTATAAAAAATCCATAGAAATTCACTAAAAATGTTCTAAGGTGACTATAACTCACACCCTTGCCATGCACTGTCACTTACAACACATATTACATGAATAATCACACCTTCTATTACATCATATAGAATATAAGTCCAACATTTTTTATTCCTTCGCTGCCAAGCCTTTTCCCCCTCAGGTGCCAACCCATTTTTGGCTATTTGGGGCAGTCCATGCTTAGGACCTCAAAATGTTTTGTCCACATTAGCTACCTATGCCAAATTTGCGTCATTTTTTTCCAACGTCCTATGGATTCTAGAGGAACCCAGAGTTTGTGGGTTCCCCTGGAGGAGACCAAGAAATTAGCCAAAATACAATGAACATTTTGATTATTTTTTTTAAATGGAAAAAATGGATGCAGATGAAGGCTTGTGTTTTTTCCCCTGAAAAGGACACCAACAAAAGATTTGCGGTGCCAAAGGCACCATCTTCCCAGCTTTCAGGAACAGGCAGACTTGAATCTGAAAACCACATTTTTCATCATAATTTTGGCATTTTACTGGGACATACACCATTTGTACTATTTTTTGTGCTTTTAGCCTCCTTCGACTTAGTGACAGAAATGGGTAAAAAAACAATGCCGGACCCCAGGAAGCTAAACATTTCTGGAAAGTAGACACAATTCTGAATTCAGCAAGGGGTCATTGTGTAGATCCTATAAGATTTTCCTATAAAAAATGACAGCTGAAATAAAACAAATATTGAAATTAAGGTAAAAAAACTGCCATTTTTCTCCATGTTTCACTTTGTAACTTTTTACTGTGATGTCAGATTTTTTAAAGCAATATACCATTAGGTCTGCTGAATTTTTTTGGTTGTAGCCATGAGAGGCTGGGGTAACCTGAGTCACCTGCAAATATCGAGGGATTCCTGTGAGACACACACTAACCCTTAGGGACAACCCCATACCCAGACACCAACTTATACTGGGTGGGGACCTTGGGCTCACCTATTAGCCACACCCGGTGCCTCTGAGGTTGGTCCATCACATATGGGATGCTGCTATTCCTCAAGATAAATGGGTCATGCACAGAGCCAGGATACTTGGCATTCACATGGGAGATGTACTGGTCCGCCAAACACATCATCTGCACATTCATAGAGTGATAGCTTTTTCCTATTCCTCAACACTTCTTCGGGGGGGACGAATGCCACATGTGTACCATCAATTACACCAATGATGTTGGGGATATGTCCCAGGACATAAAAGTTAGCTTTCACTGTGGCCAAATACTCCACCTGGGGGAATACGATGTAGCTGCGCTTGTGTTTCAGCAGGGCAGACAACACTCTGGACAACACGTTAGAGAACATTGGCTGGGACATCCCTGATGCAATGGCCACTGTTGTTTGAAAGGAACCACTTGCCAGGAAATGGAGTACTGACAGGACCTGCACTAGAGGGGGGATTCCTGTGGGATGGCGGTTAGCTGACATCAGGTCTGGCTCCAACTGGGCACACAGTTTGTGGATTGTTGCACGATCAAGTTTGTAGGTGACTATTACGTGTCTCTCTTCCGTTGTCGACAGGTCCACCAGTGGTCTGTACACCGGAGGATGCCGCCATCTCATCACCTGCCCCAGGAGACATGCCCTATGGACGAGAACAGCAAGCATAGAGTCAGGCAACACTGAGGTATCACAACATGTCATTTGCATACATTTATTAATCCGCAATGTGCCTGTTACTGTGTGTATTCAAGGCCCGCATTGGTGTGAAGCAGTTAATATGAATGCCATGTGGCCCCCTGAAATGGCGGCTGCCTGACCTGTAAGGTGGGACAAGGGGATATGAGATCATTGTGCTGGCGTTGTACACTGTCGCGGTAGGCGGTCGAAGACCGCGGCGCAATCCTGCATTGGTTAACATTGGACCCTATGGGACCGAGGAGCCAATGACGATGTATGCCGGCGGCGACGGTACGCACCGCCGCTGATGTGACCGCCATTTTCTGTCTGTTCACTCACTTGATACCTGACCTTCAACAGGAGAGGACCTACACTGCAAGTGCTGCTGTGACCTCAGTCTGGAAGCGACAATGGCTCATGTGTCTGGGGAAAGGGCCCCTGCCTTTACTTCGAGGAGTTAGAGAAACTAGTGGATGGGGGTCCTCCCCCAGTACACACAACTGTACAGTCCTCCAGACAAACTGGTGAGTACACTGTGAGCATGGTGCATGGGCAATGCCTGTTTGGGGTGGTGTGGATGGAAGATAAATGGGGGGGAACTGAGGCCTGCATGTGCGGACGGTGAGTGTATGTGGGTCAGGGCTAGGGTCGGAACATGGGCCAATGAGCATGATGGTCCAGACGGGTAAAGATTTTCCTTTTCCCCTGTACTATTCCTCTAGGTGAGCGCCTACCAAAAGAAGGCTATTTGGCGTGCCATCGCCAAGGACTTCCGGACCCTGGAGGTCCACCACAGACGGAGCACCCACTGCCGGAAAAGATGGGAGGACCTTCGCCGCTGGAGCAAGAAGGCGGCGTAGGCCCAGCTGGGGATGGCCTTCCAACGTGGGAGGGGTGCCCATCGCACCATGACCCCCCTGATGTTCCGGATCCTGGCGGTGGCGTATCCGGAGTTGGATGGGTGCTTGAGGTCATCACAGCAGCCACAAGGGGGTGAGTACACTCTCATTCAGCTGACCCTGCGCCCAAAACCAGGTGTCAGGGTGGGGGAGGTGGTTAGTGGGTTCCCCTAGGCCAGGGCGATCTTGGTAGACAAGGTCCCTTGTGAGGCAGGCTCAGTGGCACCCCAACCCCACTAGTGGTTAGTGCCTTCTACACATAGTCAGGCTCCTGTGACTTCCATTTGTGCAGCAATCGGGCTTAGGCCTTGTACCCCATGGGCATGTGATTAATCTAGGAACTATAAGTGCATGGCGTACTGCAGTGGGCTGCTGTGTCTGTAGTGTCCGCCAACGGTAGTGGTGTTGCATGCACAGAACATGTCTTTCTTCTGTCTTTCACCCCCCTTTTTGTGGTCTCCCTGTTCTTGTGTGCAATAGCATCATCAGGCAGAGGAGCATTGGCACTGGAGCAGGAGGGAGCTGCATTCCACTTCGCCCTGGAGGGTGAAACAACAGAGTCTGAAGCCACCAGTGGGACGGAGGGCGAGGGGAGCTCCACAGCGGGGACAGGAGCAGACAGCACTGACGGCGATCCTCCTCTGATGGGAGCTCCCTTGCGGTGGCAGGCCCCTCTTTGTCCCCGCATCAACAGGTACAGTCGCCACCCCCCTACCAGCACTGCCCTCCCAGCCGCCCATCAGCGTGTGTCCCGTGCCCGCTCACCCAGGAGGGTGGGCATCTACTTTGCCTGAGCCACCTCAGGCCCTGCCCCAGTCAGCCCTGCTGCCCTCAGTGAGGAGGCTATCGACTTCCTGAGATCCCTCCCTGTTGGGCAGTCAACCATTCTGAATGCCATCCAGGGTGTTGAGAGACATTTGCAACAAACAAATGCATACCTGGAGGGCATTCAGTCTGGTGTGGTGGCTCAACAGAGAGCATTTCAGGCTCTGGCCTCCGCACTGATGGCAGCCATTGTCTCTGTCTCCAGCCTCCCCCCTCCAACTTCCTCTACCCAGTCCCAATTGCCTCAACCCCAGCCTATCCCAAGCACACCTTCAGACCAACATTCACCCAAATCAACACACAAAAATGGCTCAGGCAAACACAAGCAGAATACTTCATCTCACAGGCACTCACACAAGCACCATCCCCATGCAGACACGCCAACATCCACTGCCTCCACTGTGTCCCTCTCATCCTCGTCATCCACCTCCCTCCCAGTAGCGTCTCCAATCACACCTTCATGCACTACATCCTCATCCACTACCTCCATCACCAGCACGCCCATCACAACACACCCCTCACTGGCAGTCACTACCCCCACATCCATGCACACCTCCCGTGTGTCCTCTCCCAGTGTGTCTTTGACCCCTCCTCCCAAAGTACACAAATGGAAAAACCCACCCACCCAACAGCCATCCACCTCAAAATAGCATCAAGCCCATGCACCTGCACCCAAACTCAGCAGACCATAAACTGAAGGGCAGGTCAGGAGAGAGCATGATGGCACCGACTGAGGGACCAGTGTCACACCTTCTGTCCACGTCGACGCCAACCTGTACGGCGGAGAACACTGCCACCTGCACCACCACAGACCCCGCTGCTAGCATCGCCACCACAGACCCCGCAGCCAGCACCGCCACCACAGACCCCGCAGCCAGCACTGCCGCCACAGACCCTGCAGCCAGCACCACCGCCACAGACCCCGCAGCCAGCACCGTAGTGTAGGAGGCTGGACTGGCTTGTAGTGAGTACCAAGGGGTACTTGCACCTTGCACCAGGCCCAGTTATCCCTTATTAGTGTATAGGGTGTCTAGCAGCTTAGGCTGATAGATAATGGTAGCTTAGCAAAGCAGCTCAGGCTGAACTAGGAGACGTGTGAAGCTACTACAGTACCACTTAGTGTCATATGCACAATATCATAAGAAAACACAATACACAGTTATACTAAAAATAAAGGTACTTTATTTTTATGACAATATGCCAAAGTATCTTAGAGTGTACCCTCAGTGAGAGGATAGGAAATATACACAAGATATATATACACAATAGCAAAAATATGCAGTATAGTCTTAGAAAACAGTGCAAACAATGTATAGTTACAATAGGATGCAATGGGGAAACATAGGGATAGGGGCAACACAAACCATATACTCCAAAAGTGGAATGCGAACCACGAATGGACCCCAAACCTATGTGACCTTGTAGAGGGTCGCTGGGACTATTAGGAAATAGTGAGAGTTAGAAAAATAACCCTCCCCAAGACCCTGAAAAGTGAGTGCAAAGTGCACCAAAGTTCCCCTAAGGACAAAATAGTCGTGTTAGAGGGAGAATGCAAGGAAAACACAAATCAGCAATGCAACAACGATGGATTCCTGTCTGAAGGTACCTGTGGAACAAGGGGACCAAGTCCAAAAGTCACAAGCAGCTCGGAGATGGGCAGATGCCCACGAAATGCCAGCGGTTGGTGCAAAGAAGCTCTTACTAGGCTGAAGAACTGTGAATACTGCAGGAACGACAAGGGCTAGAGACTTCCCCTTTGGAGGATGGATCCCCCACGCCTTGGAGAGTCGTGCAGAAGTGTTTTCCCGCCGGATGGACGCCAACAAGCCTTGCTACACGCAAATCGTGCGTTTGGCGTTTTTGGACGCTGCTGGGGCCCAGGAGGGACCAGAAGGTCGCAAATTGGACCTGCAGAGAGAGGGGACGTCGAGCAAGACAAAGAGCCCTCACTGAAGCAGGTAGCACCCGGAGAAGTGCCAGAAACAGGCACTACGAGGATGCGTGAAACGGTGCTCGCCGAAGTTGCACAAAGGAGTCCCACGTCGCCGGAGACCAACTTAGAAAGTCGTGCAATGCAGGTTAGAGTGCCGTGGACCCAGGCTTGGCTGTGCACGAAGGATTTCCGCCGGAAGTGCACAGGGGCCGGAGAAGCTTGCAAAGTCGCGGTTCCCAGCAATACAGCCCAGCGAGGTGAGGCAAGGACTTACCTCCACCAAACTTGGGCTGAAGAGTCACTGGACTGTGGGGGTCACTTGGACGGTGTTGCTGGATTCGAGGGACCTCGCTCGTCGTGCTGAGAGGAGACCCAAGGGACCGGTAATGCAGCTTTTTGGTGCCTGCGGTTGCAGGGGGAAGATTCCGTCGACCCACGGGAGATTTCTTCGGAGCTTCTGGTGCAGAGAGGAGGCAGACTACCCCCACAGCATGCACAAGCAGGAAAACAGTCGAGAAGGCGGCAGGATCAGCGTTACAGAGTTGCAGTAGTCGTCTTTGCTACTATGTTGCAGGTTTGCAGGCTTCCAGCGCGGTCAGCGGTCGATTCCTTATCAGAAGGTGAAGAGGGAGATGCAGAGGAACTCGGCTGAGCTCATGCATTCGTTATCTAAAGTTTCCCCAGAGACAGAGACCCTAAATAGCCAGAAAAGAAGGTTTGGCTACCTAGGAGAGAGGAAAGGCTACTAACACCTGAAGGAGCCTATCACAAGGAGTCTCTGACGTCACCTGGTGGCACTGGCCACTCAGAGCAGTCCAGTGTGCCAGCAGCACCTCTGTTTCCAAGATGGCAGAGGTCTGGAGCACACTGGAGGAGCTCTGGACACCTCCCAGGGGAGGTGCAGGTCAGGGGAGTGGTCACTCCCCTTTCCTTTGTCCAGTTTCGCGCCAGAGCAGGGGCTAAGGGGTCCCTGAACCGGTGTAGACTGGCTTATGCAGAATTGGGCACATCTGTGCCCAACAAAGCCTTTCCAGAGGCTGGGGGAGGCTACTCCTCCCCTGCCTTCACACCATTTTCCAAAGGGAGAGGGTGTCACACCCTCTCTCAGAGGAAGTTCTTTGTTCTGCCATCCTGGGCCAGGCCTGGCTGGACCCCAGGAGGGCAGCTGCCTGTCTGAGGGGTTGGCAGCAGCAGCAGCTGCAGAGAAACCCCAGGAAGGGCAGTCTGGCAGTACCAGGGTCTGTGCTACAGACCACTGGGATCATGGAATTGTACCAACAATGCCAGGATGGCATAGAGGGGGCAATTCCATGATCATAGACATGTTACATGGCCATATTCGGAGTTACCATGGTGAAGCTACATATAGGTAGTGACCTATATGTAGTGCACGCGTGTAATGGTGTCCCCGCACTCACAAAGTTCAGTGAATTGGCTCTGAACAATGTGGGGGCACCTTGGCTAGTGCCAGGGTGCCCTCACACTAAGTAACTTTGCACCTAACCTTTACCAGGTAAAGGTTAGACATATAGGTGACTTATAAGTTACTTAAGTGCAGTGTAAAATGGCTGTGAAATAACGTGGACGTTATTTCACTCAGGCTGCAGTGGCAGGACTGTGTAAGAATTGTCAGAGCTCCCTATGGGTGGCAAAAGAAATGCTGCAGCCCATAGGGATCTCCTGGAACCCCAATACCCTGGGTACCTCAGTACCATATACTAGGGAATTATAAGGGTGTTCCAGTAAGCCAATGTAAATTGGTAAAAATGGTCACTAGCCTGTCAGTGACAATTTGGAAAGAAATAAGAGAGCATAACCACTGAGGTTCTGATTAGCAGAGCCTCAGTGAGACAGTTAGTCACTACACAGGTAACACATTCAGGCACACTTATGAGCACTGGGGCCCTGGGTTACCAGGGTCCCAGTGACACATACAACTAAAACAACATATATACAGTGAAAAATGGGGGTAACATGCCAGGCAAGATGGTACTTTCCTACACAACCCCCCCCCCAAACGAAGGACAATAAGACTAGCCATTACCTGATGAGTCTTCATTGTCTAAGTGGAAATATCTGGAGAGTCCATCTGCATTGGAGTGGCTACTCCCAGGTCTATGTTCCACTGTATAGTCCATTCCATGTAGGGATATGGACCACCTCAACAATTTAGGATTTTCACCTTTCATTTGTTTTAGCCAAAGTAGAGGTTTGTGGTCTGTCTGAACAATGAAGTGAGTGCCAAACAGGTATGGCCTCAACTTCTTCAGAGCCCAGACCACAGCAAAGGCCTCCCTCTCAATGGCAGACCAACGCTTTTCTCTAGGGGTCAACCTTCTACTAATAAAAGCAACAGGTTGATCCTGGCCCTCAGAATTAAGTTGTGATAGGACTGCCCCTACTCCTAATTCAGATGCATCAGTTTGGACATAGAATTTTTTAGAGTAACAAGGGCTTTTCAGGACAGGTGCAGAGCACATGGCCTGCTTCAGCTCCTCAAAAGCTTTCTGACAGTTTGCTGTCCATAATACCTTTTTAGGCATTTTCTTGGATGTGAGGTCATTAAGAGGGGCTGCAATGGAGCCATAGTTCTTAATGAACCTCCTGTAATACCCAGTGAGGCCTAGGAAGGCTCTCACCTGAGTCTGAGTGGTAGGGGGAACCCAATCAATAATAGTTTGGATTTTCCCCTGAAGTGGTGCAATCTGTTCCCCACCAACAAGGTGTCCCAGATAAACCACCTTACCCTGCCCTATCTGGCACTTTGAAGCCTTGATAGTGAGGCCTGCCTTTTGCAGGGCCTCCAAAACTTTC
This sequence comes from Pleurodeles waltl, assembly GCF_031143425.1. NCBI lineage: Eukaryota > Metazoa > Chordata > Amphibia > Caudata > Salamandridae > Pleurodeles > Pleurodeles waltl. Next base: position 589,447,449 of record NC_090436.1, on the reverse strand, counting down.
CAAAGGTGGACCAGGTGATCATCCCAGCTGGAGCTAAAGACAGCTATATCATCCAAATATGCTGCACTGAAAGCTTCCAGCCCTTGCAGGACTGTGTTCACCAACCTCTGAAAAGTGTCAGGTGCATTTTTCAGACCAAAAGGCATTACAGTAAACTGGTAATGTCCTCCAATGGTTGAAAATGCAGTCTTAGATTTAGCATCTTCTGACAATTTGATCTGCCAATACCCTGCAGTCAAATCAAAAGTGCTTAGATACTTGGCAGATGCCAGTGTATCTATGAGCTCATCTGCCCTGGGTATAGGGTGAGCATCAGTTTTGGTTACTAAGTTGAGACCTCTATAGTCGACACAAAACCTCATTTCCTTCTTTCCATCTTTAGAATTGGGTTTTGGTACCAGTACCACAGGAGAAGCCCATGGACTGTCAGAGTGCTCAACCACTCCTAGTTCCAACATCTTCTGAACTTCTTGCTTTATGCAGTCCCTGACATGGTCAGGCTGCCTATAGATCTTACTTTTGACAGGTAAACAGTCTCCAGTATCTATAGTGTGCTCACACCAAGAAGTGGTGCCTGGCACAATGGAGAAGAGTTCTGAAAATTGTCCTAGGAGATTTATGCAATTATCTTTCTGCTCAGCAGTAAGACAATCAGCCAAAACTACACCTTCCACAAGAGCATCTTGTTCTGTGGAAGAGAAGAGATCAGGTAGAGGATCACTGTCTTCTTCCTGTCCCTCATCTGTTGCCATGAGCAGGGTGAGATCAGCCCTGTCATAGTAGGGTTTCAGGCGGTTGACATGGAGCACCCTAAGGGGACTCCTGGCAGTGCCTAAGTCAACCAAGTAGGTGACTTCACCCTTCTTTTCAACAATTGTGTGTGGACCACTCCATTTATCTTGGAGTGCTCTTGGGGCCACAGGCTCCAAGACCCACACTTTCTGCCCTGGTTGGTACTGAACCAAAACAGCCTTCTGATCATGCCATTGCTTCTGGAGCTCTTGGCTGGCCTGAAGGTTTTTACTGGCCTTTTTCATGTACTCAGCCATCCTTGATCTGAGGCCAAGTACATGATCCACAATATCCTGTTTAGGAGCTTTTAAAGGTTGTTCCCAACCCTCCTTTACAAGTGTGAGTGGACCCCTAACAGGGTGTCCAAAAAGAAGTTCAAAGGGGCTGAATCCCACTCCTTTCTGGGGTACCTCCCTGTAGGCAAAAAGGAGGCATGGTAGAAGGATATCCCATCTCCTGCGGAGTTTTTCAGGGAGTCCCATAATCATGCCTTTGAGAGTTTTATTAAATCTCTCCACCAGTCCATTTGTTTGTGGATGATAGGGTGTTGTGAACTTGTAAGTTACACCACACTCCTTCCACATGGCCTTTAAGTATGCAGACATGAAATTGCTTCCTCTGTCTGATACTACTTCCTTTGGGAAGCCCACCCTGGAAAATATTCCCAGGAGGGCCTTTGCCACTGCAGGAGCTGTAGTGGTCCTTAAAGGAATAGCTTCAGGATATCTTGTGGCATGGTCCACTACCACCAAGATAAACCTATTGCCTGAAGCAGTAGGAGGGTCAAGGGGGCCAACTATGTCAACCCCTACCCTTTCAAAGGGAACCCCAACCACAGGCAGTGGGATAAGGGGTGCCTTTGGAGTGCCACCTGTCTTGCCACTGGCTTGACAGGTTTCACAGGACTTACAAAATTCTTTTGTGTCCTCAGACATCCTAGGCCAATGAAACAATGGTACCAATCTGTCCCAAGTTTTCATTTGACCCAGGTGCCCAGCTAAGGGAATGTCACGTGCCAGTGTTAGGAGGAACTTTCTGTACTCCTGAGGAATCACTAATCTCCTGGCAGCTCCAGGTTTAGGATCCCTATGCTCAGTGTACAAGAGGTTGTCCTCCCAGTAAACTCTGTGTGAGTCACTGACATCCCCATTAGCCTGTTTGACAGCTTGCTGTCTGAGACCCTCTAATGTGGGACAGGTTTGCTGTGCCACACTCAGCTCCTCTCTGGCAGGCCCCCCTTCACCCAAAAGCTCAGCAGTGTCTGCTTCCAGCTCCTCTGGTGTAGGTTCTGCACAGGGAGGGAATTCTTCTTCCTCAGAAGTAGAATCCACTGTAGAGGGAGGGATAGTAGGAAGTGGTTTGCTTCTACTAGCCCTAGCTTTAGGGAGCACTTGGTCCATTGTTCCAGGATCCAAGCTTCCCTGTCCTTTTTGCTTTTTGGCCTGAGCCCTTGTCAAAGCAAAAATATGCCCTGGGATGCCCATCATTGCTGCATGGTCCTCCAACTCCACATCTGACCAAGCTGATGTCTCCAAATCGTTCCCTAATAGACAGTCTACAGGTAAATCTGAAGCTACCACAACTTTCTTTGGACCAGATACCCCCCCCAGTTGAGATTTACAACAGCCATGGGGTGGCTTTGTGTTATGTTGTGAGCATCGGTTACTTGGTACTGGTGTCCAAGTATGTGTTGTTCAGGGTGCACCAGTTTCTCAATCACCATTGTGACACTGGCACCTGTGTCCCTGTAGGCCTGGACCTCAACACCATTTATTAGGGTTAGTTGCTTGTACTTCTCCAAGTTATGGGGGCAAGCAACCAAAGTGGCTAAGTCAATAGCCCCTTCAGAGACTAAAGTAGCCTCTGTGGTCTCCCTAATCAGACCAACCCCAACTAAATTACCAAAAGTGAGCCCAGCTACTCCCTTGGATTGGCTATTAGTAGGTTTGCTCCCACCACCACTGCTATTAGTAGGGACACTAGGTGTAGCAGTAGGGGTTGTAGTGGTAGGAGCTGTGGTGCCTTTCTTTGGACAACTGGGATCTGTTGTCCAATGGCCTTTTATTTTACATAAATAGCACCATGGTTTCTTTTCCTTGTTCTGATTAAAGGAGGATTTGGGCCCACCACCCCCACCAGAGTGTTTTTGTGGGCCTGATGAAGACTCATTTTTAGATTTGTCCCCACCCTTGTCAGAAGACTTACCATCCTTCTTTTTGTTGCCATCTTTGTCACCCCCTGTATGAACTTTTCTGTTCACTCTTGTTCTGACCCATTTGTCTGCCTTCTTTCCCAATTCTTGGGGAGAGGTCAGATCAGAGTCCACCAAGTACTGGTGCAACAAATCAGACACACAATTATTAAGAATATGCTCTCTCAGGATCAAGTTATACAGGCTGTCATAATCAGTAACTTTACTGCCATGTAAACACCCCTCCAAGGCCTTCACTGCCTGGTCAATGAAATCAACCCAGTCTTGTGAAGACTCCTTTTTGGTATCTCTGAACTTTATCCTGTACTGTTCAGTGGTTAAGCCATAACCATCCAGGAGTGCATTCTTAAGAACTTGGAAATTATTAGCATCATTTTCTTTTACAGTAAGGAGCCTATCCCTACCTTTTCCAGTGAATGATAGCCATAGGATAGCAGCCCACTGCTTTTGAGGGACATCCTGTACAGCACAGGCCCTCTCAATTGCAGCAAACCACTTGTTAATGTCATCCCCCTCCTTATAAGGGGGAACTATCTTGTGCAGATTCCTGGAATCATGCTCTTTTGCAGGATGACTATGGGGAATACTGCTGCTGCCACCATGGGTATCTAAACCCATCTTCTGTCTTTCCCTCTCTATTTCTAAAGACTGTCTATCCAAATCCAGCTGTTGCTTCTTGAGCTTCAGTCTGGTTTGCTCCACTCTCAATCTATTGAGCTCCCTTTCTAACAATCTGTCATCAGGGTGGGTGGGAGGGACATTTCTAGATACAGAGGTATGATGGGAATGAACAGAAGGAGACCTGTCCCTTACAAGGGGCACCCTAACAGCTTGGCTACCAGCATAATGTGAGAGCACATCATCAGTATGATGTGATTCAACCTCTGTACCAACTATGCTAGACTGTCTAGTAATGGGCAGGCTGAGAAGTTTCTTTCCTGAACCTTTTCCTGGGGGAGTCCCTGGATCAGATTGAGAACCATTAGCTACTTTTTCTACAGATTGGGCACTTATGGCCTTATCCTGTACTCTAAGCATATTAATTAACAGTTCTAAGGAAGGATTCTTCCCTACACTCAAACCTCTCTCTATGCAGAGACTCCTTGCTCCTTTCCAGCTAAGGTGATCATATGCAAGTTTGGACAGTTCAACTTTTTGGCCTGTGCCAGACATTTTTTAGAGAGAGTTAAAGTGATAGCAAAAGAGAAAAAAGTTTTCAGAACTTTTTGGAAAGACAGAAAAAACTTTTTAAACTTTTAAGAACTTTTTGAAAGTTTAGAAGTACTTTTCAGCACTTAGAAAAGAGTGAAAAGAGGAAATGCAAAACTTTTTGGCTATGTGTATATACACTGACCTTGTTTTGTATATTTTTCTCTTATGAAAAGTACAATGACAAGAGTGGTAAGTAGTCTCAAAGCACTTATCCCACCGCTGCACAACCAATGTAGGAGGCTGGACTGGCTTGTAGTGAGTACCAAGGGGTACTTGCACCTTGCACCAGGCCCAGTTATCCCTTATTAGTGTATAGGGTGTCTAGCAGCTTAGGCTGATAGATAATGGTAGCTTAGCAAAGCAGCTCAGGCTGAACTAGGAGACGTGTGAAGCTACTACAGTACCACTTAGTGTCATATGCACAATATCATAAGAAAACACAATACACAGTTATACTAAAAATAAAGGTACTTTATTTTTATGACAATATGCCAAAGTATCTTAGAGTGTACCCTCAGTGAGAGGATAGGAAATATACACAAGATATATATACACAATAGCAAAAATATGCAGTATAGTCTTAGAAAACAGTGCAAACAATGTATAGTTACAATAGGATGCAATGGGGAAACATAGGGATAGGGGCAACACAAACCATATACTCCAAAAGTGGAATGCGAACCACGAATGGACCCCAAACCTATGTGACCTTGTAGAGGGTCGCTGGGACTATTAGGAAATAGTGAGAGTTAGAAAAATAACCCTCCCCAAGACCCTGAAAAGTGAGTGCAAAGTGCACCAAAGTTCCCCTAAGGACAAAATAGTCGTGTTAGAGGGAGAATGCAAGGAAAACACAAATCAGCAATGCAACAATGATGGATTCCTGTCTGAAGGTACCTGTGGAACAAGGGGACCAAGTCCAAAAGTCACAAGCAGCTCGGAGATGGGCAGATGCCCACGAAATGCCAGCGGTTGGTGCAAAGAAGCTCTTACTAGGCTGAAGAACTGTGAATACTGCAGGAACGACAAGGGCTAGAGACTTCCCCTTTGGAGGATGGATCCCTCACGCCTTGGAGAGTCGTGCAGAAGTGTTTTCCCGCCGGATGGACGCCAACAAGCCTTGCTACACGCAAATCGTGCGTTTGGCGTTTTTGGACGCTGCTGTGGCCCAGGAGGGACCAGAAGGTCGCAAATTGGACCTGCAGAGAGAGGGGACGTCGAGCAAGACAAAGAGCCCTCACTGAAGCAGGTAGCACCCGGAGAAGTGCCAGAAACAGGCACTACGAGGATGCGTGAAACGGTGCTCGCCGAAGTTGCACAAAGGAGTCCCACGTCGCCGGAGACCAACTTAGAAAGTCGTGCAATGCAGGTTAGAGTGCCGTGGACCCAGGCTTGGCTGTGCATGAAGGATTTCTGCCGGAAGTGCACAGGGGCCGGAGAAGCTTGCAAAGTCGCGGTTCCCAGCAATACAGCCCAGCGAGGTGAGGCAAGGACTTACCTCCACCAAACTTGGGCTGAAGAGTCACTGGACTGTGGGGGTCACTTGGACGGTGTCGCTGGATTCGAGGGACCTCGCTCGTCGTGCTGAGAGGAGACCCAAGGGACCGGTAATGCAGCTTTTTGGTGCCTGCGGTTGCAGGGGGAAGATTCCGTCGACCCACGGGAGATTTCTTCGGAGCTTCTGGTGCAGAGAGGAGGCAGACTACCCCCACAGCATGCACAAGCAGGAAAACAGTTGAGAAGGCGGCAGGATCAGCGTTACAGAGTTGCAGTAGTCGTCTTTGCTACTATGTTGCAGGTTTGCAGGCTTCCAGCGCGGTCAGCGGTCGATTCCTTATCAGAAGGTGAAGAGGGAGATACAGAGGAACTCGGCTGAGCTCATGCATTCGTTATCTAAAGTTTCCCCAGAGACAGAGACCCTAAATAGCCAGAAAAGAGGGTTTGGCTACCTAGGAGAGAGGAAAGGCTACTAACACCTGAAGGAGCCTATCACAAGGAGTCTCTGACGTCACCTGGTGGCACTGGCCACTCAGAGCAGTCCAGTGTGCCAGCAGCACCTCTGTTTCCAAGATGGCAGAGGTCTGGAGCACACTGGAGGAGCTCTGGACACCTCCCAGGGGAGGTGCAGGTCAGGGGAGTGGTCACTCCCCTTTCCTTTGTCCAGTTTCGCGCCAGAGCAGGGGCTAAGGGGTCCCTGAACCGGTGTAGACTGGCTTATGCAGAATTGGGCACATCTGTGCCCAACAAAGCATTTCCAGAGGCTGGGGGAGGCTACTCCTCCCCTGCCTTCACACCATTTTCCAAAGGGAGAGGGTGTCACACCCTCTCTCAGAGGAAGTTCTTTGTTCTGCCATACTGGGCCAGGCCTGGCTGGACCCCAGGAGGGCAGCTGCCTGTCTGAGGGGTTGGCAGCAGCAGCAGCTGCAGAGAAACCCCAGGAAGGGCAGTCTGGCAGTACCAGGGTCTGTGCTACAGACCACTGGGATCATGGAATTGTACCAACAATGCCAGGATGGCATAGAGGGGGCAATTCCATGATCATAGACATGTTACATGGCCATATTCGGAGTTACCATGGTGAAGCTACATATAGGTAGTGACCTATATGTAGTGCACGCGTGTAATGGTGTCCCCGCACTCACAAAGTTCAGTGAATTGGCTCTGAACAATGTGGGGGCACCTTGGCTAGTGCCAGGGTGCCCTCACACTAAGTAACTTTGCACCTAACCTTTACCAGGTAAAGGTTAGACATATAGGTGACTTATAAGTTACTTAAGTGCAGTGTAAAATGGCTGTGAAATAACGTGGACGTTATTTCACTCAGGCTGCAGTGGCAGGCCTGTGTAAGAATTGTCAGAGCTCCCTATGGGTGGCAAAAGAAATGCTGCAGCCCATAGGGATCTCCTGGAACCCCAATACCCTGGGTACCTCAGTACCATATACTAGGGAATTATAAGGGTGTTCCAGTAAGCCAATGTAAATTGGTAAAAATGGTCACTAGCCTGTCAGTGACAATTTGGAAAGAAATGAGAGAGCATAACCACTGAGGTTCTGATTAGCAGAGCCTCAGTGAGACAGTTAGTCACTACACAGGTAACACATTCAGGCACACTTATGAGCACTGGGGCCCTGGGTTACCAGGGTCCCAGTGACACATACAACTAAAACAACATATATACAGTGAAAAATGGGGGTAACATGCCAGGCAAGATGGTACTTTCCTACACGTAGTGACTGCCACCCCCGCAAGTGCCGCCGCGACTGACACCACCTCAAGCACCGCCAGTGGCCCCGCGACATCCTCAGCCTGTGGCACTACCGCAGACATGGCTACCATCCCCAGTGGTCAGTCGTCCAAGGCTGGTGGTGAGTTCCAGGACCCTGGGAAGCTTCCATGAAGCATTACTGTCATCACAGTTGTACCTGCATATGGAATGCGAAGCTGCAGCAGTGTGGGGTATGTCACTGCCTCCATGGCGTATCATGCTACCTGTACCTCAGCAATCTCATGGCACACACACCCAGGTGAGGGAATTGTACCGGCCACACTACGCGTGGAGCACTCTGGGCACCAAGCCCCCTCCAGAACCAGGGGAGAAAGGCATCCACTACCTCAGTCCTTGGCAGGATGAAGCACTCTGGGCACAAAGCCCCCTCCAGAACCAGTGGAGTATCTCATCCACTACCTCAGTCCTTGGCAGGATGAAGCACTCTGGGCACAAAGCCCCCTCCAGAACCAGTGGAGAAAGGCATCCACTACCGCAGTCCTTGGCAGGAAGAAGCACTCTGGGCACAAAGCCCCCTCCAGAACCAGTGGAATGTCTCATCCACTACCTCAGTCCTTGGCAGGATGAAGCACTCTGGGCACAAAACCCCCTCCAGAACCAGTGGAGTATCTCATCCACTACCTCAGTCCTTGGCAGGATGAAGCGCTCAGGGCAGAAAGCCCCCTCCAGAACCAGTGGAGACTGTTATCCACTTGAGAGACTGTGGCTTTGCACTCCCCAGGATAAAGCAGTGGGCAAACCACCCATTGGAGAGACTTGAGAGACTGCGGCTTTGCACTCCCCAGGATAAAGCAGTGGGCAAACCACCCACTGAAAAGACTTAAGAGACAGTGGCTTTGCACTCCCCAGGATAAAGCAGTGGGCAAACAACCCACTGAAAAGAGTTGAGAGACTGTGGCTTTGCACTCCCCAGGATAAAGCAGTGGGCAAACCACCCACTGAAAAGGCTTGAGAGACTGTGGCTTTGCACTCCCCAGGATACATCAATGGGCATGGAGCCCCCTCGTGGAGCAGCGGCGTAGTGCGTTCATCAGGCTGAGGTGCCCCCCATCCCCCTCCCCATGAGGTGCCTGTATATTTTCTATGTGATGCCCCTCCAGTGTTCTCTCCGTTTGGAGTCAGGTATCATGTGTGGGCCTCGCCCATGCATTTTGGGCCCAGTGATCCACGGACAATGATTGGTGCACTATCCGGACTTGTGTAGTTGGTGTACATATTTGTATATGCTGGATTTTGACTTTGATTAATGGATTTTTATTGACTACAATTGTGACAATAATTTCCTTTTGTCCTTGCGTTATTCAAGGGGGTGTGTGGGGGGGGGTGTATATGTAATGTTGCAGGATGTATTTGTGAGTATGGTGTTGTGGGTGAGGGTGGGGGTGGGGGTGTTGCGTGTTGCGTTTGTGTGTCACTCTCTTTTCCCACCCCCCTGTGTTGTAGGTGCAGTACTCACTGTGGTTGTCGCCGCCGTCGTTGGAGCTCCTGATAGTAGAGGAGGAAGACCATCGCCGGCAGGATCTGCAATTCAGGCTCCATGGCGTCCTGGTTCCTCGTGGGTTGTGGAGAGGTGAGTGTTTTCCCTTCTGTGTACTGTTTCCGCCGTGTTTTTATTCGCATTGGTTCTGCCCCAGAAAAGGTTACGGATAGCCGTGTTATGATAGGGTGGGTGGCACATTGTCTCCCGCCAGTCTATTGGCGGTGTCCGCTGCGCTGTTTGTTTGTACCGCCATGGCGGTTGGAGTGTTAAAGTGGCTGTCTATGTTGGCGGTTTCCACCATGGTCGTAATACCATTTTTTTCCGCCGGCCTGTTGGCGGTATTTCCACCGCTTTAACACCGACCGCCAGGGCTGTAATGAGGGCCTAAATCTCAAAATATGCATTCTAGTGCCTATAAACAAAAAGCACCAACAGGGGACATCTGGTGGTGCTTGACCAGAGCAAGGTAAAAAGTTGAGGCTGACTGCAATGAATTCCTGCTGGGATACGATGAGCAGGAGGCCTCGGTTAAAGTTTTACCTTCGCACGTAGAAATTTTTCTGAAGCTTTTCTCCCTCGATTTTGTGCGGTCCTCTCCAGCAAGCCGATTTTAATGCAACATTGTTGGATTGCCTTTCTGCAAGCCCCCAGTCAAATCCTGTAAGTCTGGAGCTCTGGAGCTTTCAGCAGTACAAACCTGAACTTCAGGCTGAGTCGCAGTGAAAGGTACCTGGCTTGACTCACAATGGCAAGTCGGTTCACTTCTGAAGCATTTTTTCAAAGTTGATCCAAACTTCTGGATCTTCTTCCAGCAGTCCTTCTGGGGTCCTTGAATCATCAATCCATCAATCAATCAATCAATCAATCAAGTCTTGTAGAGTGCTGCTTGTCATCCTGGGGGCTTTCCAGGCCCTGTAGGGGCCATGCATAATGTGGCCAGGTGGGGATGTTGGTTGAAAAGCCAGATCGTGAGCTGCTTACTGAACTTCTGTAGAGAAGGGCAAGTTCATAGGTTGGGGGTAGGTCATTCCAGGCTTTGGGTGCAATGTAAGAAAAGGATCGACCCCCGGCACCATTGTGTTTGATGTTGGAAACATGGGTTAGGGTGTGGTGGAGTTCTCTAGTTGGTTGGTAGAAGTGGAGGTGGTTGTTTAGGTAGGCAGGACCTGCATTGTGAAGGGCCTTGTAGGTGTGGCTGAGAAGCTTGAAGAGGCATCTGTGCTGGACCAGGAGCCAGTGGAATGTCCTGAGGTGAGGGGTGATGCTGGCTCTTCTTGGGAGATTGAATGTAAGACTGGTGGCTGCATTCTGGATGGTCTGGAGTGGTTTAGGAGTTGTCTCGTGACTCTGGTGTAGAGAGAGTTGTAATTGAGTCGGCTGGTGATGAGTGCTTGAGTGACGATTTTTCTGGCTGATAGCGGGATCCAGTGGAATATCTTCCTGAGCATGCGCAGGATGTTGAAACAAGCTGCTGAGACGGTGTTAGTTTGTTGCTTCATGGTGAGTTGGGTGTCTAGTATGATTCCTAGATTGCATGAGTGGTTGGTGGGGGTTGGTGGGGGGGTTGAGGGTTGGCAGCCACCATGAGTCATCCCAAGGGGAGGGCTTGTTTTTAAAGATAAGGACCTCAGTCTTGTCAGAGTGCAACTTGAGGCAGTTGGTCTTCATCTATGTAGCAATGTTGGTCATGGTGTTCTGGAAGTTGGTCTTTGTGGTTGGGTCGTCATCTGTGAGGGAGAGGACTACCTGTGTTTCCTCGGCATAGGAGATGATGTTGAGTTCGATGCGTGTGAAGGGTGTTATGTAGGTGTTGAAGAGGGTGGGACTGAGGGAGGAGTCCACTGAGACTCCGCAGATGATGTCTTTGGGCTCAGAGCTGAAGGGTGGTAGGAGGATTCTTTGTTTATGACAGGAAAGGAAGGAGGATATCCAATTGAGTGTGTTGCATTGAATTCCTAAGCGTGAAGTCTGGCGATGAGGGTGGGATGAGAGATGGTGTTGAAAACTGCAGAGAGGTCTAGGAGGATGAGGGCAGTTGATCCTCCTTGGTGAATGAGGCATCTGCTGTCATCAGTGGCTGCAATGAGGTTTCTGTGCTGTGGTTGGGTCTAAAACTGGATTGGGAGGCATCAAGCAGGTTGTTCTGTTCTAGGAAGTCTGTGAGTTGGCAGTCGATAACTTTTTCTAATAACTTCATGGGGAAGGTGCGAAATTGAGCAGTATTTTTCAGTTTGTAGGGGTTGGCTGAGGGTTTCTTGAGGAGGGGCTTGACCTTGGTGTGCTTCCAGGTGGCTGGGATGGTGGCCAAGTGGAGATGGAAGTGTTGATAAGGGCATTTCTGATGGTCTCGCTTCCGAGTCTATAGATGTGATGGGGCAGGGGTCTGAGAGGGATCCGGAATAGAAAGAGGACATGATGGAGATTGTGTCCTCAGTGGAGAGAAGTTTCCATTCCGAGAGCAGGTGGGGGTGGGGGGTGTTCTAAGGTATGGAGGTGGTCGGCGATGGTGTGCTGCGGGTCAAAGTTGTTGTAGATCTCTATGATCTTGTGGTGGAAGAAGTCTGAAAGTGTCCACAAACTTCTCCAAGATTCTAGAAGCCCTGAGTTGCTCAATGGAAGTTTGGAATACAGTTATCAGAATGCACCTGGTCAGAATCCTCAAATGGCCTTCGGACGCTGGTCAGCTGTGCTCTTCTTGCAGGACTTGATGCAGGGTACTCTAGTCAGCTCCTTTGTACCTGTAGCTTACAGGGAGTCTACCCCTGGAGTTGCAGAAGAAAGGCAAAGTCATTTTCTTGATGAAGCCCAAAGAGTGCAGCTCGTACAGTTCTTGTGATTGCAGTCCTTCAGGTGCAGAGCAGGGGTTCAGCAGGGCAGTCTTTCTTCTCCAGTGTCTTCTTCTAACAGCAATCTAAAGAGCTGGGCAACTCTGCCATATTTATCCTTGCTCCTGGGTTGGTACGCAGGGGGCATCCATCTCTCTGGGGTGACCACTTCCTGTGAAGTCTGACAAAAATCAATCCCAGAAACATTCTTTAAAAATCCAACATGGAGGAAATCTCTCCTTGGAGGTTACATCTGGCTGACCCCTCCCACTGGTGTGGCTATGTTTCCCTAACACAACTCTTCCAAGCACTCTCCTAATTATTGGGGCTCAAATCTGTCTGGGAGAACAAGAAATGAGGGAGGTCCAGTTTCTGTTCCAGGTGGCTTTTCCTCCTTTGAAAGCCAGTTTGGCCACTCTTTCCCATCCAGATCTTCCATCTGCTGCAGCAGTTCTCCTCCCCCCATACGCTTCCTTTTTTTCAGCCAAGGCCAATTTACATCTCATTAAGGCACCTGGCTCAGGCTGAAAAGGGACTGACCAATGAGAAAAAGGGCACTACAAGGCTGATTTTGATACTTTTCAGAAAGAGGTCTAAAACTGTTTCTATGTACTAGTTTTAACAAACACAACCGTGTTGTTTGTTCTAACCTTTAATTTGATACCAAACTTAGTACAGTTAGCTCTTTTTAGTGGAAATGAAATGTTTTAATTTGAAATAAAGCCTGCTGGTTTTAGCCTATGGGACAGGTGTACTACAAAGAGGAACACATATTTGCCATGTTTTCCTCACCAAGGCTTATAAAACATATTTTATAAACTTCTTGCTTATATTTACACTGCACCCAAACCTTGAGGCATTTAGGGTAGACCTTAGGGGTGACATATGTGAAAATATGGTAGTTTGAGACTTTGGAAGTACTTTTAATTCCAAATGCAAATTTGGGATTAACTTTAAATTAAAAGCATCCAGGAAGGCTGGCCTACCTTTACAATAACACCATGGACCACAGCACGTCACCCAGGGGTGCCCTGACTACACTGGGGTCCTTAAACCTACATGCCCTACCACATACTAGGGACTTATAGGTAGGTTGTCAGAGCCAATTATAATTATGCCTAATTTGCATATACTATTTTATACAGAGCACTGGCCCTGGGACTGGTTAACAGTGCCTAGGGCACAGCCAGAGTCAGTAACCACCAGTATCAGTCAGATCGTTGCAGGGTGATCAGGGCAAAAAGGCTGACCATCTCATGCATCCCAGCGCTAAACCCTAAAATTACTCTTATGTCCCTTCGCACTACCCGCACCTAAACCATTTTTTATAACATAATAATTATGCTATTAAAAGACAAAACTTACCTGAGTAGGTAAGGCATGTGTGGTAAAAGCACAGATACTCAAATGTGTGGTACTTAGTTGTGTGATAAAGGCTGTATGTTTATGGCATTGCATGGTTAAGACCTTTTTGTAAAGGATGTTTCCTATGGCTTTTTAATATACTGTGCCCAGAGCATGTGTTTGTCAAAACCTGTAATAAATAATAAGCTTTCTATCCTGATAAAAGAGGCTGTATGGAGCCCTAGTATTCCTAAAGTGAATAACATTTATAACTCAACCACATGTCCCTTTTCTGACAATTATATTTCCTGTTTATTTAAGTAAATTCAACAATTTCAATTTAGAGGCAGTGGCACCAATGCAGTGTTTTTTGGCTGCTAATTGAAATCTATTCTATCCACTTGAAAAGCATAGGAGAACAAGAGCACAGGCCTGGTACACAATATTGCAGTTATTGTAGACATGACCTTAATGTTTTATCAGGTGCCAAGTGTAATGTTTGACCTGGCCTATGGTAATTTAATCAATGTAATTAAATTAAGAAGATACAGTAAGTCATTCTCCTAGAAATTATGAGTCAGTTTATCAAGGTTTTGTGTCACCCTTGCATCACGCAAAGGGGTGCAAGAGCAATGGAAAACCTAAGTGAGATGTATCAAGCACCTTAAGGCCACCTTGCATGGACCTGTTGGCTTGATGAATCAAGAGTAATATAAGGCAGTGCAAATCGCTGCCTTGCGTTACTCTGCAACAGGGAGGTGTTCCATGGGTCCAGCATAGGAGTTCCCACACATCCACCCATGGCTTTTGGTTCATTCCCAGATTTACCAGTAGTGCTAGACCTGAAATGAGTCGAAATATCTTTATTTCTCCTAGCTTTTTCCTCTTCCTATGTGTGCTGCGTTTTTCAGCACACATCAAAAGCTGAAAATGACTCTATGGATTGTTTTGTGCAGGAAGGTGTCCCTTCCTACACAAAAACAATCCTGCCTACACACAGGCACCCTTGCACCATGACACATGAATGCCTACAATGGTGCTAGGCAGCCAGAAGTGTGCCAGTCCTGGGAAAGGACAGGAATGGACCATGTGATGTTGAATATGGCTCATTCTTGTCTTTTTACCCAGCGCAGCAAGGTGGCCGGCTATATTGTGCTGCATGAAAGAATTATAAACATGGGCCAACAGTTTTTTTGTCAAGTCCATAATCAGATTCCTTTTAGTGTTAGGTGGAATTTACTGCACTACACTGGGCACTGCAATACCGTTGGTGCCCTTACATACTTATGTAAGGGCACGAGGGGTATGCAGTCCATTGTAGTACACTCCATAAACTTTGGTGAACTTCCATAAGTATGTAAGGGCACCAAGGGTTATTTAGTGTACTGTAGAGCACTGCCTAATCCTCGGTGCCCTTACATAATTATGTAAGGGCACCGAGGGGTATGTGCTGCCCCTTGGCAGAGTTCCACAGTATTTTATTGTAATTCCATGAAATTCTGTGTAAGGAAACTCCGCCAATTCTGCTCACCTCCAATTTCTTTAGATCACTCTCTGTCACTGGGTGATAATTATGTGGCTCGCAGAGATTTCCTAGTTCACATTAAGACTCATAATCTGTTTGAAGGTGTTTTTTATTCTTGTATATTTGTATTTCACCACCCTGCTTTTCATTGTTTTCAGCGAGACCAGATTTTGTCGATTTATATTTTTATCGAAAGAACCCTTCCCTACTTGGCCTTCCATGAGCTGGAACAGTAATTGAGTAATTTGTGCCATGACTCCTGTGCATAGAACGAGATTAGCACTTAAGGAACAAAATCCTTGCTGTTGGTGCTGCATGAATGTTGAGACTAAACACTAAGTAGCAGCTCATAACAGCTTGCAGCCGTGTTTAATCAGTCACATATTGACATTTCAACACAAGCTTTAAGCAAAAGTCAGAGTCTGCATTCCTAAGGAAAATACTTTATAGGACAGAATCAATCCTATATCTCCCTTGTTTACAAAATCAATGGGCATTCAAACCAGTGTTTGTGTAAAAAGCCTTTTAAGCTATAAACGTTTACTTTGAGGCTAAACACCGTGACTAGAATTATTTCCATGTATTTAGATACAAATAGGCACAAGGTCAGCTCCAAACACCTGATTCATTGTGACAATTTAGAGGAGACAGACCGTCGCTATCAGATTCCCTTCTCTTCTGGCCACTGGGAGACTTTGGAAATTCTGGGCTATCACACACCACCAAGGCAGTGTGCAATGCTTGCGGATTTGTAGTGGCACACGGCCAAGGATACATTTCTAAAAATAGGCATGAATATGCAAGCACTATTCTAATTTATAAGAACAAACTGTGTGCATTGATAATGATTGCAGAGACACATACCAGTTTTTCTTGGAATATTTTCTCCAGTCGATGAAAGACTCTGGATTGCCTTCTGGTGCAGAACATAAGGGCGGGGAAAAGAGTGAATTTGCTTGAAAGTGTGTGGTTGTCCATAGCAAAAGTGCAACAGCTAATACTTTTATTGTTACCCCTGAATCTCTTTACACCCTGCTATCTGGGTTACCTAGTCATCAGTTGCATGATCAATTTGGGATTCTCTCCTGCCAAGCTAGGAACTCTTTACAGGCGAAAGAGGCAACACATATCAACAGACTACTGTATGGCTCCATTGTCTAAAGAAGCATCCTTCTTGGATTGGGAGAAATTCAATTACCAGCTGTTAATTCCCAGCAGAACTTGCACATGTAGGCTATTAGCACCTATTCCACCACACAGGTAAACAAACCGGCCAATTGCCTGATCTGATCCATGTCCCTCCTTCAAACAAAGGCTCAGCTTTGATTGCAAATGAACAGTCAATTATGCCGCAAAAGGCCAAACCAATAACAACGTTCAATACAAGTTGAAAATTAGAGAATAATGGTTTCTTTGAAAGAAGATATTATAGACTGACACTAAAGGCTGAATAGTTGGAGTTGAAAGGTGAAAGATTATACACTGGCATATCTCAATTGGCCAAGTACTCAAATGGGCATATTTATAAGCCCCTTGCTCCACCGTTGCATCACTTCTTCTGACGCAAGAGCAGTGCAACCCTCAAAATCGTATCTGTGATGCCATGCAAAGACATTTTTCATGGCTCTGAATGTCCTCATAGATATGAAGTAAGGCAAGGCAGCGCAAATCTATGTGTTTACTTACTCTGCATTAGGGAGGTGTTCCATGGGTGTTGCAGGGGGTATTCCCATGCAACACCAATAGATTTTGGTGCATCCCCAGATTTACAAGAATTTGTAAATCTGGGGATGCGCCAAAACCTTATGCCTCCCCAGGGGAGGTGCAACAAGGAGAGATATCTTAATTTCTCCTAATTTTTACCTTTTTCCATGTGTGCTGCTTTCTGCAGCAGACAGAGAAAGAAGAAAAAGCCTCCCAGGATTGTTTTTGTGCAGGATGGTGCCCCTTCCTATACAAAAAAATTCCTGCTACAATGCAGCCACCCTTTCACCAAAGGTGTAAGGGTTCCTGCATTGGCACTAGATAGCCCATTGTGCACCAGCGCAGAAGGAGGGACAGAAATTAGATGTCTGCTGTAGATACAATGTATTCCTGACCTTTTATTTTGAAGCAGGGCAGTCCAGCAAGGTGACTTGCAGCACTGCCCTGGACCAAATCGTCATAAATATGCCCCAAAGTGTTTGTTAAAAGGGCATTCTTCAGACTTTTGGGATCTTTCAGGAAGTAAGCTTTCTAGTCAGTCTTATTCATGCGTTTTTATGTCTGTGTCTCCTCTCTGAAAGGTGCTTTGAGGGTTTCCTCTGCCATCTCAGATTACCTCCATGGAAAATAATTTAAAGGAATAGGTTTGCAAAATATGTCTTTTTTTGAAAATAATTTCTTTCTTATTATGTCAGTTGGGTAGGCAATACACCAAGGGCTCAGAGCAAGGAAGGCAATGGGTCCTTTGGCTGATGTTTGCATTTGACAATACAGCAATACTTAGGATTCAGTGGGCCCCTCAGGCCCTGGGACCCACTATCACTGCACCTGCTGTACAAATGGAAGCTACGCCCCTGGATGTCTGCAGGTGTCTATGGCTAGTATCATGCTTGATGACTTCACATGTCTTATGGGTTTTTTGTTTTAGAATCAGAGAAAGTAGCTGATTTGGCTTGTCTTTGAAACCTTTTGTGGTTTTTTGCTATGGTGGTTTGTCAGCAATAAATTTCTGATGCTTTTATTCCTAATTTTGAGTTTATTGTTTGTCTGCACTGTCCCTTCCTGTCTCATGGTTTTACATTTTTTAGGTCTTTTATCCAGAATGGGTCGAGTCTTTTGTCCTGGTAGAGATCTGATCCTGTGGTGACTGTATTTTGGTGACATGCCAGGGGGCCTATTACAGATAGGGTGCACCTATATTGTTTGCACCACAACGCACTTTAAAACAGTTGAGCCGAATGCAAACAGAGAAAGTGCACCCTATTAGGTAGAATGTGCTGCCCTTAGGTTAGCCGTAAACTCGTGCTGCTCCCAGGGAAGTGTATTTAAGAGAAATATAGAGAATCTGTTTAAATGCTGCTCCCTGTTTCTCTGCAGGTGGCAATCTGCCTAGACTTCCATGAGAGGAAAGAGATCCCCTTGCAGGTGGGTACAAAGAGCGACTACACCCACCTGCAATGGGATACCGGGGGTTCATTAGATCCCATTTCTCCGCCCTCTCTCAATAGCTCTGACACTATGACCATCATTATGGCACTGGCTGTAAATCCCACTTACCGCCATGCTGACGGGCGCCAACTTACTGCTGCCATTGCGGATATCCGTTCACCATATTTTGGCACACACACACCAATCCGTAAGTATTCAGCCACATACACAAATCCGCCAGACCAAAGGTCAGTGATAAACTGGCGGTCCCAAAACCCACACTGTTACGCCAACAGAACTACGCCCACCACATGATGACCCACGAATCACCACAGTGGATATTCAACGGCGGTAAACCATTGGCGGTACAAACCACCGCGCTCACAATGGACACCCACATGCAAAACAACACCACATTGGACAATTCAAACAACACACACCTGACACCCGTACACACACCAACACCATTATAAAACACACACACACATTACCTACAACCCTTTACGAATACAAACCATTGCCAGCAGAGAGACACCAAGACCCCTGACACAACTAGAGCCACACACTACGCACACCTATACACCACTCACGCACTCCACATCACCCCAACACATTACCCAACACACCCTCACCAACACACATCACTCAACACCCATGGCACCACAAAGGCACCCCGTTTCACAGATGAGGAGCTAATGGTCATAGTGGAGAAAATTGTCAGGGTAGAGCCACAGCTATTTGGAGCACAGGTGCAGCAGATATCTATAGCTAGGAAGATGGAGCTATGGCAGAGAATCGTGGGCGGCGTCAACTCCGTGGGACAGCACCCCAGAACTAGAGATGACATCAGGAAGAGGTGGAATGACCTATGGGGGAAGGTACATTCCATAGATGCAAGAAACCAGCTCGCTATATAGAGGACTGGCGGTGGACCACCACAACTCACAGCACGGGAAGAGCAAGTCTTGGCAATACTGCTTCCTGAGGGCCTGGGCGGAGTCAGAGGAGGACTGGACTCTGGTAAGTCAACTCTCTACTACTATCACCCCCCTACTTGCATGCCATCACATACCCTCACCCTCATCCTCACCCTCACTCCCATCACTCAACTAATTCCCACACACCCCACCATCACATCTCACTCATCTCAATGCCAAGCCCTCGCAGCCCTGCATGAACACTCATCACTAAAGCATGCACACTATAGAGAATTACCTTTCCCACCATACACTAACATACACAAGTGAAAGCTGGCAGGGCAAAACCAACACAAGAGGGGAAGCCACGGATGTGCAATATGTCAGACACAGAAACCATAACACATCATTTAGATCCCCACAGGTACTCCAGCCACTGTCAGTGGAGAGAGGGTGCCCGCACTATCCAGTACCCCAACTGAAGTGGCCCACAGTGATGACAGCAGCTCTAGTCTTCAGGATGTGGATAACCTACCTGGCCCATCAGGGACCACTGAACAGCCGGTTACCCAGGCCCAGTCACACACCAGCATGCCCTGAATGAGGAGGCTATTGACCTCCTGAGATCCATCTCTGTAGGGCAGTCAACCATTGTGAATGCCATCCAGGGACTGGCAGCCCTGATGCAACAATCTAATGCATTCCTGGAGGGCATTCACACTGGATTGGCGGCCCAACAGAGATTGATTCAAGCTCTGGCCTCCTCTCTGATGGCAGACATTGTCCCTGTTTCTACCATCCCCCCTCCAACTTCCACTGCCCAGTCCCATTCCCCTCAAAACCAACCTATCCCAGGCACACAAGCACCACACTTGATCCCACAGGCACTCACACAAACTCCATCCAGTTGCACACTCAACAACATCCATTATTTCCACTGTCTCCCTCTCTTCCCCCTCCACCACCTCCCTCCCAGTCACCTCTACACTCACACCTGCATGCACTACATCATCATCCACTACAGCATCATCACCACACCTAGCAGAACACACACCTCACTGGCAGACACCTCCACAACAGACATGCATACGTCCTCTGTGTCCTCTCCCACTGTGTCTGTCCCCCCTCCTAAAGTACACAAACTCAAGCACTCAGACACCCAACAGCCATCCACCTCACAACAGCATACAGCCCATGCACCTACACCCAAAAGCAGCAGACAGACAACTCCAACAACCACTCCCTCATCCTCCACTCCCATTCCTTCTCCCTCTTCCCACCCCAATGTCCCTAAAAAACTGTTCCTTTCTACCATTTATCCTCTTCCCTACCCCCCATCGTGCACGTATGGCCAGTGTATCACAAACCCAGCCAAGCACCTCAGCAACACGGTCCACGGGCCCAGTCCTAACCACACCCACTAATGGTGGAAAGGGATCCAGGCCACATGTATTTAGGGGAAGGAGCCTGCACCAGCCAGCCTAAAGGGGAAGGAGCCTGCACCAGCTGGCAAGAAGGGAAAGGAGCCTGCACCAGCAGGCAAGAAGGGCAAGGAGCCTGCACCTACCACCAGAAAGGCCAAGGAGCCTGCACTTGCCATCCGAAAAGGTGTATATTTTGGTGTATATTTATACAGTCCAGGTAGTGCTCCAATGAAGTCTGTGGAACACTGGGCCCAAACGGTATGGGCGAGGCCCACACGAGATCCCCAACCATGATGGAGAGAACAAGAAAACATGCACCTCAGGGGGAGGGAAAGGGGGGGCACCTCAGTCGGTTGAATGCACAACGCCAAATCCACGAGGGGGCCACATGCCCACTGTTCAATCCTGGGGAGTGCAAAGACACAGTCTCTCAAGTATCTACAGTGGGTGGGTTGCCCACTGTTCCATGCTGGGGAGTGCAAAGCCACAGTCTCTCAAGTCTCTACAGTGGGTGGGTTGCCCACTGTGCAATCCTGGGGAGTGCAAAGCCACAGTCTCTCAAGTGGATAACAGTCTCCACTGGTTCTGGAGGGGGCCTGGTGCCCAGAGTGCTTCATCCTGCTAAGGACAGAGGTAGTGGATGACAGTCTCCACTGGTTCTGGAGGGGGCCTGGTGCCCAGAGTGCTTCATCCTGCTAAGGACAGAGGTAGTGGATCACAGTCTCCACTGGTTCTGGAGGGGGCCTGGTGCCCTGAGTGCTTCATCCTGCTCGTGACTGACTCAGTAGCATAAGTGCCCTTGGCGCTCATGGGCTAGCGGTGCTTGGAGTGGCGGTGCCCTGTTCAGCGGTGCATGAGGCGGTGGTGCCCTGTTCAGCGGTGCTTGGAGCAGCGGTGCCCTGTTCAGCGGTGCATGAGGTGGCAGTGCCCTGTTCAGCGGTGCATGAGGTGGTGGTGCCCTGTTCAGCGGTGCATGAGGCGGTGGTGCCCTGTTCAGCAGTGCTTGGAGCGGCGGTGCCCTGTTCAGCGGTGCTTGAGGCGGCGGCGCCCTGTTCAGTGGTGCTTGGAGAGGCGGTGCCCTGTTCAGCAGTGCATGAGGCAGCGGTGCCCTGTTCAGCGGTGTTTGGAGCGGCGGTGCCCTGTTCAGCGGTGCTTGAGGCGGCGGTGCCCTGTTCAGCAGTGCTTGGAGAGGCGGTGCCCTGTTCATCGGTGCATGAGGCGGTGGTGCCCTGTTCAGTGGTGCTTGAGGCGGTGGGCTCCTTTGCAGCGACTCAGCTGCTGGCGGTCCTCTCTGTCCCAGCGGGGCTTGAGCTGGCGGTCCTCTCCAGCCCAGCGTGGCTTGTGCTGGCGGTCCTCTCTGGCCCAGCGGGGCTTGCGCTGGCGGTCCTCTCTGGCCCAACTGGGCTTGTGCTGGCGGTCCTCTCTAGCCCAGCGGGGATGACGGCGGTGGCCTCCTGGGCAGCGAGGATGATGGCAGTAGCCTCCTAGGCAGCGGGGATGATGGCGGTCTCCTCCGCCGTGCTGCTCTTCCCAGACTTGCCTGGTTTCTTGTGGCCCTTCCCCACCTTTGAAGGTGTCTCAGCTGACTCCACACTCTCACCGGGACCCCTGGGAGCGGCTTTGGTGGCTGAAGTCTTCCCCCTCTCCCGCCCGGCAATGGGCAACTTCTGATGCTTGACAGGTGGGGGGCTGTGCGTGCTGTGGCTCCCTGCCACACTGGCTGCCCTGGTGGCCAGTGCACTCCACATTCCGGTGACTACAGGCACCACTGGTCCCGGAGATGTTGTGGCTGAGGTGGCTGAGGTGCTAGGTTGGGACCTGGAGAGTCAGGACCTAGGAGACGGACGAGGTGGGGGAGGTGTGGGAAAGAGGTCAAGGTTGGACAGGAAACGTTTTTGGGAGACACTGGGATGGGTAGATGGAGGGGGTTTGGGAGTGGAGGAAGAGGTTGTGGTTGTAGGAGGTGTTCGTTTGGTGACTTTGGGTGAAGGTGCATGTGAGGTGGATGGCTGTTGGGTGGGTGTGTGCCTGCATTTGTGTATCTTGGGAGGTAGCGTCAAAGACACACTGGGAGAGGACACAGGGGACGTGTGGAGGGTAGTGGGGGTGTTGACTGCAGGTGAGCGGGGTGTGGTGGTGTGTGTGTTGGTGATGGCAGTAGTGCATGCAGGTGTGATTGTAGACGAGACTGGGAGGGAGGAGGGAGATGAGGAGGAGGGGGACACAATGGAGGCAGTGGATGTTGGTGTGTCTGCATGTGTCTGATGGTTGCGTGAGTGCCTGTGGGATGTGTGGTGCTTATGTTTACCTGAGCTTCCCTTGTGTGTTGACGTGTGTGCATGCTGGTCTGAAGGTGTGCTTGGGATAGGCTGGGGTACAGGGGATTGGGTCTGGGTGGAGGAAGTTGGAGGGGGGAGGCTTGAGACAGGGACAATGGCTGCCATCAGTGCTGAGGCCAAAGTCTGAAAAGCTCGCTGTTGGGCTGCCTGACCAGAATGAATGCCCTCCAGGTATGCATTGGTCTGTTGCAACTGCCTCTCTACACCCTGGATGGCATTCAAAATGGTAGACTGCCGAACAGTGAGGGACCTGAGGAGGTCAATGGCCTCCTCACTGAGGGCAGCAGGGCTGACTGGGGCAGTGGCTGAGGTGCTTGGGGTGAAGGAGATGCCCACGCTCCTGGGTGAGCGGCCACGGGGCACACGCTGAGGGGCTGCTGGGAGGGCGGTGCTGGTGGGGGGGTGGCTGTAGATGCAGGGGGCACAGAGGGGCCCGCCACCGCAAGGGAGATCCCATCAGAGGAGGAGTCGGTGTCTCTGGTCTCAGCTCCTGTCCCCGACGTGGAGCTCCCCTCGCCCTCCGTCCCACTGGTGGCTTCTGACTCTGTTGTGTCACCCTCCAGGGCCATGTGGGATGCAGCTCCCTCCTGCTGCGGTGGCACTGCTCCTCTGCCTGATCATGCTAATGCACACAAGAACAGGGAGACCACAAAAAGGGGGGAAGATAGAAGAAAGACATGTTGAAGGCATCCAATACCGCTACCGTTGGCGGACACTACAGACACAGAAGCCCCCGCACTACGCCGTGCACTTAGAGTTCCCTAATTGATCACAGGGACATGGGTTACAAGGCCTATGCCCGATTGCTGCACACATGGAAGTCACAGGAACCTGACTAGGTGTAGTTGGCTCTGAACGCAGGTGGGGTAGGGTGCCACAGGGCCTGCCTTAAAAAGCGACCTAGCCTACTAAACTCGCTCTAGCCTAGGGAAACCCACAGCCCAACTCCCCCACCCAGACACTTACAATGCACGCTGAATCAGCAGAATGAAAGTGTACTCACCACCTTGTGGCTGCTGTGATACCCTCAAGCGCCCATCCAACTCCGGATACGCCACCGCCAGGATCCGGAACATCAGGGGGGTCGTGGTGCGACGGGCACCCCTACCACGTTGGGAGGCCATCCCCAGCTGGGCCTCCGCTGTCTTCTTGCTCCAGCGGCGAATGTACTCCAATCTTCTCTGGCAGTGTATTTGGAATTGTCCAATGTAGTAGTGTTTTGTAAATGTGTGTGTATTTTGAGCGCGACGGTGTGTACCGCTAATGGAATACCGCGGTTGTAAGACCGCCGCGTGGATTCGTGGGTCGTGATAGTGTGGGCGTATTCCTGTTGGTGTGACGGTGTCGGTTTTGTTATCGCCAGTTTATCACTGACCTTTGGTGTGTCAAACTTGTGTGGGTGTCTAGATTTTGGGGGATTCCGAGCTGCGGGTCATAATGGCTGTGGCGGAATTCCGCGGACGTGGATGTGTGTTGGCAGTCTTCTGCACGTCGGTAAGCAGCTTTTACCGCCAATGTTGTAATGAGGGCCTAAATATTTTATTTACTTAACTTGGATTAAAAAACCT
Source organism: Pleurodeles waltl (assembly GCF_031143425.1). Taxonomy (NCBI): domain Eukaryota; kingdom Metazoa; phylum Chordata; class Amphibia; order Caudata; family Salamandridae; genus Pleurodeles; species Pleurodeles waltl. The sequence continues at coordinate 589,423,392 of NC_090436.1, read as the reverse complement.
TCTCACAGTTATTTTGACTAAAACATGGATTTATGAGTTGACAAAGGGCTTCTAGAGACCACATTGAGTGGGCAGTGAGAATGATCACACAGGGTCTGCACTAGTAGGCCTCACCCATGATTAAAGAGGTGTGTCTCTGCATCTATGACACAATTGTATCAGTACTTCCCTATATATGAGTGTAAATGTAGGAGACCAATATAGAAGTGTCATTAGAAATTATATTAAATTAACTAGTATGTGACTGTCTGTTTTAGTACCTATATGGCTCTCTAAATGAGTAGGTAAGTGGCTATAAAAATACTTCAGTGCCTGTGTTATGGAATAGAGGAGTATGTGGGTATATATTGTACTGTCTTTTATACAGTTGCATACATAACTACTTTCTGAGTATATAAGTAAATGTAGAAGTCTCTGTGTCACCCTCTGACCCGGTGAGACAGAAGATCTATGCTTTTGAAACATGTATGTCAGTTTCTTAATAAGTAGTATAGTCTATGTAGTGCCTGGCCTACGGGTATCGAAGTGCATTAGTACATTTCTAAAACTGAAAAGGGCATCTCTCAATCACTTAAGCACAAACGGCATGTGTGATAGCATACCCTACAGCATATCTCAGAGGTGAGTTATTTCTACAAAAATGTAAGTTTAAGATTTCACACAGGACATTTAGAGGCAAACTTGAGTGGGCAGTGTGAGTGCACACACAGGCTGTGCAGTAGTATGCCTCAACCATGATTAAAGCAGTATATGTCTAGATACATAACACGATTGTGTCACTACTTGCCTATATTTCTCACTGAATGCAGGTATCCGCCTATAGATGTGCCATGAGACATTTCAGTATATGTGCAGTATGTGGCTTTCAGTTTAATACCTCTATTGCCTACTGAATGCATGTAAGTGTATTAACAAAATTATCTCAGAGTCTGTTTTGGGGATAAAAGGGTATATAGGTCTATCTGTGGCCACCTTTCATACTGCTGAAAATATAAATAGGTATTGAGTATGTCAGTGAATGTGTAACTCCCTCTGTTGCTCTGACTGAGAGAGACAGAACATCTATGCTTTGGGAACATCTATGTCAGTTCCTATATGAGTGGTAAACTCTTCTTCATGCTTGGCTTAGGGATCTGCGAAAGCATGAGTAAGTTTGTGAAACTGAAAGAGACATCTCTCAGTCACTTAAGGGAAAAGCACCATGCTTTGGGCATACCTACAGCATTTTTCAGAGGTGAGGTATTTCCATTAAAACATGAGTTTAAGAATTGACAAACGGGTTTTAGAGACCAACTTGAATGGGCAGTGACAATGCACACAAAGGGTCTGCAGTAGTAGACCTCACCCGTGATTAAAGCAGTATTCGTCTGCATACATAAAAAGATTATGGGCCTGATTACAACTTTGGAGGAGGTGTTAATCCGTCCCAAAAGTGACGGTAAAGTGACGGATTTACCACCAACCGTGTTACAAGTCCATTATATCCTATGGAACTCGTAATACGGCTGGAGGTATATCCGTCACATTTGGGACGGATTAAAACCTCCTCCAAAGTTGTAATCAGGCCCATGTCACTACTTGCCTATATTTCTTATTGAATGTAGGAGTCTACCTATAGAAGTGCTATGAGATGTTTCAGTGTATTCGCCGGTATGTGACTTTCTCTTTTAGTACCTCGACGTCTCTCTAAATGGGTATGTGAATAGCTGAATGAATACCTCACTGCCTGTGTTAGAGAATACAGGGGTATGTGACTGTCTCTCTATTTGCATTTGATGCTGCTACATACAGAAGTACTTTCTGAGTATGCAAGTGAATGTAGAAGTGTCTGTGCCACTCTCTGTGTAAGACAGAGGATCTATGCTTTGGAAACATGTGTTTATGTTCCTTTATGAGTGGTATACTCTATTCAGTGCTTGGCTTAGGGGTATGTAAGTACATTAATTAAGTTATTGAACTGGAAAGGACATCTCTCAGGTTTTACGCAGAAACCACTGTACTTTATAACATACCCTCAGCTTATTGCAGAGGAGAATAATGTCTACTAAATCATGGGGTTGACACTTGAGAAACAACTTGTACATGCCACTAAAAGTTGGCAGTGGGAGTGCACAGTGACCTTTGCGACAATGTCACAACCTTTGTGACATAGTCGCGACTAAGCAAACAAAAAGCAGGCATTCAAGAGACACCAGCGCATTCAGAATTCATATCTCTCTCTTTCTCTCTCTCTCTCTCTCTCTCGCTATATATATATATATATATGTATATATATATATATATATGAACATTTTTGTATAACACTATGGACAACACTTACTGAATAACTCTATAAACACATCTGTGACTCAGAGTGTGTCTGTGATTGTGTGTATAACATTTAGAGTGATTCTGAGAATGGGTGCGTCAGTGTTTGAGTGGGTCTGTGAGTGGGTGTGAGTGTCTCTGTGGGTCTGTGATTGAGTGCACGAGGGCCTGAATGGATCTGTGACTTGGTATGTTAGGGTCTGACTGGATCTGTGAGTGGGTGTATGACTGTCTCAGTGGGTCTGTGACTTGGTACGTTAGGGCCTAAGTGGTTCCGTGATTAGGTTTGATAATGTCTGACTGGGCCTGTGAGTGGGTGTGTGAATGTCTCTGTGGGTCAGTGAGTGAGTGGGTCTGTGAGTGGATTCAATAGTGTCTGAGTGGGCCTGTGAGTTGATGTGAGAGTGTCTCTGTGGGTCTGTGAGTGGCAATGTCAGTGTGTGAATGGGTCTGCAAGTGGCTTTAATAGAGTCTGAGTGGGTCTGTAAGTGTGTGTGTGTGAGTGTGTGTGCATCTGTGAGTGGGTGCATCAGCGTCTGAGTGAGTCTGTGAGTGGTTTGAATAGTGTCTGAGTGGGTCTGTAAGTGTCTCTGTGGGTCTATGAGTGGCTGTGTCACTGTCTGAGTGGGTCTGGGAGTTGGTGTGTCAGTGTCTAAGTAGGTCTTTGAGTGGGTTCAATGGTATCTGAATGGGTGTTTAAGTGGGTGTGAGTGTCTCTGTGGGTCTGTGAGTGGGTTCATCAGAATCTGACCAAGTCTGTGAGTTGATGCATAATTGCCTAAGTGGGTCTGTGAGTGAGTAAATGAGGGTCTCAGTGGGTCTGTGAGTGGGGGCGTTAGAGCCTGAGTGGGTCTGTGAGTAGGTGCATGAGTGGGTGAGTGAGTGAGTGAGTGAATGAATTATTATGAATGATTCAGTGAATGCTTTTTTTGTTGACAAAATTCGCACATTTGTTGTAGTGTTACAGTGGGGGCCACGCTGGCTATTGTGACATATTCATAAAAAAAATAATTAAGGGCATCATTTCACCCTTAAAGACCCCTATATCAAATCCCTATGGTCAGGGTACTTTCGCACTGGACACCATGCCACTTTCCATTTTATTTTCCAGCCCCGGAGACCGAGTCTTGTTATCTAAAATGGTGGCCGCAACTTTCTGGTCAAGATGCAGCCAATCACAGCATAACCTGTTGGCACGAGCATTCGCAAATAGACTGTGATCACCGTGAAAAAGTAGCAGAGGTGCAGCCCTAGATGTACAAATGTATTTTGCCTATAATTTCTCGAAAACATTTGAAAAAATTTACACCAAATAGGAAAACGCATAATCTGTGTACTGAAACCTACTTTTCTGCTGAATTTCGTGCAATTCCGTCCAGCAATTCAGGCAATAGTCTTGTTCAAAACTCCTAAAGAAATGAACATAGGAAATGCATATCTATTGACCCCCCTTTTTCTTGGTCCCCGCTTGACAGATAACCTGAATCTTTATGTGTGCAATAAGAATCTCCGACACTCTTTTTTTAGAAATTTTGTGAAGATTCGTCAAACAGTGCCGAAAGTATAGGCAAAATAAATAATGATTTTTTTGATGGAAACATGGTTCTTTCTATAGCTACTTACTGATGACTGGCAGTAGATAATATGTATAATAATATATAAAGATATAACATTTAAAAAAAACAAAAGTGGGCTCTTGTGCTTGTTTCTAAGAAGCCCCCACGTGGGCTAAGCCCTGGGGGCATTTTGAAATAAATAATGGGGGTGCACAGGGCCCCCGTCCTAGGGCATTTTGATGTCCCAGGGACCACCACCTGCCCAGGGCTTATTTATAATGAATGCAGGGGGTGTGGGCCCCCATGGACCTCTGCCTCCCTGGTGCTTTGATGATATATAATATGTTTGCTCAACCCTCCAGGCTCTCTAGCAGTACCTCATCCACACCCAAATAGTAAAGCTCATTTGTGGCAGCCTAGCACATGGAACTCTGAAGACCCCACAGGGAAGTCGTGGTGAACAAGCCTTACCCTTTTTGAGCTAAATTAAAAGTTTCTTACATGCACACAGGCAATAAAGGAGATGCAAGCTAGTTTTCAATACATTTATTAAAAAGACTGCAATCTACGTTAAAAGTTGATGAGCTGCAATGAATAGGATAATGAGGAGTAACAAAATCAGGATTGTGAACATCAGAGATATACAGATAAACAACCTCAATATATTGTAATAAACATGAATATATAATTTCTACCTAGAGCCTAGTCCCTAGCCTCTAGCTAGAGCTTGGCACTGTATGCCCAATCTGCCCATGCAGGATCCATGAGAAGCACACCCCACCCCCTTTAGCTTAGTACAAGGTTGGGTCTCCAGTCTCCAGATCAGGCTCCGAAGAGACACAAAGGCTGAGGTCGGCTGCGAACTGACATGCAGTGTGGATGGAAAATCCTGGTTGGAATCTCATCTAATGCCCTTTGTCACACAAGGTGTTTACATAAGGGACATGGTTTGTTCTTGCTAAGTGTTAAACTGTTTATGCAGTCTTTTGATGGCAATACCAAAATATTATCCTGTGTCCTTTGCATTCTGTTCTTGTCAAGTAGGGGTAGAAGAACGCAATGAAAATATGTCATGGATAGCACTGATTGTGATGCTCTCCCAGAATTGCAACTGATTATGAAAATTAAAACTATTACCATAGAACACGAGCTGTGTTAAAATAAACACAATAAAATAAATAAAAACAGAGCATATTATCTGGGTGAAAGGGCACAGGCCACAAGCATAAGCCAAGCCAAATACTTTGCCCAGGCAAAGAACTAAGGGCCTCATTTATGAGGGTCTAGCTACACACTGCGTGATTGGAGCATCATTTGTTTCACACTCCAGTGGCACAGTGTGCCAACTCATATTTACAAGTCTACTCAAAGCCATCTTATGTGGCTTTTCATGGCCTTGTAAATATGTCCCTTTTCAAATGTAACCCTATGTGAAAGGGGCATTCCATGGGTGTTGCTTGTGGTATTCTCATGCAACACCTATGGAACCTGTAGGAATCCTATGCATTCCCAGATTTACAAGCTTGGGAATGCTTCAAATTTCCCATTCCACCACAGGGATGGCGTATCAATGACACAACGGAGAGAAATATCTTTATTTCTCCCTGTTTTTCCTCTTTTTATCTATGCTGCATTGTGCAGCACACATAGAAAGAGGAAAACACGTCTTGTAATTGTTGCTGTGCAGGAATGTGTCCCTTCCTTCACAAAAACAACCATCCCTGCAATGCAGGCGTCCTTGTACCATGGTGCAAGGGCACCTGCATTGACGCTGGGCAGCAGGTGACAGATTGATCAATGTATTGGCAGAGGGATCAAAGGAGCAGAAGTGTGCAGAATCTTTAGAGACAGAGTGAACTGCAAAGGTAGCACTGTCCACTGTGCCATATGTCATTGGAGTCAGTAGATCTACAAGGTATGGCCCACAGGGTACCTTCCGAATCAACCTCTGTCTCAAAGGGCATGTCCATGAATGAATCCTCATCAAGAACATTAACAAGTCTTTGTCCTCAGGAGTCAAGGGCTGCAATGTAAGGCACAATATAGGTGCACATTGAAAGACGCACAAAGTGCAATGAAAAAAATGCTGCACGCACCCGGTCAGAATTTCAATGGCCAATCTAGCTCCATCTCCTTAAGCAAGGAGCTCTGAAATACTGCATCATGCGATCATGACACAGCTGGGTTGGTGGTAGACCCATCACTCCACTTTGCTTTGATAGGACAGCCATTGTGTATCAAAAATAGCGGCAGCAGAACTCCACCAATTAATGCCAAAGTTATATGGAATCCACCAAAGACACTCAAAAAGAGTGAATGTATGGCTGAAGGTATGATTCCAAACAGTCTAGAAGATGCTGACAAATTCAGAACCGACAACCTTAAAAATGTGCACAATCCCTGCAGCATTTGATGCGTTAAAAATTCTGTTCACCAATTCTCCAAATTGTTTGGGGAAGTTGGTATTTAATAGGGACTATATCCCAGCTGATGACCTTGCTATCTGGATATTGTAGGTCTCCTTGACTGATGTCAGAGCCACATGTTTTTGAAACAATAGCACATTTAATCTGCTCAGCTTGCCAAAATTTACACTAGAAGTAACAATGCAGGGCCACAAGTCTGCCACTTTTATCTCTTGTGTGTGGGGGGGGCTTAAACATGGCCGCAGGAAGTTACCATTTGAGTAACTTAAATCACATAAGTGATTCCTGGCTTTATTCCACAGCATCTTTGATCTCAGGACAACATAACCTCCACTAGAAAGTATCTGAAATACTGGACGAGTAAAAGAGATGGGAATACCCTTCAGAAATCATGCCAAATTTGTGAAGTCTGTGTTGAAAAGTAAGTGCACGGACACCTGCTTATAGATCATAGAATGACTAACTGTAGTCTCAAATTTGCTTCAGCTAAGAAAGGCCTTTGTTTCAATGTTCAGACACTTGTAATCGAAAGGTAACTCCTACACTTCGTGTATGTGACTGTCTCTTAGCCACTCAAAACAGCTTACTGCAAAGTTCTTTAAGCATTTTGTGAAACAAAAGGTGGAAATGGGCAGATTTTGTACTCATTTATTAACCATACTGGTGAGGGGATTTCTGCTAGAGTAAAAGGCGACTTTTCCAGATTCTCAATGTTGAGCATGATGTAACTAGCTTCTTTTTTAGCCATTATCTGTTGCTGTTTAGACAAATTAAAAGTGGCAAACAATTCAGTACCTTTAACATGCTTCCAAGGCACTCAGCCACTTTTGAAAACCTGCAGTGTCCAACTTAACTGCATGTTGGAATGCAGCTGGCTTTGTCCATGTTGTAAAAAGGACATTCTCAATCATATCAATCGCAGATGACACTATATTATTTACAGGAAGCATTTTGAGCATGGCTTCCTTGGTCCTATTAACAAATCCTGTTAATTGATTCCCTCTCAAAGGAGACTAAGGTGTTCTTTGACAGCTATCAAGGTGGAAGCACGTAACCATTGCTGGCACAGTTTACCCACACTACATATAGTGACAAAACCTGAATGTTGAGCCGAGACATAGCAAGGGTCTTACTGGCTTGCTATGAAAACCCCTGAGGGATTAACAAACTGTGCCTGGCACCCATATGTGTCTACTAGCCCCAATAACCACACGACAGGACTTTTAAATGAGGAGTTAAAGGTATCTTTCTGAACCCAAGCGATCAATTTTTCTTCAAAAATGTTTGCCAATTGTGAAATTTAGCTGGTGTGGAGATACTGGACACATTCAATTCTTTTACTTTCACTGACCCCAAACAGTATGTTTGTTCGATAGTGTAATTTAAAAATATCATTTGTAGAGGAATGAGGCATGCCCTAAAGAAAGATTCCCTACCCTGTATCTGCCACTCATTTGTTCCCCATATACTTTTCAAATCAATAGTGGTTTTCCAATACTGATATCCTTCAATAGCAAGCCAGGAAACAAAGTAATCTGACTAGATAAATTGTGTGCCTGTTAGCAATATTTTCCTCAGTCTAGAAGGCAGACATTTAAAATAATATGACACAGCATTTCTAGTGTCACGCCCAGTAAAATACACAAACATGCCTAAATAACTTTTGGAACTCCCCACAGGTGCAGTTGAACAATGTACCCATTGTGTGTAACTATTAACTAATCTTAGAGAACTACCTTGATGCAGAAAGAAATGACCGTAATGGTGATAACAGAACATTTCCCCATACATCCCTGTGTTCGTATACACATCTTCACTTTCAAATACAGAATAATATTCAAGCTTAGAAAGCATGGAATCAACTGTTTTAACATCCCAGTCATCGGAAACAATACCAGGTATAATAACATCACTCATTGAAATTTCAAACACATTTGAAATTTGAATGACCTCAGTAGTGTCATATAGATCAAATGGTACTTTATCTCAAACAATCCCATCTGGAATCAGAACTGCTGAAATGTTCACAAGAGAAAAGTCCCCTCAGACTTTATGGGAAGATAGGTAAGATGTCAAACCTCATGCACCAGCTCAACAGCAGAGTGCTCAGGAAGATAATGACCATTTATAATGAGAAAGAAGACAATAACAAAACCAATATAGGGCAGAAAGGCAAGCAATGTGTACAGTATCCACAGACAATAACATGGATAAATTAAGTAATTGTTTTTAAGCCATATGAACAGCTTCTGTGTCTTTGATACAGTTTCAGTTGCAGAACCAGATGGGTTAGAAGAAAAGTCATCAATGTCAATGAAATACCCAGAAACAGTCTGTGCAAACTGGAGCCAGTGCAGAGCTGGTGGATGGACTCATTTGTTGTGGTGGTTCATAGTAGACAATGTCATCCTTCTCTGTTTAATTGGAATAAGAAAGTTCCACATCTCAAACAGGAATCAGTGGAAGCTCATTCTCTACCCTCCACAAGTTTGAGGAGGCAATTGTAGCATTTGGTACTTGCAGATGCATTGTTTACTGATTGTAGAGGTATATCCATTTGGGTAGTGAGAGGGGAATGGGTAATACCCAAAGGATCTCTTTGTCTACTGTGCAGGATCAGCCACATGGTGCAATCTGACATTATCAATCAAAACAAATCAGTTCTCTTTGGAACCAGGCATCAGTGGTAAGATGACAGTTCTGGTACAATGTATTTCCTGGACTGAAACCGGTGCTCTGTAGGATGGGCCAAAGTCCATTTTCACAGTAATCTTTTCACAAACTATATCCCCAACTTTAGGAATCCAGCCTTCAGATGAATTCTCATCACGGAATTGATATAGCTCCTGTAAAAGAGCGACACACTCATTTATGCCAAACAGTGTGTCAGCGGCCACTGTGTCAGGGCCATCAAGGTATGGGACATGCATAGGCATCCCAAATAGGACCTCATAGGGGTGTGACATCCCAAGGACCTTCTGGACAGATTATGTAGTGATCTCTTGACCTCATATAGGTGATGAAGCTAACTACAGCCTAAACCTAATACTCTCACTGTGAAGGACTGCTTTAAGTCTTGGTTCCTTCTCTCCACAATGTTATTTCCATCCAGATGAAAGGGTGAGGCGTAATGGAGCTGAACACCTATCATCGCCATGGTGTTCTCGAATGCCCTAGAGACAAAAGCAAGGCCCTGGTCTGAGTGGAATGTTGCAACTACAATTGTGCCGATAAAGACTTGTACATCTTTAATAACAGTCTGACGGTTGTGGCTATACCCTCAGGAATCTAGAACAGGAATCAACTGTAACTCAAATGTATTTGTATGCACAATCAGGTTGTAAGGGACCACAATGGTCCAGGTACACACATTATAAAGGTCTGTTGGAAATTAGGGAGGGATATCTGCGGCGGGCATTTGATGGTTAACCCTTTACTTTGTTGACAAATGTCACAACAAAGGACATATTATTGGTCTGTTTACACAGACCTGGCCACCCAAAAGCATTGTTGTGAGAGAAATATTACAGGAGCCACATGTGCCTGGGCAGAAGTGACACCCTCATGCTCTGCTTTGATGAGATCTAATCTCTGGTCTTGGTTGGGGATCACATGATCTCCTAGCCATGGAATGTTTGTGAATGCAATGTTTTGGGCACTTAGCCAGTAGGAATATTTTGCTGGGTATGCTTTGGTAAAGGCTTGCTGTCAGTCAAAGCTTTCACAGCAGGCAACATCTCATTATCCAACCTCATAGGAGAAAGAGTTATTGCAGCAACAAAAGCTGTAGCTACTGTGGATTTGACAGCTTCATCAGCCAAAGCATTTTCTACAATGTGCACTCCTACACGTTGGTGGCCCAATGTATGTACTATATGAGCATTTTGTAGTCTGTTGTGAAGATCAGCTACCTTTTGAGGATGGAAGATATCATCCCTCATCACACCTTTTACTGCTGTGCAAGCAGCTGAGTATTGATGTTTAGTACCTACATCTGGTTGTGCTGAACCATCAGTGTAAATTATAGTTTGGTATTGGTCAAGAAGTAATATATTAGTAGGTGTGGGGGGACTCCTGTTCATTTTAGGGAAAATCTTGTGTCTGAGGTTTTGAGTCAAAGATGTAATCAACATCATTGGCAGTCAAGGGGGGTTGTCCATTGAATCCATCATGAATGTAATGCTTTGGAATTCAGAATGCTGGCTTTGGTGATGTTGAGGTCATCATCCATGAGGTAGATGTCTTCCACAAAGGACAATGCCTCAGGATCAATATCATGTAGTATTGATGTTACTCGGGTGGAAAACAACTCTGGGCTGTTCTTATTTCCTTTTATCTAATAACAATAGCACCACTGCGAGCCTAAAGAGGTAAACACGTTTATATTCTGACTTTTAGGCACTAGCTTTTGGCAATATGCAAGGTTGTTTTGTATTTTTTGTGCACTATGCTGTTAATTAATGTGCTGCTGTGTGCATTTTGTATTACATAAGTGCTTATGTGATTGTAGTGGCTGTAGTCTCAGACTATCATACATGAATGGTCTGGTAACGGGTTATTGATTGCAGAGACACAGGGCTCAATTACTCCCTGGTACTCAAGTTGCCTGGGAATCTCTCAGAGGAGCTTTAGCCTCATGTTTAATAGGACATTTGGGTTAAGGCTGTGGTGATGACCTAAGGGGTATTACATGGTATGGGCAATCTTTATCCCACCCTACGTGGTTGCGGTACAGCATTAGAGCCTGCGCCATAGCCCAATCAGCAGCATAGCCTTCCTTTACAACATCTGGAACCAGTACTGAGAAAGACAGCAAAATGACATCTTCCCCATGTGGGAGCTTGCAGACAAATTCAGGTGGCCAATCTTTTTTCTACCAATAATATATCACAGTTTAGTGATTCCCAGAAGATTACTTCGATGATGCGCTCTATGTTGCCCTCAATTTGTGTATTTAATTCATAAACCGTATTGGTAGGGAGACACACCTGTCCGCTGTCTCGACTACAAGAAAGTGGTCAGTTGCTGTCACATCCAGATGATTTTTGAAGACCGCTGAGGGACCGCCGTGCGGAAGACCGCCATTGGTGGCGGTTTGCCGCTCGGCCTATTATGACCGTTGGCAGCTCTTCGTCCTTTTACGGACGGAGAGCCGCCAACAGCCATACTGGCGGGAGGCGGGGAAGTGGAGGTTGCTCCACCTCCACCGCCACGGCAACAGAACACCGCCCAGCGAATCACGTCCTGTGATTTGCCGTCGCGGGGTTCTGTTGGCGGTGTGGTTTCGGCGGAGCTGCCCCCATGGCTCCCATCCCCTCCCGGAGGATCGTCGGACCAGGTAAGTCGATCGTCCGTGAGGGGAGGGGGGTGGGGAGGTTTAGTGTGTTGTGTGGGTGCATGTGGGTGTGCGTGTGTGTATGTAGAAGGGCTGTGTGAGTGCGTGTATGCCTGCGGGGGTGCTGTCTGTATGGGAATGAGTGCGTGTATGCCTGTGGGTATGTCTGTATGGATGTGTGCATGTATGTTTGAACATGGGTGTGCGTGTATGACTGTGTGTGTGTAGATGTAGGCATGTATGTTGGCGTGTGTGCAAGTATGTAGGTGGTGCCTGCGTGCGTGTCGTGTGGGTATGGGTGAAGTAATGTTGGGGGTCGGGTGGGGAGGGGGGGCCCTGCCACCTTTGGGGGGTGGCCGGGGTGGTGTGGGTGTAGGGGAGGGAGTCGGGTGGGGGTGGGGAAGACCCCTATCAGTGCCAGGGAAGGAATTCCCTGGCACTGATAGTGCTTACTGCCATGGATTTCATGGCGGTTCAAACCGCTGGAAATCCACGGCGGTAAGCCGGGTCTAAATACCGTCAGCGGTATAGTGACGGCTGCCGGGCTGGAGACCCAGGTCTCCAGCCCGGCAGGCGGAACGGAGAACCGGCGGATGACCATGGCTGTAACCGCCATGGTCATAATTCCACAGAGTAAGACCACCAGCCTGTTGTCAGTCTTACCGCCGGTTCTCCGCCTTCCGCCAGGGTTGTAATGACCCCCAGAATATGCAGAGCAGCCAGTTCACTACCACCCACCGCCAGGCCAGAATCGAACGCCAGGCCGACTGTAGGCCCATTCGACCCTGCAGTGGAGGCCGGACAACAGTGGGATTAAGATCCCATTTCCATCAGGGATTTCCTGGCAGGATATCCCGCCAGGTAATCCCTGGCAGAAAGCATATGGGTGACAGGAATACTCATTCCTGTCTCCTATATGTGACATGCCAAGTCCCCCCTTGCCATTACCCCACAACCCCCCAAGTGCCTAGCACTGCCCACACCACCCACCCCCTGAGCCCCGAAAACCGACCCCCAACCCTCCCCCCAAAACTCCTTGTGTGCCTCCCAGCTCAACCCTCACCATCCCCCACCCCTGCATACAGGTCCCCCCAAACACCCTACATGCACACATGCATACATACACTCAGACACACAACATCCCCCTACACAAATACTCATGCACACTCTCATGCACTTGCACACTCACACACACACACACACACCCCTCCCCCATTCCCCTCGGCCAGCACATACCTGTTACATGGCACTGCTGCAGGAGGGAACGGGCTCCGTGGATGCTTCACCGCCGGCATCGCTGTGCCTCCATACACCGCCATGCCTATAACTGAATCATTATAGGTGTGTCTGGACTGAAATGGTGGTGAGAGTGGAGCAGCATCCACCTCCGCCACTGACCGCCAGCATGGCGCCTGGCATCCCTTACCACCATGAATGGCGGTGAGGCTCGGGATGCCGACCGCCGCCACTGGCCTTCTTCCATTGACCGCTGACAGAGATGGCGGCAGGGCATCCCGCCATGATCATAATGAGGGCCATAGTCACTTTTGAACAAAACAAGTGTAGTGTTGAAACTTGTTGAGTGTGTTGAATTTCACCAACTGCCAGGAGTGCGCATGATGTTGTCCTCGACTTGGAGTCTGTATTGATTTTCTGGGTTCCCACACCCAATCACGCACCACATTCAGGGACTGGAAGAATCTGTGGAACCTGGTAGGGTTGACTATATATATATATATATATATATATATATATATATATAGGGTTTATACTTACCTGTAACGTTTTAGCACACATATGCCTTTACCACCCATGCCTTTGTAAAGAAAATGTCTTTATTTTAGAGGTAAGTTCACAGCCTTTTGAAATTTATATGGATTCCTTCACACAATGGTCTTGGGACATGGGGCGCTTGTGATGTCTGAATAAATGATAACTCCGACGAAAGTACCAGTAATAGTTTTCTTTATTCACCTCATCCAGCCCTTGGCTTCACCATCTGTCACCTCCAACATTCCACCCATTCCTATGACATATTTAAAACCCGGTCCCATGACATATTCAGAACATTACCATGTCACACTTCTCCCTCTTTACACAGAACTCATTTACATCAACAGCTTATCATTTTTGCAATCACATGGATATAACTTAAATGAACAACCACAGACCCTAAACCTACATAGAAAGATATTAAAATTATACAATATTTACGGAATGGGAAGACATTCTTTTAGTTATTCACCTTAATAAACCATCACAACTTTCAACTTCTAATGTAGTCATTTAATCCCTTTGGAAAGGTGCATGTTCTTGAACTCCTCCTGCTGACAGCATCATGTTTTTCTTCTGCAGTTACGTTTGTTGCACCAAATGTATTCTGTACCTGTCAGTCTTTCAAATTTGCATCTTCTTGTGAGGAAACAATTCAATTAAATTCCAAATCCTACCATCATCTATTTTAACTGCATTTTTAAATACATTTTGATTTAGTGAATTTCAACCTTGGTTGACATCCTACTGTGCTCTGATTTTCACCTAGTATCCAACTCTAAATACAATACTCTAAAATGTTTATCAGCATCAAAATAAATCTTCCATTTTTGTTGATGAAACATTTCTCTTTCCCTCCTTTCACCATTGACATTACTTTTTATATCTTTCTCAAAAGAAATCCATCTAAGACAAAGTTTTGGATTTTCTGCTCTTCCTTTAAATAACTCAAAAGGAGTTCTTCCCGTTGTGGCATGGGGCGACAGCCTACAAGCATTAGTTCTCTTTTGTAGTTTATTTTTCCAATCTAAATTGTAATTCTTGCCAATTGGATACTTTTTTTAAATGTCTTGTTAAGTCTCTCAATGGCCCCATTGGTTTCTGGATGATACACAGAGCTCTTCCTGTGAATTATACCACAACTACTCAAGTAATGTTCAATTTCCTGTGAGCAAAACTGTGTTCCATTATCCAACAGAAAATAACGTGGATAACTCTCTCTTTTTAAAACTTCCTCTAAAAACTTTTTACAGTAACTGTTGAAATATCACATACACAAGTTAGCTCTGCCCACTTCGAGTACAGATCTATGAACACAATCAGATATAAAGTACGATGCTCTCCATGTAATGGTCCCACAATATCAATTGCCATTTCATACCATGGATACTTAGGTAATGCTCTACAAACCATGGGTGCATTAATAGTTTTATGTACTTTATCAGTTATACTACAAGGAATACAATCCCTCACAGCCTGTTCCACCACCAAATCTATCCCAGGCCACCTAAAATCCAAACGTATGTGTTCTTTTATTTTAACAATACACAGATGTCCTTCATGAGCTATATTTATTATCTTAATGACTCTGGTGGAACTAATCTAGTGCCACGCATCAATATGTACTCCTTCACTGACAACTCTTCTTTGAGACTTGCCCAAGGGTAATTTAGTTTAGCAACATCCCCTGTCCTTATCAACCCCATTACCTTGAGTGGAACAGTGTCCTTCAATACCTCACTTTTCCACTCATTTTCTTGTATAGCTCCCAATCTTATCTCACACACTGTAAAATCTTGTTCAATTACTCCCTCCCATTCCCCCTGTGTATCTTGGGAGTCAATACTCCTAACTAAACACGATAAACAATCTGCTGTAAAATTTCTCACGCCAAGAATGTACTCCATTGTGAAGCCAAATTCCTGAAGGGCAACCACCCATCTCCTAATTCTTGAAGATATAGAATTCAACCTTTTTTTGTCAAACACCTCCTTCAATGGTTTATGGTCTGACCTCACTCTAAAAGATGAACCCCGGATCAAATTTCTAAACTTCTTCAGTTCCCAAAATATGATGAATAATTAGTCTCTGCACCTTTCAAACACCTTGATGCAGGTGCTGTAAGACTTTCTTTCCCATTTGTAATCTGAATTAATGCTGCCCGTAAACCTTTGTTGCTAGCATCAGTTATAACCACAGTGTCACCACCTGGGTTAAATGCTTGTAGACTGGGTGCATTTGCAAGATCATTTTTTACTTGCATAAATCCTTCATCACACAACTTTCTCCATATGAATTCTTATTTCTTGCCCAACAATATCCTTAGGTGATTAGTCTTATCTGCAAATTGTTTTACAAACTTACTATAGAACTCATGTGCTTTGCACGCGTGGGTTCGGATCTCTCCCTTATCGCCAAATCAGATGACTGAATAAATGATAACTCCGACAAAAGTACAAGTAAGAGATTTTTTATTCACCTCATCCAGCCCTTGGCTTCACTAACTGTCACCGCCAACATTCCACCCGTTCCCATGACATATTCAGAACATTACCATGTCACAGCACTCTTGTTGCCGGTGCTAGTGCTGGGGAGACTAGTGAGACTCGTCAACTCGTAAACAACCAGGAACACATTTTACCATCACCATTTCTTGCAATGTATTTTCTCCCTTTTATATCAACCTTTACATTTTCTGTTTTGGATCTCATTGCTAATATACTCCAGATCACAGGGTTACTAACATGCGGAGGATTCCCGCTACACAAACAGACACCGATTTGGGAAACGTGTTCCTCCTTGTACTTGGAGAACCTCAGTATAACAGTAAAATCACACACCTTGCCCAATTGCAACTTCAATAAGGCCAATCAAGCAATCCTCAGCATGACCAGAAAATGAATGGCATGAACAGCTGTTAATCTTAAATCACATTCACTGCATGTACCTGTGAACACCCTTCTCTATGGCAGTTACAGTTTCCGTTTAGACAGCTCCACCCATTTCCTGTTTCCAGGATACTCTTGTATTGCTCACATTGTTCTGTTCACCCATCAGTGACTAAGACAGTTGGTGGAACATTCTGCTATGAACACAAAAGCAGACTTGTTAACATCCTACAAGCTCAGCAGTTTTACTATTTCCTGTCATGTGTCACCTCAGAAAGCTACAAGCACAGTAAATGAAATTAGCATAAAAATATATAAGTAAGAAAGGAAACTTCTGTCTCTCTCAGAGGCAAAACCGTTGATGTGGTAGGATGTGTATCAATAGTTATGTGCTCCCATGTAATAGGACGAGTTGATGTAACTCACCCAGAGCCCAAGGTTTAGACTTGGTCTATTTGGGGTCTAAATTTGAGCCATGTCGTATGTCACTTCATATATCAAGATGTGTGCAGCTCAACAATACATTTTAAGCATCTCCAACTGAACATTACACACTAATGTACATCATTTAGCCATAGTGGGTTTAGGAATTTCCCTCCACTAAGGAAGCTTTAAAGTATCACTGTGTTAAAAAGGGGAACACAAGCTCTTATATGAAGATTATGGATTATTTAGGGAAGGACACAATTTTGTTGTCAAAGCTGGAGCCAAAGGTAAAGCAGACCAATGATTGAGATCAGACCCAAATTATTCAAGCATGGTAGAAAAGTTACATTTTCAAATATTCTGGGGAATATTTACAAGCCCCTTGTACCACCTTAGGGCCACCATAGTATAATTTTTGTTGATGGTAAGGTGGGGCTAAGGTAGCTTTTCTGCTGTGCCATAGTTACAAAATGGCACATTATTTGCATAGTGCCTTTTTGTAAACCCCTGTGTCACATTATTCCATCATTTTAAATGCCTGTTCACAGCAGGAGTTAAAAGCATGCACACAATATATTCAATGGGCCTCCCTGTATTTTGCTGCACTAGCGTCACACTGGTATAACAAAGCGACACAATAGTGTAAAACATTTTGACACTGTAGTACTAATGACTGCCATTGTGCACCGTATTGTAAGTACAGCACAACCCTGGTGTTGTTAGGTGCCTTTAGGGTGGGTGAAAGAAAGGTAGCATTTACGATGCACCACTTTCTTGTAAATATGCCCCTCCACTGCAGAAAAATATCCTGAGATATCTAACTCTTCTCCTCATTATCTTCAGTTCCAATGCTCAGGTCTCAGTCTTAACCTTGCCACTAATGCAAAAATGTTACATTTTGAAAAATGTACCTATGAGTTAAAGGACTTCCCAAAGTGATTCAATATATGCATTGCATGTGGACGCGATGTTTGTGAGTCACACAGATACTGCTGAAGGTTGAGAACAGATAGAAACATTCCTATACTTGACATGCCAGGACAAAACTCTAACTAAAGCATATGTTTAAACCATTCAGTCAATGGCCCAATAACCAGACCAAACTGCAAAGTTGACGGAGTACACCTCTTTCTGGTATCACATGCAAAAGGTAAATGGGTTAGGTAGACCTTCATTCACTTGTAATGTGGCAACTGGCTTTGGGAGGCTAAATCAATGTTGTCCTTGCCAAAACAACAAACGGGTAATCCCGTGAAATGAATTAGAACTCTTTTTAAAAATAACAAATAAAGCTGTTAAGAGTTTGTCTAGTTACTTGGCCACAGATAAAGCATTATAGAGAAGCATGGAAGTCTGCACATAGAACTGCTGGAGCACCGGTAGAGGTCTTCTTCCTGCCTCGTGTTCAGGAACCAAGAGCACTCTTGTGAGACACCATTATTTTTCTTGCCACTATAAGTTGACTGGATCTTGGGACCTAGTGAGAAGTGTGATAGCTGGATTCATTCAATTTACACCAACAACATGAACTGCATAAACAATTTAAACACAATGACCAACTCAACTATGAGAAAACGGTGCTGATTGCTGAGGCCCTCTAAACTTTTGCCCCCATTTTTCACTTTTTGCTTATGTTTTCCTGACTCTAATGGTACCCTGGTTACTGCTGACTAGTCCCAGGGCAAAATAGGCTAATTATAATTGGCAGTTCCTAGTATATGGTAGGGCGTGTAGGTTTAGAGACCCCAGCATAGTAGTGCAACCATAAATGAATTGCTGAGGTGCCCAGTGTTATTTTAAAGGCAGGCCTGCCTTGCTGGCTCCTTTTAAACTAAAGTAATATGCAAAATCGACTTTGGAATTAAAAGTACTTCCAAAGTCTTAGACTAACTTATTTTTACATATAGGCCACTCCTAAGGTATGCCCTAAGTGCCTGTATGGTTGAGTGCCATGTAACTATAAGCAGGGACCTTATAAAACATGTTTTATAAGCACTGGTGAGGTAAAATAGCCAAATGTGTTTTCCCTCACTGCAGTGAATGATCTCCATAGGCTAAAATAGGGAGACTTTATTTTAATTAACAAAGTCCCCATAAGAGCCAGATATCTTGAGCATGGTATCAAAGTAATCATTATAATATATCTCACAACTTGCCATTGTGGATGTAAGATAACTAGTTGAGGTAAGGAGTTTTAAAACTCTACCTGAAAGTTGCCAACTTCAGCTCTGTAGTGTCCTTCTCAGATTGCCCAGCCTCTGCCTTGATAAGTTGTGATGTTTTCTCGGCTGAACACAAAGGATGTGCCGGGAGGAGAAGATCTGCCCCAGCAGATGGTGAAACAAGATGAGGAGAGAGCAGCCAAACTGGTCTTCAAAGGTAGGAAAGGACATTTGGAGCAGCTCAGGACCTCACACATGTCCTGCTACCCCATACAATTAGTCGTCCTCTTGATTAGATTAGGAGATGGTGGGGGAGGGGTGTGTTTAGGATTTTTAGCCAAACTAGTGGGTGTACTCAGAAAGATCTAACCTCCTAAAATTAGTTTCAGCCATGTTGGATTTTTGAAGAAAATTCCTCCCTGGGTTGATTTTTGCCACACTTACCAGTAAGTGGTCATCCAAGGGGAAAGTGGCTTGCCTGTGATTGGTAAGTCAGCCCCCCTTGTTTTCACCCCAGGAGCAGGGATAAATATGACAGAGCAGCACCCACACATCAGATCCCTGCTGGAAGAAGATACTGGAGAGGAAGGACTGCTGGTCCCCTAGCCTACACCTGGACACTGCACTCAAAAGGACTGCACCAGCTGCACACTTCAGGCTTCAACAAGGAAAGTACTTTACCTTGCTTCTACAACTCCAGGAGTGGACTTCCTGTAAGCTATAGGTACAAAGGAGTTGCCCAGAGCCCCCTGCATCATGTCCTGCAAGAAGATCCTGGCTGACCAATGTCCACTGGCTATTTGAGGATTCTGACCAGGTGGAATCTGGGAATTGTAGTCCCAACTCCCAAGGAGCAACTCAGAGCTTCTGGAACCTTGGATCAAGTTGAGGACACCTCAAGGACCCAAAAAGGACCTCTGGAAGAAGAGCCAGAAAGTTGGAGACATTTGGATGAACTCCATAAGTTGAGGAGGTGCATTGTCGGAGTTGTAGTCCCAGACCCAAAAAAAGGCAAATCAGAGCCTCCGAACCCTTGGCTGGTGCAGTGGACCACTTTCAAGTATCAAGAAACACTTCTGAAAGTAAGTGTAACAGCTTCACATCGTGGGTGGCCTGAACTTTGGACTTTGGGGTTCATTACAACATTGGCGGTAAAAGCCGCTTACCGCCGTGCAGAAGATCGCCAACACACCGCCGCGGCCGCGGAATTCCGCCACAGCTATTATGACCCACAGCTCGGAATCCGCCAAAATCTAGACACCCACACAAGTCCGCCACACCAAAGGTCAGTGATAAACTGGCGATAACAAAACCTCCACCGACACGCCAACAGGAATATGCCCACTCTATCACGAACCATGAATCCAGGCGGCGATCTTTCAACCGCGGGAAACCATCAGTATCGGTATTGGATGCACTCAACATGTCTTTCTTCTGTCTCCCCCCCTTTTTGTGGTCTCCCTGTTCTTGTGTGCATTAGCATCATCAGGTGGAGGAGCAGTGCCACCGGAGCAGGAGGGAGCTGCATCCCACATGGCCCTGGAGGGCTACACAACGGAGTCAGAAGCCACCAGTGGGACGGAGGGCGATGGGAGCTCCACGGCGGGGACAGGAGCTGAGACCAGTGACACAGACTCCTCCTCTGATGGGAGCTCCCTTGCGGTGGCGGGCCCCTCTGTGCCCACGGCATCTACAGGTACAGCTGCCACCCCCCCTATCAGCACCGTCCTCCCAGCAGCCCCTCAGCGTGTGCTCCGTGGCCGCTCACCCAGGAGGGTGGGCATCTCCTTCGCCCCAGGCACCTCAGGCCCTGCCCCAGTCAGCCCTGCTGCCCTCAGTGAGGAGGCCATTGACCTCCTCAGGTCCCTCACTGTTGGGTAGTCTACCATTTTGAATGCCATCCAGGGTGTAGAGAGGCAGTTGCAACAGACCAATGCATACCTGGAGGTCATTCATTCTGGTCAGGCAGCCCAACAGCGAGCTTTTCAGACTCTGGCCTCAGCACTGATGGCAGCCATTGTCCACGTCTCTCTTCTCCCCCCTCCAACTTCATCCACTCAGACCCAAACCCCTGTACCTCAGCCTATCCCAAGCATACCATCAGACCAGCATGCACACACCTCAACACACAAGGGAAGCTCAGGCAAACATAAGCATCACACATTCCACAGGCACTCACGCAAGCATCACACCCATGCAGACAAACCAACATCCACTGCCTCCACTGTGTCCCCCTCCTCCTCGTCTCCCTCCTCCCTCCCAGTCTAGTCTCCACTCACACCTGCATGCACTACATGTTAAGCCACTACCTCCATCACCAGCACACCCACCACCACACCCCGCTCACGTGCAGTCACCACCCCCACTACCATTCACACATCCCCTGTGTCCTCTCCCTGTGTGTCTGTGAGCCCACCTCCCAAGGTACACAAACGCAGCCACACACCCACCCAACAGCCATTCACCTCACAACAGCCTCCAGCGCATGCACCTTCACCCAAAGTCAGCAAACGCACACCTCCTTCAACCACTACCTCTTCCTCCACTCCCAAACCCACTCCATCTACCCGTCCCAGTGTGTCCAAAAAACTTTTCCTCTCCAACCTTGACCTCTTCTCTTCACCTCCCCACCCCTTCAGTCCCCTAGTGCCCGCCTTTCAAGGTCCCAACCCAGCACCTCAGCCACAACATCTGCGGGAACAGTAATGCAGCTTCTGGAGTGCGCCAAACAGCAGGGCAGCCAGTGTGCCAAGGAGCCAGACCACGGACAGTCCCCCACCTCAAAGCACAAAAAGTTGGCCAGTGCCCAGCAGGAGAGAGGAAAAACATCTACCACCAAAGCCTCTCCCAGGGGTATAGTTGGGAGTGGGAAGACAGCTGCGCCACCATCCAAGGTGGGGAAGGGGCACAGTAAAACAGGCATGTCGGCAAAAATCTGCACGGTGGACAAGACTGCCACTAGCACCACTGAACAGGACACCGCCACCACAAGCACCGCTGAACAGGACACCGCTGCCACAAGCACCGCTGCCAAGGACCCCACCGCCACAAGCACCGCCGAACAGGACACCGCAGCCACAAGCACCGCTGCCAAGGACACCGCCGCCACAAGCACCGCTGAACCGGAAACCACTGCCACCAACACGGCAGACCAATGAGCGCCAACACGTCCGGCGCTACTGAGGCCGCCACAAGCAGGATGAATCACTCTGGGCACAAGGCCCCCTCCAGAACCAGTGGAGAAAGACATCCACTACCTCAGTCCTTGGCAGGATGAAGCACTCTGGGCACAAGGCCCCCTCCAGAACCAGTGGAGATTAACATCCACTGCCTCTGTCCTTGGTAGGATGAATCACTCTGGGCACAAAGCCCCCTCCAGAACCAGTGGAGAAAGACATCCACTACCTCTGTCCTTGGCAGGATGAATCAATCGGGGCACCTGGCCCCCTCCAGAACCAGTGGAGATTAACATCCACTACCTCAGCCCTTGGCAGGATGAAGCACTCTGGGCACCATGCCCCCTCCAGAACCAGAGGAGAAAGACATCCACTACCTCTGTCCTTGGCAGGATGAATCACTCTGGGCATAAGGTCCCCTCCAGAACCAGTGGAGATTAACATCCACTACCTCTGTCCTTGGCAGGATGAAGCACTTTGGGCACAAAGCCCCCTCCAGAACCAGTGGAGAAAGACATCCACTACCTCAGTCCTAGGCAGGATGAAGCACTCTGGGCACAAGGCCCCCTCCAGAACCAGTGGAGAAAGACATCCACTACTTCTGTCCTTGGCAGGATGAAGCACTCTGGGTACAAGGCCCCCTCCAGAACCAGTGGAGACTGTTATCCACTTGAGAGAATGTGGTTTTTCACTCCCCAGGATAAAGCAGTGGGCAACCCACCCACTTGAGAGACTTGTGAGACTGTGGCTTTGCACTCCCCAGGATACAGCAGTGGGAAACCCACCCACTGTAAAGACTTGTGAGACTGTGGCTTTACACTCCCCAGGATAAAGCAGTGGGAAACCCACTCACTGTAAAGACTTGTGAGACTGTGGCTTTGCACTCCCCAGGATACAGCAGTGGTCATGGAGACCCCTCGTGGATCTGGCGTCGTGCACTCATCCTGCTGAGGTTGCCCCCCCTTCCCTTCCCCCTGAGGTGCCTGTCTTATTTCGATCTGATGCCCCAGCAGTATTCTCTCCATTTTGATCGGGTATTGAGTGTGGGCCTCGCCCATGCATTTTGGGCCCAGTGGTCCACGAACTATGATGGTGGAATACCTTGGATTTGTATTCTTGTTGTATATATTTGTTTGTAGTGCAAATAGGCATATATATATATTTGATTACTGTATTTGAATAGATTACAAACGTTCGACTCATTTCCTTTTGTCCTTGCATTCTTCCAGAGGAGGTTGGAGGTTGTAAATGTAATGTATCCACATGTACTTGTGTGTGTTGTAGTGGGTGAGGGGGGAATGGGAGTGTTGCATGTTGCATGTTTGTCACTCTTTTTTCCCTCCCCCCTCCCCTGTGTCGTAGGTGCAGTACACACCGTGGTCTTCACCGCCGTCTTTGTTGTTCCTGTTAGAGGAGCAGGAAGATAAAGGCTGGGAGAATCTGGAGTTCGGGTTCCATGGCGTCCTAGTTCCTCGTGGGGTGTGTAGAGGTGAGCGTTTTCCCTTCCTGTTTCCGCTGTGTTTTTGTTCGCGGTGAATCCGCCCCAGAAAAGGTGGAGGATTGGCCTGTTGTAATACAGTGGGCGGAACCTTTTCTTCCGTCTGTCTGTTGGCGGTTACTGCTGCAGTGTTTGTTTGTACCGTCGTGGCGTTCGGAGTCTTAAAGTTGCTGTCTATGTTGGCGGTTTCCGCCACGGTCGTGATTCAATTTTTTTACCGCAGGCCTGTTGGCGGTTTTACCGCCACTTTAACACCGACCGCCAGGGTTGTAATGACCACCTTTGTCCTTGTCCAGTGTGGCCTTTTTTAACCCTTTGAGCACTAGTTGCTTCAATGCGCTAGAAAACATTAATTCTTGAAAAATTCATATCTGTGATTCCTCTAACTGGATTTTAATTGCTTTGGTGTCATTTTAAACATAAAAATAGAATCTATTTTTAAATATTGTTGTTTTATTATTATTTTGCTTTGTGTTTTACTTATTTACTGTTTTGTGATTTATAAATGATTTACACACCTGTCTCCTAAGTTAAGCTTTATCTCTCGTTGACAAGCTACCAAGGGTTAATCGGGGATTAATTTACTGACTGAATGGACCTAGTAGGGATTAGTGGCCTACTGCTAATTGTAGGTACTTACCTGCCCTTACTAATAATCCACTTTCCAACATCAACCGTAAACATACTCCAAATTGAATTAAGTTTCAAAGCTTTATTACAGTACCAAAATCAATGTAAATTATATGGTGCACAAAACTAAGTTATAAACATACATCAAAACCATAGGCTGACAAAAACTTCTACAAAGATTAAGCCTACCTAACACTCCAAAAGAATAACATAAATTAGAAAAGCTACAGTATGCACATTTATTTCAGATTTCAAAGCAGATGATGGTGATTTCAGTAAATCATCAAAATTCAAGTAATAACATTCACATTTTGGGGCTGGGCCATTCTTATCACTTACTCAAATTTGGACTTGCATGTGTGGGAATGGGCTAACACATATGGACAAAAGAAAAGAAAAGACAAAAATATTTTGAAAAAATCATCTAACTAGGGTTACTCTATAAAAACATGCTGGTGTAATTACTTTAGCTGAAAAAGAAACAAGAAACTACATTTAGTTTACATCTCACCTCATGGGACTGAATCTCACCCCCTGCCCCTTCGTAAAACAATATCCCCAGACCCAATTCCCCCACCCAAATCCCAAAACCTGACACCACCCTAAAACCTAACCCCCACCCTTCCTCAAATAGCCCCCCATCCCCAAGCCCAATCCCAGGCACTTAACCTGAAAACCGTCCCACCATAAAACATAAGCTCCCGCCCCTATGCCCCCTCCTTAAAACAGTAACTCCCACACTCAGGCCCTATTCCCCTTATCTTACACCTAAGGTGCGTCATAGCTTGTTCTGAGGAAACGGAATGATCTTTCTGTTTCCTCTAATGACAATGATAGCTTTCATCATCATTACAGCGCATAGCCCTTACCATGCATACCAATATAATCATAATGGTATGCGTGGTAAAGCCTATTCGTTGTAATGGCGCATGCGTTGTAGGCAAGTCATGGAAACATTTGCGGATTAATGGCTGTTTCCCGTCATGCACATTCATAGTATCCACATATTCATACAGTAAGCTATAATCAACATTGGGAGACAAAACTCACTTTGTGTCATCTAGATGAAGCAATCCCTCATCTTATAAAACATATTCTGCTTAGATGTTGTCATTCTCTGCACTGGACTTACTGTGGTTTGTATATGTCCATTCATTGAAACTCTCATTCCCACATTAATTAAAATGCACACAATCACACATACTATAACTAAACCAGTGCATACATATTTACATTTACTATGTTTACCCTATCCTGGGTTCATGGCTTCTGCAGAGTAAGAGAGGGAAATGAAAAGAAAAAAAACAATCAGAGCAACAAAAAAAAAGCAAACAAAATTAAATCCAAAACAGCTTTTCAAAAGTCATTTGCACTTATAAACAACAGTTCTTGATCTTCTAAAAAGTTCATCAAGTATCAACTAAAAACATTTTTCAAAATAGTCCAAAATGTTTTTTTTTTTAATAAACTACAGTCTGATGATCACTTATGGTCAATTCCAGAGTGTAATGTCTCTGTTGTCCAATTGGCAAGGCCATTTCAAAACTCAGTTCAAATGTGATTTCAAGTTCCAGAATGTTTAACTGAATTCTCACGGTCAAAACAAAAGAACACAAACATGTTCTCCCATTTATTTAAGAGTATTTGACACGCTTTTCCTTTTTGATCTCCTTGCAGCACCATCTTCGTCTTCACTTTGATTTGACTCTTCAACTGCTTCTGTTGTAGTTGGGAATTTATCAGCAACCAGTTCATGTGAGGCTGCAGGCCATTGATCTCCTTTTATAGTTCTCTTTTTGGGTGCAACAGGGTTCACAACATCTACTATGTTAACAGGAGTCGGTTAGTGACTTCGCTCTCCTGCATATTTATCTGCATTCAGATTACTGTCACTTTCAACCTTTTGCAAAATTTCTGCTTCAGCCACTTATTCTTCGACAATCTGAACCCTTTCTTCATCTGCATTCGAGTTTATGGGATCAGACCTTGTGTTTTCAAGAGGACATGGAAGTTGGGGTGTTTGGCTTGCATGAATCCAGCTCGGAAGACCAGCACACTTCACAGCTGTTGTCATCACCAAAATAAATTTATACAGTCCTTTCCACCTTGGCTCCATGCAAATCTTCCTTATGTGCCTTTTTATAAGAACCCAATCTCCAGCCTTCAAGCTGTGACACTATTCTTGAGCCATTTGAACTGTTGCTGCTTCAACCTGTTGAGACAAAGAGTTAACAACATCAGCCAAGCCTTTGCAATTCTCCAGCACTAAGTCATCTGTTATGTTTAAAATTACATTTGCAGGTACTGCTGATAATCTCATTGCATGTACCATAAGGATCTCATGTAGAGACGGCCCTTTCTTCCTGTGGAGGTGCTGCGCATACTCATCAGTGCAAGTGGTAATGCTGTAGAGTCACAAACCTTTGCCAGTTCAGCTTCTAGTGTTCCATTCATTTGCTCCACCAATCCAGATGCCTCCAGTCTGTAACTGCAGTGCAATGTTTTCTCAATGTTCAGTGCAGCGCACAATAATTTTATGATCTCATTATTAAAATGAGTTCCTCTCTGATTCCAAAGAAGTAGGGAAGCCAAACCTTGGTATTAGTTCCCTGAGCAGCAGCTTAGACGCAGTAAGACTGTAATTTCTACATGTTGGTTAGGCCTCTATCAAGTGAGAAAACACACTCACCACAACCAATACATACTTCAATCCACTATCAGCAGGCATTTCAATAAAATCAAGTTGCATTCTGTTAAACGGACCTCCTGATCTGCCTCTGTCTCAAATTAATTTGAGACGGATAATAAAATCCCTATGGCCCTCATTTCAACCTTGGCGGTCTTTACACAAGACCGCTGAGGTTCCGCCGGGCTGAAGACCGCCAGTGGTGGCAGTCTTCTGCCAACTATATTATGACTGCTGACAGCACTCCGCCCTTTTCCAGACGGAGAGCTGCCAGCAGCCATACTGGCAGTTGGCGGTGAAGTGAAGGCTGCTCCCCCATCACGCCACGTCATCAGAACACCACCCACCGTAATACGACCCAGTATTTGGCGTGGTGGTGTTCTGGTGACAGGGTGCTGGTGGCAGAGCAGCCCCCATGGATCCTGTTCCCTCCCGGAGGATCACCGTAACAAGTAAGGTGATCGTCCGTTAGGGGAGGGGGGCGTTATGTGGTGTGTGTGTGCATGGGGGGGTGTGTGTGAGTGTGTAGAGGGGTTGTGTGAGTTTGTGTATGCATGCGGGGGATGTAATGTGTGTATGGGAAATGTAACATGTATATATGTGTGCATGTATGTGCGCGTGTATGTGTATGAGTGGTGTGGGGGGTATGTGTGGGGGTTTCAATGGGAGTGGGGGGCAGAGGGGGTCCTACCACCTTTGGGGGTGATAGGGGGTAGTGGGTGTTGGGGGAGGACTCACGAGAGGGGGAAGGGGGAGACCGCAATCAGTGCCAGGGAACAAGTGCCCTAGCACTTATGGTGCATACCGCCATGGATTTCATTTTGGTTGAAAACCCCATGAAATCTATAGCGGTATGCAGGGTCCTGATACGGCCAGCAGATCAGTGATGGCCACCGGGCTGGAGACCGCTGTCTCCAGCCTGGCGGTCATTACCGCCTTGGCCGAGGGTGCAGGACATTGGTGGTTTGGCAAATGCCAAACCTCCAATGTCATAATGGGGTGGTAATGACCACTGGCCTGTTTGCGGTCTTACTGCACTTTTTGCGCCATCCGCCAGGGTCTTAATGAGGGCCTATGTGTTTCCCTACATTTATTGTTGTTATGTAACACATCTGCAATCAACCTAAATCTGGGGTTATACCATGTCTGTTTGAATGTGTCAATCATTGCATCTCTGCCGAGATGAACTTGACCATGGTAATATCTAGCCATAAAGGTTAACAAACAGTCTGGCAATACACCTTTCCCTTCATTTGAAATCCAGACATCATTGTTCTCTCTTTGAACACAACCTGCTTGACTCCAACCTCTGTTCTTCCTCTAATGCTTCTTCCTGCAATCTCTTAATTTCATCTCAGGTATCAATCCACGAAGACTACCTCTGAACTGAGACACCATAATTCCCTGCTGTTGTGCTATCTGCATTAATCCTGTGTTCATCATTCCTTGCATGCCTGCTGCCTGGGCAGATTCAATTTGCATCACAATTGTCTTTTCCCTTAATCTTTTCTGCTTAACTCAATTTCATCACTTCAGTACTTTTCATAATGCAATACTTGGTCAATCGGCTTGCCCTACCAGCAAATCAAATGATTCAGAATCATATTGCTAATTTCAGACTTTAATCCTTGAACAAATCTGAACACAAAAGGAATTATAGCGCATGGTTCAATAATCTCTGTGCCACTGTTTTGTTTGAATTCTTGCAACAATCTCTCATAATTAGCATGAACAGACTACTTTGTCTCCTGAGCTGTCATGTCAATCCTATGCCAATCAACATCTTTGGGTGAAACTTTAGTTTTCAAAAACTCAATCACCTTGTAGTAGCTTTTCAACACCTCTTCAGACAGTGCACCTGTTACTGCATCCCTTGGCAGCTTACATGTTGGCCAATCAACATTCTGCTTACACTCAACCCACAAATCAGCTGGAACCACAATTTCAAATAAAGTATTCATATCTTCCAACAGGCACTTTGCAAGCTTAGAAAACCTCTCTGTTTGCTGGTACCATTCCACTTGCTTCACCCTCAACTTCGGGTAATCATTCATAAATGACAACATGTCACTTCTGTTCCATGGGACATTCACAAAATTCCCTCCTGGAATTTTTCTCATTGGCATCATTTTTACAGCTCTCTCAGTCTGTTGTAAATCATTTGAAGAAGAAGTCAGCTTTTTCTTCTGTTCTTTTTTCTTTGCCCATCTACCTTCCCATTTGCCTAATGCTCCCATATTTGAATGTTTTGAATCAATTCTTTAATGTGAAGTTTTATCCAAGGTGATCTCATGTTTGCAATATCTCTCAAATCAAATTCTAATTAGTAACTTTTCTTTAACTGTTTGGATTTATTCATCTAAAATAGATAACCTCTCATAAATCTGTCCTGCACGAAGAGTAACAACTTTGCACATGAAGCACAACTAATTTTCCTTGTAAGAACTGAAATTGTCCAATTTGAGTGTTACCTCTATCATTTCACTTCATTCCAATTTTAGTCTAGCCATGTTCAATGATTTCTCTCCCGCCGAGGCATTTCATGAAACTGCTATTCCACTTAGATAATCTACCCATTCAGTTAATTGTTGAGCTGTCAATCCTTGTAAACTAAGAGACATATTTATATTCTGTTTGTGCTGAATTAGTGTCATTTTTTTACACTAATGCAGCGCAAACTCAATGCCATATTTATATTTTCAGACTAGACAGATCTAGCGTCAAAATATTGGTGTTAACGTCATTTTTCGGATGCGAGAAACCTCCTTGTATCAATGAGGTGCAAGGTAGGCATTCCCATTAAAAAATGTCTCAAACACCCTAACGCCATATTTATCCAACCAGGCCAAAAAGACGCACAGGTGAGAGGCGGACCCAAAAAATGACGTTAACACGATTTCTGACAGAATTTAATGCCTGGGTCAGGTCAGGCATTAAAATGAGGCAAAAACATCACTACTTAAGGAGAATACACAGAAGCAACATTACAACCCACAGGAGAAGATGGAGGTGATAATGATCCAGCTTGCTACATGGTGCAGAGGACAGCAATGACTCCAGCAATTACCACCCTGACAAAGCAACCCACAAAGGCAACACAGAAGGCAGGAGAGGGTCTCCAGAACTAGGACAACCCTCCTTGGTCTTAGGGACCTGGACATAATTGGGACCTACAAACTGAACCGGCAAGCCATACTCCACCTGCTGCACCACATTGAGCCACAAATTACAGCCAGCCTGCAGATCCCACACAACATACCATCCATGACAAAGCTGCTCACTTTTCTTGTACATGCTGGCAAGTGGTTCCTTCCAAACAATGGGAGAACTGGTTGCTGGTGTCTCACAGCCATCGTTCTCTGCACTCCTGCCAAAGGTGTTAGACGTTATCATCTCCCTGACACCCCACCAAATCAGCTTCCCCACAAACCTGGAAAAAGCAGCAGGAGAACAAACAGGGGTTCCTATCAAATCCATGGCTTCCTGCATGTGCTCGGTGCAACTGACTACACTCATGTCCGGCTCATACCACCTGCAGCAACAGAGCACTTATACCGGAATCACAAGCACATGTATTCCATTAATGTGCAGGGTATAGTGGACCACCGGGGACTATTCATAAACATTTTGGCCAAGTATCCTGGGAGTATCCATGGCACCTATATCTTCCGGCACAGCAGGATCAATCAACAATTCCAGGATGGACAATTTGGAAATGGCCTACTTGTGGGTAAGTCAACAAATCTAGCAATATACACACAACACACTAACCCTGTCAGACACACAAGAGATACACCACTACATACACATGGCCAGGTTAACACACATATGCAGGTGATAATACATATGCACCATGCTGCAGTACAAAACAGTCAGTGCACAACACAAATACATACACCCACATGTATGTAACACACCCACAACCTGACAGGCACACCATGTGAAGGACAGGTGTAGACATGTACCCTTTGCTAACAGCAGAATTGCACAGACCGCTACAAGTGCCCACAGGTTGCCTACTACATACACTTCACACACAGTACACCAAACATAGAACAACACAGACATGTAAATGGCATACACCATGCCCGTATCATGTATGTTCCAAATAGGCACAGATCCCCCAAGTCATGTTGTGCAAATCACTGCCAGACCAAATATCAAACACTACCTAACTTGCACCTATATCAACTGCATCTCCTCAACACATAACTGACATACCTGTAGTGTGCAGAGGCATCTGCCTGACACACTGGCTCAGACACATAGGAAAACAAGATCACTACCCATCACATACCGTGTACCAGATGTGTGAGAGGTGGTACCACACCTACTGTAGTGCAACCTCACATGCAACACTCACTGACTCACAACACCATCATGTCTGCCCCATGTTGGGCCATTTATTGTATCTGGAACAGAGTCACTGTTAGACAGTGCAGATCATGGATGTCATAGTGGGAACCAGTAGGAGAAAACAGGACATCACTGACCTCACATGCACTCTGCCAAGGGACACATTTGCTAAGTAGCTGAGCTCCATCCCATAGCCTGCACTGTGAATGTGTTGACAGTATAAATGCACATTAATGTTTTGGAAGATAGGAGAGACACTGGTAGTTATGTTGATCATCCTGTGACAATGGGATACACACCATTGGACACCTCAAGGCTGCCACAAACATTAGCTGCCACTCTGGAACACCAAGGGACCTATGTAATAGCCCACAGTTCCATTACGGTTTGAAGCCACATTGTAAATTGGCCACCCTTCCATGCTGTATGTAGTGTGGAACGGGTGTGCAATGTTTGTCACTGCAGGTCTGTCACCACAAAATACATAGCATGATGATGCTAACTCTCAAGTAGCTGTCACCTAAGCCCTGTTTGTTGTTGCAAGTCTGTCACCACAAGATACATGGCATGATGATGCTAACTCACATGTTGCTGTCACCTAAACTCTGAGGAAGTGCCAACAACAAACAACGCTCCAGGGGTGCTGTATGCAGGTTGCGATAAGGAAGTAGACTGTGCTGTGAACTCAGAGGATTGTGGCACCAATCCATGTTGCATACTGCTGCACACACAGGAGGAGCCAATTGGCCATCAAAACATCATATGTATAGGGCAGTGTACTTTCCTGCACAGATGCAACCACCTCCACAAGGCAACTAGCCAAGTACTCTGGTGCAAGGTAGGTAGTGTCGGTACACGGCTGCACATGAGACAACAAAGGGTTGCCAAGTAACATGTCACACATGGGCCATTCTTGCATAGTCGAAATGTTGCAGTACAGTGCAGCCAATTTTGGAGACTTGTTGTGCATTCTCACTTACCAATTTCAAAGGCCCTAAGTGTCACACATCATCTGCAAATGACAAACGTCAAAAGGGATGGGATGTCCAGGCTCTGTAGTTCTGCCATGTTGCCACCACATCTGACCCCATTGTGTTGTGAGGATGTGTCATGTCCCCTCTAGTGATAGCACACTGAGACACAGGTACACTACACAACAAATGGTACATATATAGTGGCCATCAGTATGGAATCCAAATCATATGTCCCAGGTCCTTTAGCCAGACACAAGATTGTCCTGTCCAACAACCTAGTGCTGAGGAGACATTACACAAGGATAGGAACTCACACCATACCACAAATATATATGAGCCACAACCAGCTCTAAATATCAACTGCCATGCTACATGACATACCTGTTGCAAGCCCTAACAACAACTTTCTCCTTTAATCTTTTGCAGCGGATCAGGGTTATGGCATACAGCCATGGATAATGACCCCGTTTATCTACACAATCATAGCAGCAGAGAGTGCATATAATGAGGGACATCGGAGAACACAGACTATTATGGTGAGGACATTTGGCATCCTGAAGTCCAGATTCAGGTGCCTGTATACCACAGGAGTGCTCATAAACCACAGAGGGTAACCCATAAGCCCCCACAGGGCTGGGTGAAAGGTAATTATTACATACAACAACGCCCTAAAGGGCAAAACAGACAATTATTTATACATCTTAAAGCAACATAGGTGAAAATATAAAAACATATTTATTCATATAAATATATATTCATTCATCTACATATACATATAAAAACATATTTTTATATTCATCCTATAGGAACAACCCATCTAAAATAAAAAAACGAAGGACAACCAGTGTAAGAAAAAGTGCTTGTGATGAAAACACAGAAAGAATAATAATAAATATTCAGATAAATTCAAAACCCATACAAAAATATGGAAAACGGTTGGTTCTTTTTTTACTGCATTGAGTTCATTCCAAATCCTCACGAAGTCTGTGGAATGTACATCAGAATGGATGAAAACATATGCAGCTAGGGCTGCAGGTCTACCACTCAAAAATTACTACAATGCAAAATGTAATGACTGATCTGACTATTGTGTTCAATACATGATATGGTTGGAATGTAGGCAGAGTGTGTCAATCACAGTATGTACCAAATATGTACACATGTCAGACATATGTGTAGTGTACACACTAGTCAACATATACTCAAGATCAACATATGGAGGCAGTTGTCGGGTAACATTTGCTAGGTAGCATTCATCAGCCATCATCAACGATGCTCGAGCTGTGTATGTCATCTGAAATGTGATGCTCTGTAAGGCAACTACACACAGGCCATAAGTGAACACAATTCACAATAACATTCCATTACTTTTGCATAGTACTGACTTCCATACATATATTGATACAATGTTGTCACACATACATACATATGCATGACATGAATACATTTGCATGCTGTTGATTCTGTAACACAGTTCAGGGACGGCAGCCATCGGATAGGTCTTCGGCAAGGAACCACGCAAGAATATAGCATAGTTAGTCCAAAGGTCCGTACTGTCCCAAGGAACCTGATCCCTAATATGGAAGCGTTCCCCTACTTAGGCTGGTAGCAGTGTAGCATGCTATGGGAGTAATTCTTCCTACAAATCTTATTAAGGGTAACATATTGCAGCTTAGGAGTCCTTTTAGGTTCTGATGAAGTGCTGCACGATCTGTAGAGACATTTAGAGCGTGAAACATGTTGACCACAAAAATCAGCTAAAGGGAAACTGTCCTTTTTAGTCTGGTGTTAGAGTGGTGGAACATCATTCCTTCTCCACTCCCTTTTGTTTTAAATCTTAACCGAAGGTCTTCACGCCAATAAAATTAGCTGTTTGTAGGCCCCAGAGCCAATTTATACTTTTCTTTTTCCTCCTGCTCTTTGTTGATGGTAGGTTTAAATTGATTCCTACCTTGGCACACACTCCTGATTAAAGATCTCCAGTAAAGTGCCCCTTCGAGGGGCCCATCAGGCATTGCAGCACGGACTTCACGAGGAGCTGGCCCTATGATGAAGCATGACATCCACTGGATGTGTGAGGGCTCTTGCTTCTAATTTAAGAAGTGTCCTTCCGAACTTGTGCCTTTCTGTTTATTGTCTTCTATAGGAACAGTGTACTCATTTTGAATGATTCTGTAACACAC
This sequence comes from Pleurodeles waltl, assembly GCF_031143425.1. Taxonomy (NCBI): domain Eukaryota; kingdom Metazoa; phylum Chordata; class Amphibia; order Caudata; family Salamandridae; genus Pleurodeles; species Pleurodeles waltl. Next base: position 589,389,016 of record NC_090436.1, on the reverse strand, counting down.
ACATTGGTGTAACAGACCAATCACACCCAAATCACATTGTTGTATGGACTAGCACATTTGGTCATACACAAAATGCCACACTGCAGCCTATCACTTTCAATTTGTATGTTGATACAGGGTGCATCCATTGACAATGGACAAAATCATGCAATTAGGAATATAGTAAAAAAAAAAAAATGACACAATTGCGTTGAAAACATCCGCAAATGCAAAGTGTGTGACCCATGGGCCATTAGCGTGATTTCCACCTTCGCACTCATCTCAATGCTGATTTACTGTTAAATCAACACAGAAAGTTAATGCATCAATAAAAAAAGAAGTACATAAGTCATTCATCAGAAATACTTACTTAAATATCAGATGTGTTAAATCAGTATATGCATTACAGAAAAAATGATACATGGGGACAGGAAGTGATGTAATAGGTGGTACAGTGGGTGTACTTTCACTTTCTCTTTACAAGCTATGCCTCTTTTGACTGTGTGTTTGTGTCTTGGAGTTGGTGGTATGTTACTGCTCTGTTTTGTATCTTGTGGTGTCCCTCCTGTTGTGTTTTCTGTAGTATTTGACTGTAGTTGGTCCCAGTGTTAGTGAATTTTTTTATTTTTTTTTATTGTTCCTTGTACCTGTACTGTGGGGTATCTGTCAGGGTTAGTTGTTAAGTTGGGTTAGCTGGGATTTTTATTTTTGGGCGTTAAGTTTCCTTTACTTAATTCTTTTTTTGCAATCATACTTTTTTGTCAACCTGTACCCCAGTGATATGTCTGGTAGGGGAGGCTGACTAGGATGGGGGAGGAGGAGCTGGGAGGCTTTGTGTGGCTGGTAGCCCACTACCTTCCATTAATGATGGAGATGGGGGGCCATGTGAAACAGGGCTACCGGACGGAGGTGAGGCGGCTGCAGTGGGGCAAGGTGCTCCACCATCTGAAGAGGGTGTACCACTGCAGCAGCAACAACCACCAGCTGAAACATCGCTAGGTAGATCTGGTGGCCAGGGAGCAGGATCTGCTAGACATCTTGGTGTGGTGATTGGTGGCCCTGTTGATGAGTCTCCCAGTGGCAAACTATTTACTGTTCACCACACTTGAATGACAGTAGCAGATGTGTTGGTGGGCTGCATACAATGCTTGTGGACAGGTTTCATGCAACCAGAATGAAGCATCACTGCACCAGTATATACATGGGGTTCACATATCCTTCCATTTTACAAATGCAAGTCAGATTTTTGGTGAGTCATGTACAACCATCACTAAGTCACACATTTCAGGGGCCATGGCAACATCTGTGACCCAGCATTGTCACCGTCAGCATACCATATGTGACTGGATTGTGATAACAAAGTAGGACAATCCATGCATGGCGCTACATTGTCATAATTTCACATACATCATCCCTGTCATTATGTTTGCAAAGAGGGCATACCCGCCTTAGGGGCCACTGGCATTGGGGCATTTGATACCATCACACAGCTGTGACACACCAGTCATGGATTACTCAATGCATGAAAATTGCAGGCTAAAAATTTAGCCCCTTGTCCTTCACAAAGTGCCTCTGTGTGCCCTGTGGGACAAGCCAGAATACCTGAGTCAGTTGTCCTGCAGAGCACCAGGGTAGTGTCATGTATCTGTCACCCAACTCTCCCTCATTCCATTAGTTCCATCTTCTACAGATTGCCCACATATGGTTGTTGCATGGTGTAGCACTACATGAGCCTCAGGCCCAGTGCAAGAGTGCAGATGTGTGGCTCTCACTCATCGTGAGTTTTCGGTGGTGTGTCTGTTGCACTGTCCTCAACCTGGATAATTAGCTCACTCCTCTAAAATAGTACACACGGTAATATGTTGTCCACTAGTGGTGACAGTGATATGATACTAACCATGGTTTTCCATCCAAATCTTTCAGATGGACCTGCCCCACACCATATTCAAAGTGGCAAGTTTTGAGGACCCAGATGTATCAAGTAAGTGTGATTATGTCTGTCCTGTGTCGTGATTAAGGCTTTTGTGTGAATGAGTCATGTGTGCTGCACCCAATGCTAGAAGTGATAAGCTGTCAAATGATCAGATATCCACATAGGCTCGAAGGTGACACTGTGTCATACTTAAGGGTTCTCCAGGCACGAGCAGAGAGTTGTATTGTGTGAGGCTTGAGGCCCTCAATAGGCAGCATCGTGTAAACAAGGTGATGACAATCCACATGTAGGCCCATATGTGACTTAGATGTGCACCATTGTGAAAATATTAGCACCGGGACACACTGTCATTCTCACAACACAGTTATGCACCATTTTGTCCACAATTTGGTGCATCCCTGTATGTAATGTACATGTAGGACTGGGTGGGAAAGTGTCCCACAGCATGGTGCCACATATATTGTACTCCACTTACGTGACTCTTATATGGAATGTAATGGGCGTGCATGCAGATCAAGTCCAAACGTGTGTTGGCATGGATGTGGGTATGTCAGGAATAGTATTGGCTGATCAGGTATTGATGGGTGTCTACACCTGGACACATGAATGTCGATGTGAAAGACCTATGGATACCAGCTTCCTAGTTGTCAGCCCTCCTAACATACGGTCCACTCCCTGACTCCATGTATGAGCGGGCATGCCTTGGTGGATGACCTGGAAAGTTGAGATGATAAATTGCCATCCTCCATGAGGCACAGGGGGTGGAAACAATACATTTGTAGGTAGATGTGATGCTTACAGTGTAGGTGACAGTCATTTTGATCAGGCTTTCATGTGTACCTATCAACACTGACCCCTTATAGTTACCCACTTCATCCCATATTCCTAATAACATATTCAAGTTACTGGTGATGTATGGTTGAAATTTGACACAGATGATGAGGAATAGTGAGCCTGATCTATGTGATGCTGCCTTTGCATTGTTACACATGGCACAAAATCATGCACATATAATTTGGTTAGTTTCCTAATCTTTGTTGTGGGTTGAACACATATATGCTACACCCACTACATACGGCAGGAATGGCTGTGAAATAGTTCTCGGGCAATATCATCAGCTGGGAGTATACCAGTAGAACACATTGGTCTAAAACAGAGGGACTCAACCTCATCTGTAATTGCCACCTGTCGGTTTAGCAGGATAGGAATGAAATGTAGCAGTTGTCATGCACAGTGATGGTTGGGAAGGGGCCGTATTTACAGGGTGACATTAAGCCACTGAAGTCACCTTGTCAATACGGCACAGTGCATAGCACCACAGGAGCGTCACTGAAAATTACGCTCCTGTGGCACTAGGGGCCTATGATGTACCCCCTAGTTCCAAAGGATTGTTCTTGTACATCATAGCTGCAGTCTACAGCCCTATGCTCCACCTGCATGTCACATGAAGGGAAGCCCAGTTGGCACAATTGGCTACGTCATATCTTCTAAGTGTGTTGTCTATCCTTTCTGTGGTTTGACACCATCTTTTCATGTTCTACCCTCCCTTTGCATTCATTTTCATGGTGAAGCCTTGCAATGGGTGTTGCTGTGCTCATGCCACAGCACCTGAGATGGCAATTTTCACCTGTCACAGTGTTACAAGTTTCACATACACCCATGCTGTGCTGAGACCTTGCACCACCCCAGGGATGACACTGCCAGGACACTATGCTCTTGTTGCCATTGATGGCTTCCCTTCTCATGTTGTTGTTTGTGTTTGTGTGCTACATTGCAGGACACTCATGGACCTGGCAGAGTTCAGTTTTATCTCCTGTCTGTGTAAGTGTGTTTGCCTTACCAATCTCCTACGTACTCCCCCCAATGCAGCCCTCCTTGCACTATGGTACATGAGTTCAGCATGGTCACAGTACAGCTCATTTGACACAAGCACAGGGGTGAACAAGGGATTGTCAGTTTGGGTATGACATGTCTGCACATCATTCTGTGTGTCACAGTGCCTGGCGGTAAATGAGTCTATGGACATAACCATTTAACACAAGTTGTACTTAGGTCAGGGCTTGAAGCAAGTTAGAGGTGATTCTGCAGGTAGTCATACTGGTCCCTTATTTCAAGTGCATCAGTCAAATGGGCACCTGTCTGCCATTGTATATTTGACCATCCCCAACATCACATGTGGTAGTGGCAACTGTTGTGAATGCGGAATGCTCCATGGGCCAATGACCTGGACATGGCATGTTTCCAGCAGCTTACAGACTGACTATGCCATCTGTCCTGTGATAACAGACCAGTGTTAGGTTCAACACTACCCTCCAGGTCTGTTTCCTCATTTCCACCAGCCTTTGCATGGATGTGTAACCCCCATGAAATGGTTGTTGGTGATGTGGTGTGGTGTAGCCCTGGGTGCCCCTGCACAGCCCATGCACTTGGCATGGGCAGTGCAGGGGGTCCTATGGCCTGACCCTTTGCCCTTTCCACTGCATTATTTACAGGGCTGAGTGCAGCGTGTCCTGTTTCACCCAATGCAGCCCAAAACTAGCACTGAGTCTATTTGATCTACCAAGAATGTTGTGCTAAGTACCCCACAGAGTTACCATGAGCAGACAGATTTCCACCCGCCATCCCAACGTCTGACTCATACTGCCAAGCACGAAGGGTACACTGCACTGGCAGTCTTACCAACACTGGACTTGCCCATGCACCATCCTCCTCCGGTCGATGTGGAATTATCTGCCATTATGTTCACAGTCATACCCCATGTGTTGTATGTGTGTTTATTTCCCCATTCCCATGTCTCTGACATGGTTGTGTCACAGTAGTTGTGGGCTCAGCTTGAGACTGCTGTGACCCACTATTTGCTATCTGTGGTACATATTTTCTGTAGTGGCACATTTCAGTTCAGCATCAAGATGTGTGGTTCAACACTACTTCAGTTTTGATGGTCTGGGTGGTGGCATGTTACCAATAATACAGGTCTAGCCTGCTATTCCCCCAGCGCCTGTTCAGTTCATTGTTCCATGCACCCAGAGGTCACCCTGACTGCATGATGTAGGGATGGCTGTCTCATATGGATGTGTTGTCTATGTGCAGATTGATGGTGCTACTGGCACATGCCTGGGTACTGTTGGGACAGTTGCAATGACTTTTGTGCTGTGAGATGCAGCACACATGCATTTGGGCAATGAGGCAAGGCAGTTGCAAGGTGTTACTGCAAGGAACACAACTGTGACGTAACCCCAGGAATGGTGTTGACTGATTACCAGGTCTCTGAGGCTTTGTGTAACTGATGCTGTGGCAATACTCGGGGCTACACTCTGATTCACTGATTCAACTAGATTATAGATTTATTTTTCACTTTAGATCTTACACTTCCATCACCATCCTGTACTATTGCTGGTAATACCTTCACTGCATGCAACGTGTCTGCTCTCCACATTCTCTGCTCGTCATCCCATCTACCTTCTGCCAGCATATTTTCTCCTTCTCCTCTTGAATTTCTGAGCCTATTTCTGCCTATCGACTAATTCTCAAATGGCAAGTGCTTCAAATTGTGCAGGCCTAGGAAGAGGTTTTGATTCATTCAACATTCTCTTCAGATGATCCAATACTCTTAAATTAAAAGTTAAGTAACAGGGAAAATCTAAGTTACCTTCCTTCTCAGTTATTTTATACCATTGTTTTACCCAAAGCCGAAACTCCTCTTTCCTCCATTACTTCAAATGCTGGTGTACCCTCTGGTACAGTAGGCTCACCCTCTCTAACTGGAATAAACATATATCCTCTTAACACACTCCTTAAAGCTTTGAAAATCTTAATTTTTCCACAAATTGTATTCACAAACACAAATGCTACAAATCTAGGAAGTAATTTCTGTCCCACAATCCTTTTCATGAACTGTTCTCAACCTATAGCAGCACAGGTTTATCCACCAATCCATAAGTGATTTTTTCACCAATCAATCTGTCCCAGCACAGACCAAAATAAGTCACACTCACTTTACTTGGCAGCTGCGACTCACTTCAGAGTGTCTCATTCTCCTCTCACACATACACTCTAAATGCAGACATTGCGAGCTCAAAACCCAAACCTGTCTGCTCATTGCGGGTTTGACTCAAACACTTTGAAAGCTGTATAGCTTCACTTCTGACTGTGGCTTACACACCTACACAAGTAAGATTTGACCCTCAAATCTCACTTCAGTGGATACAGATTCTCCCTGTACACTCAGGATTCACTGAATACCAGCCAACAACTCACAGTCTCAAGGAATCTATGTGTGTTGACACCAGCACTCAATAGACCAACACATCACTGCAGACAATAAATTAACCAAGTACCTCCATACACTTGGGCGGTACTCCAGAGTCTTAGGCCTCACACGACCCGTAAACAACAAAAAACACATGTGCAATTTTTAGCACAACGCTCAACATTCACTTAGAGAATGCCAATACGCCACCCTCTTACTTAGAGTACGCAAATTCCTTACTCATTTACTTGGAGTACACAAACTCCCTACTCACTTCATACATTACACTTCACCGCAATTTAGTCAAAGCACTGCAAGCACGAACCCTATTCAAAAGTCATGCCATACACTTGTGACACAACACTGGAATGTCATCAACACCTGCACTTCACCACGAATAACTCACAAAGTGGCCAAAATCCAATTCCCCTCCTCATAGGGCAAAACCATAACTCTGCTACCAAAACTGTTAGAGTGCCCACAGAGGTTTTCTTCCTGCCACAGGTTCAGAAACCACAAGCACTCTGGTGAGACACCATCACTTTTCTCACTACTAGAAGTCAACTGGTACTTGGGACTTAGTGAGGAGTGTGGTAACTGGATTCATTCAATTTACACCATCAACATCAAATGCATAAACAATTTAAACACCATGACCAACTCAATCGTAAACAGACCCCAAACAGAGTTAAGTTTCAAAGCTTTATTACAGTCCCAAAATCAATGTAACGTATATGGTGCACAAAACTAATTTACAAACATACATTCAAACCATAGGCTGACCAAAACTTCTGCAAAGATTAAGGCCCTCATTTTTACAATGGTGGTAAAAACCGCCTACCGCCACGGCGACATCCGCCAAAAGACCATTGCAGTGGTTAACATCAGTCCGCCATAATATGACTAACATCCGTCGGCCATAATATGACCACAGCTGGATTTCTGCCACAAGAAGGGCGGAAATCCGGCTGTGGTCATGCTGGCTGATGGTGTTAAGGTGGTGCTGCTACTACCAGCAGCGCCACGCCAGTAGAACACCACTAGCCATATTGTGAGAAATTATACAGCCTGGCGGTGTTCTGCTGGTTGGTGCTGCTGGAGGTAGCAGCGCCCCGTCCTGTCCCCTGCCAGAAGACCCCCTGGATTCAGGTAAGTCGGGTTTCCAACAGGGGAGGGGAGTGGGGGGTGTTGTGTGTGTGTGGGGGGATATGTGCATGACTGTGTGAGTGTGTGCGTGAATGAGAATATATGTGTAGTATTGTTTGTGTGCATGTATGCATGTGTGAGAATGCGTGTAAGTATGGATATGTGAATGTGTGTGTTCGTGTTAGTTTGAATGCAGTGCCGTTGTGTGCTTGAATGAATGGATGCATGTGTTTATGAATGTGTGTATGCCTGTGTGAGTGGGTGTGTGCATGCGTGGTGTGTGTCTGTATGTGTGTGTGTAGTGGGTAGGAGATTGTAAGGGGGGAGCATGGATTGGCTTCTGGGGAGTTGTTGGGGGGAGGGGGCCTCCTTTCAGTGACAGGGAAGGAATTCACTGTCGCTGATAGGGCCTACCACCATGGTTTTCATGGCTTTACGAATGCCACGAAAACCATGGTGGTAGGCAGGGCCAAAATGCCTGAAGCGGTACAATAGCACCCACCGGGCTGGAGATTCTTATCACCAGCCCGACGGCTGCTACTCCCATAGCGGTCTGAGTGGTACATTGGCGGGTTGGCTTTAGCCAACCCACCAATGTCATAATTTGGCAGTATGTACCACCAGCCTGTTGGCAGTACTACCACCACATTACCGTTAAACACTCCAAAAGAATAACATAAATTAGCAAAACTACAATAATACTTATTTCAGAATTCAAAGCAGATGATGGTGACATCAGTAAATCATCAAAATTCAATTAATAACATTAAAATTTCGGGGCTGGGCCATCCTTATCACTTACACAAATTTGGACTTGCACGTATGGGAATGGGCTAACACATGCAGGAAAAATAAAAGGAGAGACCAAAATAATTTTGAAACATCATCTAAGTAGAGTTACCCTCTATAAAAATGTACTGGTGTACTGATCTAAGCTGAAAAGGAAACAAGAAACCACATTTAGTTTAAACCTCTTCTCCTGGGGCAAGGGTTTTGTCGAGTGGAGCGGTCACCTTCGTACAAAATCAGTAGACAGCAGCATCAGGACAGTCCAGAACACGGGCTGTACATAGGACAAGTCAGCAGTTCAGAATAGATTTGGGCATATTCATACTGAACAACATAAGCAAATAGGGATAATTAGAATTTAAAAACCTCTTAACCTAAAGATCAAATATGGCGAAGTAAAGAGGAACAGGAGATGGAAATTACAACAGCAGTCTTTGTCAGACATCAGAAGACTCTGGCAGACAATATCAGGCTATTGCTGACCAACTAAAACTTTCAAAAGTCTCTCCCTAACTTGATATGTCCAGGCCTTTCTGATTGGTCCTCCAGGTGGGCTCATCTTGAGAACAACAATCCAAATCCAATTGTAGCCACTGACACCATCAAGTTTGCAATTATTCTGGAAAATACATGATCACCTTGAAGAATTCATACAGTTCTGCCAAAATATTACATTTCCAATTAATTGTTACTTTGAGATCCCTTCTCACTGTACACAGGATGAGCTGAACAATTCTCACATGAAAATTAATAAAGTTTCCTGTTTGTTTGACAGCTAGAACAAATATTGTTACTTTGTCATATTGAATCATTTTCTCAGTCTTTAATACAATATGACATTCAACATCACATCGCAAACCTAGAGAGCAATTCAAGTCAGGGGGGATGGAATGAAACAAGCAATTTTCCTCTACCGCCGCAAAAATGAATCTCCAGGCCTAGTTTAGCTAAGAAAGCCTAATTACACATTAATAGAGTTAATACAATTATGAAACCTATTGCACACCTTGCAATTTATACCAGATAAGCAAAGCAAATTATTTCACTGCAAACATTATTTGCAACATATTGGAACAATTTCAACGTGCATTTATTTTTCTGCAAACATGTAACTCACTTTAATACATTCATTTAAATCAGTATTAATACGATTAATTCATGTTCATTTAATACTCACAACATAGTTAATTTCTACTGTTTTTCTTAAAGATAATATTTTCAAGGTTAATTCCTGTCAATAATTCACTCAAATATAAGTACACAATATCTTTCATGTTAAAACGTGATGTCAAATAGGAATGGAGGCTACATTATCCGCCATATTTAAAAAGTGCACAATTTACATTTCCATGTTAATTTCTCTGCTAGGCTTTTAAATGATGGTTAAAAAGTCACCATATGCTAACGTTAATGCCACTACTGTTTTAGTAAAATTTAATTTCTGTCAGAACCACCAGCTGTTCGGGCTTTTGAAGCACAGTAGTTGTGACATCTTGCAGAATGTAAGGTAGATCTCCAACAGCCAGAGATCTTTTTAATACATTGTGATCCTGAGGAGCCTGCAACATGTTGAATCATTTAGGAACTATTATGATGAAATCACTGGAACCTGTGATTTATCCAAATGGAGGTGACAGAAAACATTTAACATCACTTTTTTCTTTCACAAATCTACACATCTAGCAAATACCTCTGTTCTAAAGTCTGAAATTTCAACCGCAAGTCAGAAAGCAAGCTCTTCAAAAAAGGTGGGGAGAGCTGGATGCACCCTTCCAGCTAGTATGACGGCAAGACATTTGCCAGTGCATGATTTTCATTAATTAAGAGATCCGGCTCATCCTTAATGCTTCCGACATACCTAATGAAATCATCTCACTAGCTCAGCAATAGCACATCTTGATGGCTTTGTTACCTCAATAATTGATCCTATGTTGGGAAACCTTCCAAATAATCATTGGGCCATGTGTTATGGATACATTAACTTCTTCCAGTCCCCTGAACTCTACAGGATTCTCCTCTGACTGATGTAAGGACTCAGAATGTAACATATTTGCTCCCAATAGTGCAATAACTCTTGTTTTCCTCATTTTAATCTGGAAATATGACCCATCACCCTATGTTACAGTTCAAGTTTAAATGCCTTTGAGAGTGTTGCAATTCACCCAGCACAACTTATGGTTCATACGGCAAACACAAAGCACTAAGGTACTACATTCCCCATCTACTATAGTCTACAGAACCTAATATGATCATAAGAGATGAGTGATCAAGGAACAATGTGAGCTACACTAGAAGCAAGTAGAATAGAGGCTTGAAGAAACAATCTGATTGAGAGAATGAGCTATGCTGAATGGGTGCATTCAGTAATGGTGACATTATCTCTGAGGCACAATGCATTACTCCATTGAAGTCTGCATCCATGGCAATGGGCACTGGCGACTAGAGTAAGAAGTAAGTGTGTCTTGCATTTTAGAGAATTGAGGGGTGCTTAACACATGTTTAACAGTGTTATAATGCAACCTTTCATAGACCTGACATCATCATGGATTTACCTGCTAGATGAAGGTAGAATTGTTCTTTAAATAGGATGCTAAGCTCCCTTAGAACTTGTGGTTAAACTAGCATGACTGGATGCAGAAGAGCAATATCTAGTCAAGAAATTAAACTGAGCGCTTAGCAGTGTCTTGTCATATTAAAATTTTAGGGGAGTCTCCAGAACTATATCCTTTTTCATATGCTATTTCATGCTATGACACTTCACCGATAACATCTGTAATGGGGTTAAACCAAATCCTTCATCAAGAATGGTCATGTGGGATAAATGTAGAAGGGGAACAAATAAGAAGGAGAGGGATAATAAGAAAATGGAGCATATGGCCCAACAATGCCAACCCCAACAGAAAACAGAAAATATTCCTGAATTCATCCAGCTTATACTGCAAAACATGAAGCACCTGTCATCAGTACCCACAGAACTATCATTTCCAATGGATTGGCAATGAATAAGCAAAGAAAATACCAAAACGCAATCCCAAAAATACCACACTGAGTAAGACATAAGGTCGGTGTAAAGTATACGAAAAAAAATTCACAAATGGTTTCCACAAGTGCATGTGCATGATTATGCCCATGTGCCCATCCTGGAAAGGTTTGGAATCCATCATCCATTTAGTGCCTGCCCAAGAGCGCCAGAGAGGGTAGGATAATCAAGCAAACACTGCTATGGTAGCATTTTAAGAAGGATGTGCAGGGGCTGAAGTAAAGGGGAGTCAGAGAGAAACAGAGGGAGAGAAATAAAATAGTCCTTCATGCACTGTAATGCAACATCCTGACATCAGCAGTGAATGATACAGCTCTTTCAGTCACAATCTTTGCATTCTCCTTGGGGAGGACACAGAGATAAATAGGGATAAAAAACATTGTATTTGGAGCATAGATTTGAGGCTGATAACAACACCACCAAATTATGAGCAAGGGATGGATACAAAGTCAACTTTAAATCTATATTGAAAACAATATGTCTCCTTGCCAACAGAGAGCGAAAAAGGTTTTGCTTTGTCTTTACCCTTTCTGAAAATTACTAAATGCATCTTTCTCTCAAGCTGTGGTTAAAGGTGAAATAAAACTGACAAGGATATTGCTGGACCTAGCCCTTTCTGCAGAGACACCCCAGATCTTTGCCTTCCTTTGAGGAACCCATTTTTGTTGGTTTTTAGGACTCTGTGTACTTTGACCCTGTGAACCTTTGGCAAGGCGCAATTCCATAAAAACGTGGTACAATTGACCTACAAGTGATTAGTACACTTAATTTACTTGTAAATCTCTAGTATATGTTACTACTTGTACCCCCAGAGTCTGTAAATTAAATGCTAGTAGTGGGTGGCAGGACTCATTGAGCCACCCTCAAAAGTGGCTCCCTAAAACATGTTTCAGGACTGCCACTGCAGCATGCAGTGAAGTTTTAAACTGCCATTTAACCCTAGCAAAATAAATCTTTTGCTAGATTTAAATCTCCCTTTTAGTACTTGTCCATCACCCCTACAGTAGGCCCTAAAAGCTCCTGAGCAGAGTGCAAGGTATTTAAAAAATGCAACATGTTTGCCCAAGAGTTACATCCTACCAGTGATAAACGTCTTACCGTTCTCACTGTTGTAAGGTTGTCTCTCTAATGGATGAACATTGGATTACCTTATTGTACTTAATATGGGAACAGATAGAGAAACGCTTCTTCCACTCAAATGAACTGTTTGAAAAGGGCATTTTAAGAATAGTAACTAAAAATCAGACTTAACAATTAAGAACGTTTTAAAATTACAATTAATTTGATTGGGTCCAAACTGGGGTGGCATAGTGAGCAAAATAATTTATGGATTAAACCCAGATCTTTGACCAGGGGTGAATGTTTGATTAGTTCCACATTCTGTCCATCGTTTGTGTTTGCTTGCTTTTCTCACTTTCTAAAAGTGGCATTTCTAAAATAGTAATATTAAATCCAACTTCACCAGTCAGCAGGATTTTATATGACCATTCTGGCCATATTAAATATGACCTTGTTATTCCTTTGAGATCAGAATCTACCACTCAAACAGTATACGAGGGTAGCCATAATTTTAGCCTATGAAAGGAGCAGGTCTCACAACAGTGTAAATGGAATTTAAGAGTTCCACAGTACCAGGACATATAAACTTCACAGGTATATCTCCTGCCTTTTATCTACATAGCATGCTGCCCTATGGGTTACCTAGGGCCTACTTTAGGAGTGACTTATATGTAGAAAAAGGGATGTTTAAGGCTTGGCAAGTACTTTTAAATGCCCAGTTGAAGTGGCAGTGAAACCGTACACACAGGCCTTGCAATAGCAGGCCTGAGGCATGATTAAGGGGCTACTTATGTGGGTGGCACAATCAGTGCTATAGGCCCACTAATAGCATTTAATCTACAGGCCCTGGGCACATGTAGTGCACTTTACTGGGAAATTACAAGTAGATCAAATAAGCCAATTGGGTATGAACCTATGTCACCATGTTTAAAGGGAGAGAGCATATGTAATTTAGCACTGTTTAGCATTGGTAAAGTGTGCATAGTCTAAAAACCAGCAGGATCAGTATCCAAAAAGGTGGAGGGAGACAGGTAAAAAGTTAAGGGTGACCACCGTGAGGCTGGCAGGTCTAACATGTGTCCCCCACAAGCTGAAAGTGGGGAAAACTACCCAACCTCCTGGGAGCTCTCACTGCTAAGGCAGAAGTATCTGGAGAAACCATCAGCATTGGCGTGGTCAGTCCTCAGGCATGCTCCACCGTAAAGTCCATCCCCTGTAGGGAAATGGACCACCTCACAAGTTTAGTATTTTTGCCCCTCATCTGCATGAGCCATTTGAGGTGCCTGTGGTCTGTCTGAACCCAGATGTGAGTCCCAAACAGGTATGGTTTTAGCTTCTTCAGTGCCCAGACCAAAGCAAATGCAATAACACTCCACCTCTTTTCCAGTAGTAATAGCCTTCTGCTAATAAAGAATACCGGTTGCTCTAGGCCCTCCTCATTTAGCTGTGCTAGAACCGCCCTATGCCATGCTCTGAAGCATCGGTCTGCACAATAAACTTCTTGGAGTAGTCAGGTGCCTTGAGCACGGGAGCCATCCTTTCCGACAAGCCTGTGTCCAAGTCACCAACCCTAGGTTGTTTCTTGGATGTCAGTTCTGTTAAGGGGGGTACTATGGTGCCATATCCCTTAGTGAAAATGCAGTTTTATCCAGTGAGACCTAAGAAGGCTCTCACCTCTGCTTGGGTTATAGGTGGTTCCCATGCCTTGATAGTTTTTAAAACTGGCCTGGAGGTGCTGCACCTTCCAACCACCTACTTGGTGTCCACAGAACCCTGCCCAATCTGGCACTTACTGGCCTTGATTGTCAGGCCTGCCTTTTGCAGGGCCTGAAGCACCTCCTTAAGGTAGAGCCGGTGTTCCTCCCAGCTGGAACTGTTGACTGCAATGTTGTCTTGGTAGGCTGCACAAAAGGCATCCTTTCCAGTTAAGACCCAGTTAACCAACTGTTGGAAGGAAGCGGGGGCATTTTTCAATCCAAAGGGCATTACTCTGAACTGGTAATGGCTCTCAGGAGTAGAGAAAGCGGATCTCTCTTGAGCCCCTTTAGTCAAGGCAATCTGCCAGTACCGTGACAAGAGGTCAAAGGTTCAAAGGAACTTGGCAGCAACGAGCCTGTCTATGGGCTCACCAGCTCGGGGGATGGGGTGAGCATCTGTCATTGTGACAGGGTTGAGACCCCGGTAATCCTGGCTTGACACCAGGAACAGCAGCCTTGGGAACCAACACCTCTGGGCTGGACCAGAGACTGCTGGACTTCTCTATCACCCCAAGAGCCAGTATCTTGGAAACTTCAACCTTGATGCTGGACCTCATTTTTATCTGACACCCTGTAAATGTAGTTCTTTACAGGTGGACTGTCTCCTGTGTCAATGCCCTGGACACAGAAGTGAGGGAGAACAGGAAAGAGAACTGCTCCAGCAACTCATAGCAATCTCCCCTCTGATCTAGTGTCAGGGAGTCCGAGAGATTAACACCTTCCATTGACCCATCACCTTCCTTGGCAGAGAGGAAGTCGGGGAGAGGTTCACTCTTCTCTTCCATGCCCTTATCTGTCACAAAATCAGCATACTGACGTCAGTCCTCTCAAAATGAGGCTTTAGTCTGTTGTGGTGGAGAACCCTTAAGGGGTTTCTAGGGGTCATGAGGTCCACTAGGTAAGTGGCCTCCCCCTTTTGCTCCTTGACTTTGAATGGGCTAGTCTAGCGGTCCTGGAGAGCTCTAGGCTCTACTGGCTTCATCACCCATACTTTGACTCCAGGTGAGAATTCTACCAGGGTGGCCTTCTGGTCAAACCACTTCTTCATCACCTCTTGACTGGCCTTGAGGTTGCTCATGACCTGTTTCCAGAAACACTGTGTCTGGTTGCGGAGGGCCAGCATGTAACTGATCACATGCTGGGGAGGATTCTTGGGAGCTTTCTCCCATCCCGCCTTTACTATTCATAGTGGTCCCCTGACAGGGTAACCATTGAGAAGTTCAAAGGGGCTGAACTCCACCCCTTTCTGGGGACCTCACTATAAGCAAAGAGTAGGCATGGCAAGAGGACGTCCCACTTACGCCTCATGGCCTCGGGTAGGCCAGTGATCATGCCTTTCAGGGTCTTGTTGAACCTTTCAACAAGCCCATTGGTTTGAGGATGGTAAGGAGTGGTAAACCAATGGGTTACCCCAAACTCATCCCACATGGACTACATGTACGCTGACATGAAGTTTGTGCCTCTGTCAGACACAACCTTTTTTGGGAACCCCACAAGGGTAAATATCCCCATCAGAGCTCTGGTCACCACCGGTACAGTTACTGTCCTTAGAGGGATTGCCTCTGGATAGGGGGTGGCATGGTCCACCAAAACCAGGATAAATCTGTTGCCTAGGGCTTTGGGGGTCCAAGGGACCAATGACGTTGATGCACACCCTTTCAAAAGGGGTGCCAACAATGGGGAGTGGGATCACGGGGGCCTTAAGCCTTTTCCAGGTCTTCCCACTAGCCTGGCAGGTTGGACAGGACCTACAGAACGCATCTGAGGCCACCCACATTCGAGGCCAATAAAAGTGGGTGACAAGCCTGGCAACGGTCCTGCCAGGGGGATGTCATGAGCCAGGCGCAGTGGGGGGGCCCAGTAACACTGGGGGACCACCTGCACATGTGCTGCCCCAGTGGCCCGTACCTTAGGCTCAGTGTAGAGGAGATTATTCTCCCAAGATTTGTGGTGATTGCCAGAGGCTTCACCTGCTGCTTGGGCTGAGGCCTTTTGCCTCAGACCCTCAAGAGTGAGGCACTCCTTCTGCGCTTTGCAGAATTCCTCCCTGGTTGGGCCGCCCTCCACTTGCCAGCCAGTACGCTCAGGCAGGTTTCCCAGGTTGGCAATATCCTCCCTAGTTAGCTCAGGGGCCTCCTCTTCTGGGGCCCCGTCAACCACCACAGAAATATCTAGGGGTGATTTCCTGCGCCCCTTGCCCTTCCTCTATGCAGCAGTCTGGGCCATTGTTCCAGGCTCCAGACGCCCTTGACTCTCTTCCCAGGCAGCCATGGACTGGCAAACCTAACATCTCCAGGTGGGACCTGAGCTCTACCTCCTTCCAGGCAGTGTGCTCAAGATCATTGCCTAACAGACAATCTACAGGCATGGCAGGACTCACAGCTACTTTTAGGGTACCAGAGGCCCTCCCACTCAAAGGGAACCAGAGCGACCGGTAGGTGGCTCTCACGATTGTCAGCAACTATGACCTTGTGGAATGTATTAGGGATGACTTGCTCTGCTGACACCAGCTGACCCAGACAATAGTCACACTGGCTCCTGTGTCACACAGAGCCTCCACCTTTTGCCCATCAATGGTGACCCACTGCCTGTACTTGGAAGTATTGGCAGGCATGCATGCTTTTGGCACCATTTCCTTTTCTCCCAGGGACACTAGTGATACTTCTATCTGTTCCCCCCAAGCTAACTGGGACCATCTCCTGCCCGAGCGCTATACTATCCAGCCCAGGTGTCTGCCTTCCAGGGGAGGGCTGTGCCATCTTGGGACACTGGGAGTAGCCATTAGAGTGTCCAAACGTGAAGCACAAAGAATCCTGGCCTCTTCTCAGACTCAGGCTGGGACTGGTTACCACCATCCCCCTGGGAATTGTTTTGGGGGCCTTCTGAGAACTCCTTATATTTAGGTTTTTCTCCCCCCTCTTTCTTCTGGTGGGAACCCTGACCACCTTTGTAGATGTCCCCTCAGATATCTTCTTGGAAACTCTGGTGCTTGCCCAGAGGCCCTCCTCCTCAGCAAGCTTCCTAGGATTAGTCAGCTTACTGTCTACAAAGTGCTGGCACAACTCTGTAAAACAAATACTGAGCATATGCTCTCTCAGAATCAAATTATATAATCCTGTGTCATCATTTACTTTGCTGCCCGCACCCATCCATTCAGCGCCTTACTGGAAAAATCAAAAAAGTCTACCCAAGTTTGTGTTGAGCGTTTAGTGCTGTCTCTGAACCTCTGACGGTATTTCTCAGACATCAGCCCAAACTTGGTAAGTAAAGCGGTTTTCATGGGTACATATAGGTTTTGATCTTTTGGATCCAGTGGAAGAAGTGTGTCCCTCCCCACTACTGGTACATACCCCCACAAGGCCGCCCCCCATTGCTCTTCAGAGACCACATGAGCCCTTAGTGCAACTTCACAAGCATCCAACCACTTATCAATGTCATCTCTCACCACATAACTTGGCACTACATTTTTGGGTGTACGAACCTTCCTTTCCCCAGCAGGTCCTGCATGTATGCTGCCACCATCACTGCTCGACTCAGACTGTCTCACCTTGATATTCCAGCTCCTTGAGACTCAGTTCATGAGCCAACAAAAGTTTATTTTCAGCCAAGGCTCTCTAAGCTTCTCTCTCTGCTTTCCTCTACTCTGCTTCCATGTTTAACTTTGCCATTTGTAGTTGAAATTCTCTCTCCTCCCTCCTTTCCTCTGCGGTCAAGCCATGGCTAGAGACGCTGCTCCCTGGTTTACTAGGGGGCACAATTCCAGGGGTAACATCCCCTACTACTGGCAAAAAATCCTCTGAGGGCCCTACTATGGACCCTCCTCCTTAATATTCTCATCTGAATGGGCTTCTGCCCAGGCTCTCAGTGCCTTTCTGTATTCCTCCTTTTTGGAGGCACCCTGAGTAGGTACTCCCATCCCCTTGCAGAACCCCTTCAGCTGGTTAACAGTGTTTGTCTCCAGCTTGGCTAGGTCAAAATCTTCAGCTCCTGCTTGAGACCCAGCCAATCTGCAACACCTGACCTTTCAGTGGGACAAACATGGACCGCTTATCCCACCTACGGTCCATTGTGTCAGCAGGAACCTGTGCTTTTACCCCAGTCCAGCAACCAAATATCTACAAGTGGCTCTTTTTGCTTTTTTGTGCTATTCATAACTACAGTCCTACTGATTGCATTTTTTGTCATTTTGGGTTATTTTTTGTAGTTAAAGTTTACTCAATTTTCTAAATTGGTTTGAGATTTTCTTATGTTGTGATTTCACTTTATTACTGTTTGAGTGTTTTGTAAATATTGTATGCATCGCTTCTAAGTTAAGCCTCACTGTTTTTGTGCCAAGCCACCCAAAGTGTAACTATAGGTTTATTTAGTGACTTTCATGGTTACCCTGACAAGGGTTGTGTTTATTTATTGAGTGAGGACTCCATTCTCCTCAACTAATAACCCCATTTTCACAGTATTGATGAAATCACATAAGGACCCTTAAAACCTGTCAGTATCAGACCATTTGGCAATTAAAATATATGACAATACTTATAAAGAAAGCAGTGCAAATATATTTTCCTGAAAAATATATACATATATTTTGGTGGTCAGATTTTGAGTTGGGGTGAACAATGGAAACCTCTTTCAGGGATCATCTCATCTTTCATGGGCTGATAGGAGAAGGACTGCGGTAACCAAATGCTGACCTTCCAGTCTTGTACGTTGATGTGATACATTCTTCTCACTTGTATTTATTTTTGCCACGGTCCAGTCTTAAAAAGCTGTATTAGGCAATTGTTTTGACACATTAAGGGTTTACTGTTTGACTTGAATAAATATAAATATTGATTCACCAAAATGCCAGGGGTAGTAGAAGTCACATTGCTCCCTCTTTGCACCAGTGATATCACAGAAAGCAACACCAAAAGACCTTTGACCCAAGATGGGCACCACTAGATCCACAAGGCTACACATCACCTAATGAGGCCATCAGAAATATATCTTTCTCACATCCCTGGGGTAATTGCCCAGAATCATGGAACAGTTAGGCCAAGGGGCTATAGAGTGAAAGGACAGTGAAGTTCAGCATGAGTGGGGACCACATGGCTAGAGTACTACACATGGGGGAGATTGAGGTCCAGGTCCATTAAATATTGAGGCCTTATGTGGAGATTTATGTTCTAGTCAGGCGAATGTGAGGCCCATGGGTAAGTGAAATAGAAGGCAAAGTGAGGCTCAGGTGTAAAGTTAGGCCCATTAGGAGAATAATGTCCAGGTGTAGAGGGCGTGTGATACAGAGGAGTGTGAGATTATTGGACAGTTAAGCAAGAGACTGCACCAAAACATGGGGAGAAAGTGAGTACAACGTGAGTAGAGCAGAGCCCACCTGGGGAAGTGAGATGAAGGCATTGAAATGAGAGTGATCCCTCTGAAACTTCAAGTTTCTCAAGAGTAAGTAGCTTTTCTAGTCCAGGTTTTCATTTTGCAGTGTGTTACTAGTAGTCCTTACTTTATGCTGGGATAAACGGTGTACAGGTTCCAGAATGGCAAGAAATCCATGGGCTCAACTCCCTATTCTCCATTGGTCCTGGGTACTTATAGAGTGCAGAGGTGAAAACATTGTAGCCCATGGGTGATGAGTGAGGTCCTCTCTGAACCAGAACCTAAGCAAACTAACACTGGTTTTACCCTGGTTGGGGGTCTTCAGTTGGATGTATGTTGCCTTCAGTGGCACAGTGAGCAAGGAGCCTAATCCCTAAGCAGACCAATGGGCTGGAATGCTACACCGAGTGACTATCAGAGGTTAGACCTATTACAAGTGTAAACCTATTATATTTTGTGTGTTTAGGGTATGCCCACAAGTGTTTCCCATGCTCACTGTACCACTGGAACCTGGTTAGACCTGGCTGAAGGGCACCAATCAGAGCAAAACCTCTCTTGGGTTACTATGTTCTGGTTCATGAAGGATTTGTCCTGGAAGCTTAGACTGGACTGTTCTCAGTGGAGCACATTTAAGACTGATTTGTATATGGCTGGGTCCAAACTGAGGTGGCATGGTGGGCAAAAGAACCATGGGCTGGAATGCTACCCGGAGAATTTGCCTGTGGTTATGCTTATTTCAAACACCCTCCCATCACCTTTTATTTGTTTCATGTAATGCCCTAAGTGGCCAAAGGTATGTGAAAATGTGGGTATGGTGCCAACATCTTTACAAATTAAAATGGGTGTTTAGGTGTCCCTTGTCACATTAGAATTTCAGGGGAGTGGAGCTTCACAGTCTACAGGATTGTATCACTTTTCATATAATCATTCATGTTATCACCCTCCCAGGAGAACATCTGTAATTGGGTTAAACCAAACCCTCCATCAAGACATGGGTACCATGCTCACTGTGCCAGTGTTGCAAGCATCAATAGACTGAAGAGCCCCAATCAGGGTGAAACCAGTCTTGGGTTGGGTGTGTTACAGTTTAGGGAGGACCTGCCTGGCAGTTCGGGCTGGAATGATTGAATTGTAGCAGAGTCAAGACTGATTTGAATATGGTTAGGTCCAAATTGAAGTGGCATGGTGACCAAAGAACAATGGGCTGGAACGCTACCCTGGCGATTGCTAGTGTTTAGACTTATTGCAAGCTTCCTACCATCACCTTTTGTGTTTTTCAAACAGAAAAAAGTGTCCAACATTTTGACCTGACAGCAAGAATCTCTCATTCTGTAACCACAGAAATATCAAAGGAGGAGAAGGATGGCTATGGGTTCATATTTATGAGGGGTGAGAGAAATATTGTTTGCACACAGGGTTGGACCTACAGCAAATGATCACTGCAGTCCTGGAAAGTCCATATTCAATTAAAGGTAGCTGGTGTGGGACCCAAAGAGTTGCAATATTCACCACACCCCAGGCCACTGAAAAGATTGCCTTTGCCTCACATCAGAGCTGATTGACTTTGCATCCTCTGAGACCAAGGGCCGTAAAGTCAGTGGCATGAGTCACAAGGTAATTGGTAGGGGTCACAGTTGCGACTTCTGGCAACCCCTAATTGACATCCATTAATATAAATAAACTGAGTGATTTGCTTATGAATGAACATAACGCTGCTCTAGGTGTCAATGTATGTACTTGTTTCAATATTCTAAGGGAAACCACATGCTTTACATTGGTTTTCGTATAAACATTAAACATACCTTGCCTTCCTTTCTTACTTTCTTTCTTCTATTCAATTGGTATCATTAGTATATGACGTTTCTGAATTGCACTTTTATCCTCAGTTCATAAGTTAGTTGTAAAGCATAGCAGTCAATGGAGAGAGTCAAGAGTGAGATGAATTCTGCTGAACAAAGGCTTTTGTTGCACCTGGGTCTATTAAATATAAACATCTCTATACGGTTACGATGCAGCAGGTTAAAATGACCACCATTGAGATTCGGAACCTCAAATTAGGTGAAAACAAGACTCAATATAAAATCTCTTTTGGGGTGTTTACATTGTCTGATTATTACAGGGACTTAGAAAATAGTACTATATCGGTTAAATGACAGAGCAGGAAGGAAAAAATAAGTGATCCATGATATACCCGTTGAGTGCAAACAATTTGTTGATCATTTCTTAAAAACTCTTAAAATAATTATCCTTTAGTTAATTAAGACCATTACAATTCGACAGTCATATACTCATATTAAAAAAAAAAATCAGGTAAAATGAAAAATGCGCACATTCTTAACAATTGACAAAATGCCACTTCATATGGTGGAGGTAGAAAACAATGACTAATTATCTTTCAAACCAGTGGCAATAAAAAAGACCGAGGACCGTCCTGTATCCAATAAATACAAAGTGCAATGTGCAGTGACAGTAACCCCTTTTGCCAAAAAGCGAGGAGCGCATGGAGACGATTGTACACGCCCAAAGCAGAAGCTGTTAAGGGCTGCAGCAGGATAAAGCAGGCGTCATGTTAAAAAAGACTTGTTAATTTTAACAACAATTCAGAGTGCAGCATCAAAACGGTGGTAACAGTTGCGGGTCTATAAGGTGCTAAACCTGTGGTTTGTATCAAGCAGTACAGAGGCAACATTAAAATAACAACAAACTTGTAAAACAAAAAGTATGTGCCAGCAGCCTGTGAGGGCTAAGTGCAAAGTGCAACTTTGACAGAGTTACATTCATGGATAGGCATGGTGGTGAACTAATAAAAAATTACACAATACCACAATCCTATGACTAAAATGTCACATATACCACATGTTAAAAGATAAGCATTCACAGCAGTTTTTTTAACCCCTCTGGTGCCTGGTAAGAGCTGGTGTAGTCGTTGGTCACAGTTCCCATGTGACCAGCTCGTCCTGCACCCGGCCCGCGGGGAGAGCACTAGTGCCCCCTCCTGTAGCCCTCCCACCCAAACCTCCCATGGATGGAAGGGGAATAGCTTCCCCTTCCAACCTAACCCCCCACCCACCGGCAATCTGATGACATCAGCACGCTCAAGGTGCGCCGACGTCATCACATGCTGCCGAGGACACGCTAGAAGCCATTTGCTTCAAGCATGTGGAGAGAGAGTACCCTTTGCAGGTGAGTCCATCTCCTTGGGGTGGGGAAACAGAAACAGGAGGAAAGGAAAGAGTTTTTCAGGGTCAGGTTACAGAAGTGAGCAAAGTTGCATGCATTTTGGAATAAATAAGCACATGGGAGGTGTTGATAGAGAACATTAGCGGTTGGAACCCTACACGGTTGCTCGTAAGTCTTATGTGTGGTATAAAAAGTTTGCCATCCATTTGTTTAATTTAGCAACTTTTAATGCTTTTATTGTGTTCAAGGATTGTTCCCCCAGGTCAAGGATGAAATTAGTTACATTTCAGGAGTCAGTGATAGAGAGCCTTATTGTGGTGGAACAGGCAAGAGTTCCTAGAGTAGCAGTTGTGGAGGATGTGGCTAAATTGAAAGATCACCACTTTCCTGACTACATTCATCTCACTCCCAAAAAAGATGTGCCCACTAAGAAATGTAGACTCTGTGCCCGAAGAGATATCAGGAGTTAGAGCTGGATGTACTTCCTGGATTGTCTTTCAAAGCCTGGTCTGTGTGTGGCTGGCTGTTTTCAGGAGTTACCACACCCAGAAGAATTTGTGGGAACTACTGTGAGCGTAAACTGCCTGTTTTATATTTTCATATGTTCAGTTTCACGATTGCCATTACTGTCATGTATTCAGTTAGAGCTTTTGTGTTTGTAGTTTTGTATATTAAAAAATTTGTGTTTTCTTTGTTGTTTAAAAAAAATTATGGTTGTGTGCATGGAGTGGCGCTTGGCTGGCGGTGTGCGTGAAGTGGCCCTTGGCTGGCGTTGTGCTTGGAGTAGCGCTTGGCTGGCGGTGTGCGTAGAGTGGTGCTTGGCTGGCGGTATAAATAGTGACTTGCTGTGGATCACTGCAACACACTTCTAGCCAAACGCCAGTCCACACACTGCCATCAGCTGGTGTGAGTGCTGTATCAGGCATGTGGGTGTATGAAAGTGATGGGTCCTTGTATGCCGCTGTCTGTTGATGCAGGTGTTGTAATGTGCTGGGCCCGCGGCTGGCGGCGTGAATGGTCTTGGGCATGCCATGTATGAAAGGTGTGTGAATGAACTGCAAAGGGGTTGGGGCCTTGACGCGGCTTTACAGCTCACGAGCCCTGAGTCATTGATTCAGTTTTTTGGCCTTTCAGTTATTAACAGTGCATTTCATTTTTGTGAAATCTCTTGTTAATAAAATTTGATCTACTAAACCATCACTTACCCTTGTGCCAAATCCAACCAGTATGTGTGGTAGAAATGACAAAACCTGCTCTGCTGTAATCAGTCTTCGAAGCATACCCATGACATGCTAGGTGTCTCGAAAGGGATCCCGATGATGAAGCATGCCACCAACTTGGTTGGTGGGTGAGGGGTATTTTTAATATAACCTAAGTGTGTTTCTTTTCACAATTTTACTGCCACTTTTTCCAGCGGCAGGGAGGGGTCACCTTCGTTTTTGGTCCTGGGTGCGGTAGTCGTCTAGGGAAACCTACCAAATCCAGATATTTTTTAATACTAAACACCCGATAGAGTTCAGGGAGGTGTGGCTTGAGTGGATTCCCCAACATTTTCTTACCCATACTCCCTGCAAACCTCAGAATTTGTTTAAAAAAGCATATTTTCCTCACTTTTCTTTTAAGGATCACTGCACCAGCACAAATTTCCTACCACCCAGCGTTCCACTCAGTCTCTCAGGTAAAATGAAACCTCACTTGTGTGGTTACCCAATGCAGAGTCAGACTAAAAATGTTTTAAAAAATTGTGCTTATCAACTCACTGTGCTATCCCCTCAATCTCAACACGTTTTTGACCTTTTACTGTTGCAGGCACCTGGGCCACCCACACAAGTGAGATATCATTTTTACCGGGAGACCGAGGGGAACATTGGGTGGTATGAAATTTTGACTGGCACAATGTTCCTACATGGAAAAGTGTGGAAATTTTGATTTCTTTTGGTTATATTTCAGGTTTGCAGAGGAGTCTGGGTAAGTAAATGTTGGGGGATCCACACAAGCCTCTCCTCCCTGGACTTCACCGGGTGTCTAGTTTAAAAACAATTCTGGGTTTGATAGGTTTTCCCAGATGACCGCTGCACCCGGGACCAAAAACCCAGGTGCCCCCCCAGCAATAACACTTAGGGCCTGATTCTAATGTTGGCGGGCGGCGGGAGCCGCCCGCCAAGCTACCGCTGCTGAATGACCGCACCGCGGTCAAAAGACCGTGGCGGCCATTTAGACATTTCCTCTGGGCCGGCGGGCGCTCTCCAAAAGAGCGCCCGCCGGCCCAGAGGAAATGCCCCTGCAACGAGGACGCCGGCTCAGAATTGAGCCGGCGGAGTTGCAGGGGTGCGACGGGTGCAGTTTGCACCCGTCGCGTATTTCAGTGTCTGCTTAGCAGACACTGAAATACTTTGCGGGGCCCTCTTACGGGGGCCCCTGCCGTGCCCATGCCATTGGCATGGGCACGGCAGGGGCCCCCAGGGGCCCCGCGGCACCCCCTACCGCCATCCTGTTCCTGGCGGGCAAACCGCGAGGAACAGGATGGCGGTAGGGGGTGTCAGAATCCCCCATGGCGGCGCAGCAAGCTGCGCCGCCATGGGGGATTCAAAGGGCAGCGGTAAACCGGCGGGAGACCGCCGGTTTGCCTCTTCTGACCGCGGCCGAAGCGCCGCAGTCAGAATGCCCTGCGGGGCACTGCCGGCCTGTCGGCGGTGCTCCCGCCGACCCTGGCCCCGGCGGTCTTAGACCGCCGGGGTCAGAATGACCCCCTTAGTTTTGTAATAGATTATTTTGATGTGTCCACATTGTGTTTTGAAGCATTTCCTAATGCAGGCACTGGGTCTACCCACACAAGTAAGGTACCACTTTTATTGGGAGACTTGAGGGAATGCTGGGAGGGAGGAAAACGTGTGTCTCCTCTTAGATTTCAGAACTTTCCATCTCCGAATTTTGAGGAAAAAGTATTATTTTGCCAAATTCTGAGGTTTGCAAAGGATTCTTGGAAACAGAACCTGGTGAGAGACGCACAAGTCACCTCATTCTGAATTTCCCTATGTGTCTAGTTTTCAGAAATGTCCAGGTTTGCTAGCTTTTCCTAGGTGCCAGCTGAGCTAGAGGCCAAAATCCACATGTAGGCACTTTGCAAAAAACAGGTCAGTTTTCTTTGGGAAAATGTGATGTGTCCATGTTTTGTTCTGGGGCATTTCCTGTCACGGACACTAGGCCTTCCCACACAAGTGAGGTACCATTTATATCAGGAGACTTGGGGGAATGCTGGGTGGAAGGAAATTTGTGTCTCCTCCTAAATACCAGAACTTTCCATCACCGAAATGTGAGGAAAAAGTGTTTTCTTTGCCAAATTTTGCAGTTTGCAAAGGATTCTGGGTAACAGAACCTGGTGAGAGCCCCACAAGTCACCCCATTCTGAACTCCCCTTGTTGTCTAGTTTTCAGAAATGTCCAGGTTTGCTAGCTTTTCCAATGTGCCAGCTGAGCTAGAGGCCAAAATCCACAGTTAGGCACTTTCCAAAAAAAAAGTCAGTTTTCTTTGGGAAAATGTGATGTGTCCATGTTGTGTTTTGGGGCATTTCCTCTCACGGGCACTAGTCCTACTCACACAAGTGAGGTACCAATTTTATCAGGAGACTTGGGGAAATGCTGGGAGTGAGGAAACTTGTAGCTTCTCTTAGATTCCAGAACTTTCCATCTCCGAAATTTGAGGAAAAAGTATTTTTTTTGCCAAATTCTGAGGTTTGCAAAGGATTCTGGGTAACAGAACCTGGTGAGAGCCCCACAAGTCACCCCATTCTGCATTTCCATAAATTTCTAGTTTTCAGAAATGTCCAGGTTTGCTAGGTTTTCCTAGGTGCTGGCTGAGCTAGAGGCCAAAATCCACAGCTCGGCACTTTGCAAAAAACAGATCAGTTTTATTTTGGAAAATATGATGTGTCCATGTTGTGTTCTGGAGTATTTCCTGTTGGAGGCACTAGGCCTTCCCACACAAGTCAGGTACCATATGTATTAGGAGACTTGGGGGAATGCTGGGTGGAAGGAAATGTGTGGCTTCTCTTAAATATCAGAACTTTCCATCACCAAAATGGGAGGAGAAAGTGTTTTCTTTTCCAAATTTTGCAGTTTGCAAAGGATTCTCGGTAACAGAACCTGGTGAGAGCCCCACAAGTCACCTCATTCTGAATTTCTCTAGGTGTCTAGTTTTCAGAAATGTCCAGGTTTGCTAGCTTTTCTTAGGTGCCAGCTGAGCTAGAGGCAAAAATCTACAGCTAGGCACTTTGCAAAAAAACTGTCAGTTTTCTTTGGGAAAATGTGATGTGTCGGTGTTGTGTTTTGAGGCATTTCCTGTGCCAGGCACTAGGCCTACCCACACAAGTGAGGTACCATTTTTATCAGGAGACTTGGGGGAATTCTGGGTGGAAGGAAATTTGTGGCCCGTCTTAGATTCCATAACTTTCCATTACCGAAATGTGAGGAAAAAGTATTTTTTTTTGCCAAATTTTAAGGCTTCTGGGTAACAGAACCTGGTGAGAGCCCCACGAGTCACCCCATCCTGGATTCCCCCAGGTGTTTATTTTTGAAAAATGCACAGGTTTGGTAAGTTACCCTAGGTGCCGACTGAGCTAGAGTGCAAAATCCATAGCTAGGCCCTTTCCAAAAAACACATCTGATTTCAATGTAAAAATGTGATGTGTCCATGTTGTGTCTCCCATCAGGGGCATTAGGCCTACCCACACAAGTGAGTTGCCATTTTTATCGGGGGACCTGAGGGAACACGGAATAGAAGAACAAGTGGTATTCCCCTTTGTCTTTCTCTACATTTTGTCCTTCCAAATGTAAGACAGTGTGTAAAAAAGACATCTGTTTGAGAAATGCCCTGTAATTGACATGCTAATATGGGGACCCCGGAATTCAGGGATGTGCAAATAACCACTGCTTCTCAACACCTTATCTTGTGCCCATTTTGGAAATACAAAGGTTTCCTTGATGCCTATTTTTGACTCTTTATAGTTTACCAAATAAATTGTTGTGTACCCAGTATACAATGAAAACCCATTGCAAGTTGAACCTGATTTATTGGCTCTGGGTACCTAGGGTTCTTGATGAACCTATAAGACCTATCTATCTGCACAACCAGAAGTGTCCTGCAGATGTAACAGGATATTGTTTTAGAAAATTTGTCATCGCAGGAAAAAGTTACAGAGTAAAATCTGGAGGGAAATAGCTGTTTTTTTCACCTAAATTTCAATATTTTTTTATTTCACCTGTTATTTTCTGTAGAAAAACCTTGAAGGATCTACATAAATGACCCTTGCTGAATTCAGAATTTTGTCTACATTTCAGAAATGTTTAGCTGTCCGGGATCCAGCATTGTTTTAACACCCATTTCTGTCACTATCTGGAAGGAGGCTGAAAACACAAAAATAGTAAAAATTGGGTATGTCCCAATAAAATACCAAAATTGTGCTAAAAAATGTGGATTTCTGATTAAAGTCTGCCTGTTCCTGAAAGATGGGAAGACGGTGATTTTAGCACCATAAACCCTTTGTTGCAGCCATTTTCATGGAAAACACTGCAAGCTTTCTTCTGCATCCCTTTTTCCCATTTAAAAATAAAATAAAACTTTTCGCTGTATTTTGGATAATTTCTTGGTCTCCCACAAGGGGAACCCACAAACTCTGGGTACCTCTAGAATCACTAGGGTGTTGGAAAAAAGGATGCTAATTTGGCGTGGGTAGATTATGTGGACAAAAAGCTATGAGGGCCTAAGCACAAACTGCCCCAAATAGCCAAAAAAAGGCCTGGCATCTGAAGGAGAAAAGGCCTGGCAGTGAAGGGGTTAAAGCAACCCATGATTCAGAGAGAATATACACCTTTATGAGGGTGGCTGCAACAGGCAATCCAACAGGGGCACAGGCTCGTACCACTCAGTGGGTTCCCCAGGAGGCAGGGTTTCTTAACTAATAATGCTACAAACTTAACCAGTGAAGTGTTCAAAGCAATGTGAAAAGCTGCAATAATGATTTCCATTCCACTAATAAAGAAAGGCATCTGAGACAATGAGCTCAAAGGATTCATTGTACAGACCACACTCCCTACATGTTATTGATTCTGAAGGCCTGAACCATCTAGCTAAGTTTTTAAGGAACAGCCATTCCCCATGTCTTAGGACCATATATCTTATTTTTAGTGTTTGAGTACACGCAGAACAGGTAAGGCAAAGGAAGTGCTTGATGATAGGAGTCAACTATGACCCAAATCATCCAGGTCAGTCTGATGGGAAAAGAAGCGCACAAAGTTCTTAATACACTTCTTAATGGAAAGTTGTCTCATATGGAAGCTCCCTAACATTCAAGGACTTAAGACAATCCTCAAAGTACAGATGGTATAAAATGGCATCTACACTTTCTCTCTTTGTGAGTCTGAGTTTATGACAGAGATTTAAGATAGCTCCTTATGTGGCCACCCACTGGTTAAGAAGGTCCAATTCAGCCGGATCTGAGCAGGTGAGGAAGATCTCAGCAAGTGAAGGACAAACTTGTACATCTTGGTGACAAGTTTATTCAAGAGTTTACCATCCCTCCCCAGTGAAATTTTACTACCGTAGAACAAATATGGACTAATTACATGCAAGAGAGGGAGAAGACTTGCTCCCAATAACAAACTTGATACTTTTGAGAAAGACATCTGGAGGGGCAAGGCTTTGATTTCAACTTTCTTCATTTGATGGACAAAGGTGCACCTTGCGTCAATGATGACCCCTAAGTATTTGTTTGAGTGTTTCTTTGTGATTTTGTTATTGTTAAACTGCCAGCATCCCCTTTGCTGGATTTCCAGCCCAATGTGGCTATGTTAGGTTTCCTTAAATTGACCTCCAGGCAGTTGGCAATTGCATAGGAGTTCAGTGATTTTAGTGAATGTTGCAGACCAACTCTTGTATAGCTAAACAGAGCTAGACCATCTGCATAAAGCAAGTTGCCAATATGTTCATCTCCTATCTTAGGGGAATGCCAGTTGATAGTATTCAGGGCGCTGGACAAGAAGGAGGTTGACAAGTTAAAAAGAAGAGAGGTTAACACACATCGCTGCTTTACTCCCCACAAGGTTAACATTTTTCTAGACACACAGGAGCCGTCACCCAATTTACTGAGGACTCATGTGTTAGTATGCAGAAGAATGATATCCTCCAAGAACATTGAAGGGAATACCCAGTTTTTTAACTTTCACCAGAGTACCCTCTTGGGATGCAGTCAAATGCTGCCTTGAAAGTAACGAAAGAGCAGAGCAGAAAGGTTTGTGAACTAATTGCCTTTTAAGGGAGCCTGTATCTAGCTAACAAATTTGTCAGTATGCTGAGTTTCTTCATAAACCTAGTTGGTTCTGCTGAATTACCCTCCTCCCTTTGCACTCCCCAGGACCAATCAGTGGGCAAACCACCCAATTGAGAGACTTGTGAGACTGTGGCTTTGCACTCCCCAGGAGCAAACAGTGGGCATGGAGCCCCCTCTAGGAGCAGTGGTGTTGTCCCATCATCCGGCTGAGGTCCCCCCTCCCCTTCCCCCTGAGGTGCCTGTTTTTTTTCGACCTTATGCCCCAGCAGTGTTCTCTACGTTTTGAGGTAGGTATCATGTGTGGGCTTCGCCCATGAATTTTGGGACCACTGGCCCACGGACAATGAATGGAACACCATCCGGACTTGTGTAGTTGTTGTACATATTTGTATACTGTATAATGATCTGTTACAGACCTGTTTCCCTATCTGCATTTTAGTTGATTACACTCGTTACAATCATTTCATTTTGTCCTTGCTTTCTTCCAGAGGGTTACGGGGTGTATTTGTGATGTAATTGGATGTGATTGTGTGTAGGGTGTTGTGATTGAGGGTGGGGGTGTTGCGTGTGTGTGTCACTCTCTTTTTCCTCCCCCCTCCCCTATGTGCTATGTGCAGTACTCACCGTGGTCGTCACCGCCGTCTTTGATGTCCCTGGTAGAAGAGGAGGTAAACCAACATTGGTAGCACCTGTAACTCGGGCTCCATAGCGTCCTGGTTCCTCATTGGGTGTTGAGAGGTGAGTGGTTTCCGTTACAAAGACTGTTTCCGTCGTGCTTTTGATGGCGTTGGTACCACCCCGGAAAAGCTGGCGGATTGGTGCCTTGTAATACAGTGGGCGGTTTCCACCGATTGCTGCAGATCTTTCATCAGTAGACTGGCAAAATACTTTGCTTCAATGTCAAAAAAAGCTACCAATACATAATTGCTCGAATTGGATTTGGAGCCTCCCTTTAAAATTGGCATGAAGTTTACCCCACCCTAGGACTCTGGAATAACAGAGCTCCTCAGTCAATAGTTATGGAGCAGGCAAATCATACAGGATCTAAAAGGAATATCCTACATGAAGTAATCCTGCAGGCGGCCAAGGGTCCCATCTGATCTGGCCTTAACCAGAACCTGATGCAGCCAACTAGTCAGAGATGGTAAATCTGCAATGGAGGAGTGCGAGCTTTCATAATCTCAAACAGTAGTGGTGATAGTAACCTTGTTTGAGCTAGTTTGGCAACGCTTATCTGCCCCCGTTATGAGAGACGTAGCAGTTCTGGAGTCAAAATTATTAGACGTAAGATGCAGAGAGAGAAAGATGATCATTCTAATTCAGAGATGTTTGCACCACCCGATCTGCCAGACCCATTCATTTGTCGATTTACCAAGGCCCAGAATTTCCCTGAATTTGTATTTTTTTACTTTCATATAGAGATGATTGCCCAGAAGTGGTCTACTCATCTTGCCTTCTCTGCCCAGGCTGCTTTCTTATGTCGACTTTGTGCCTGCTTGAGTGCTGTTGCCAACTCATTATTGCCAGTGTTTTTGTTTAGCGGCTCCTAATGCAGAGTTCCGGGCTTTCTTTAAGCTTAGAACCATAGCCATGGGGGTAGGGAGGCATGCTATAGCTCTGATGTGATGCAACAGCAGTGGTTGTAAGTTGAAACCTCTCGAGTAGCAAGGTGAGGATTTTAGAACACTCAAGCACCAGGGAGATGTTTCCGTTGTCAGCTCTCCTGTAGACTGTTAATCATTCAGCCATTATTTTGCAGTGGGTGTCTTCTCTTCATTTGAGATGCCTGAAGTTGTCAGTGTAAATTTCCTTGCTGGTGGGGCAGGCAGTACAGTGTTGAATCAGGTTGGTGTTCAGTCTCAGGACCTGGGGACAATGATAATTCTTGGGGCAGAAAGATACAGTAGCTTTCCACTAAGGTGAAGATTTCCACATTGCATATGGAAAATGGAGTAAGACTGTGATTTTCTGTCTCATCTAGGCTAATTAGGTTGAACATCCCGCAGAAACCTTCCATTTAGAACTTTAAACCCAGGTTACTGAGCTTCAAAACCACAAAGTCCCCCAATGAGTGAAGTGGACATCCTTCGGGTCTGGTTTTTCCAGTGATGTTCCAAGCGCCCTCAGCTGAGGTCTCCGGGGTTTCATCATGGAGACCTTGAAATAGGTTCATGTTAAAATCTCCCTTTAACAAACAGTCACATGAAGGATGGTCTATGGCCATGTTGCAAAGAACTGATACAATGAGTTAATTTGGGCCTTCTTCCCTTGAACTTGGGTTAATGTAAATGTTGACTAGCAGAAGCAACCAATGAAGTCTACAATTGTGGAGTCTGATTGATTGTAACCAGTTCTCCTAAGTATTTAACAATTCAATTTTTTCTCAGAGCTTTACAGAAATATACAATGACAAGTCGTCCTTTAGTCTCCCATTTTTATGTTCTTTGAAAGCAGGTTTGTTGTACTCAATGAAGTCTGTAATAGGATGGCCTGTCACAGACTATGGCCCTCATTATGACATTGGCGGTAAATGCCGCTTACCGCCGCTGTGACGCCGCAAACATATCGTCCTGGTGGCGAACATTCGTTCACCATATTACGAGACACACACACCAAACCAACAGAAACTGCCACAAACACATATCCGCCAGCCAAAAGGTCAGTGTTGGATTGTCAGTAAGAAAACCCATCACCGTTACGCCAACAACACAACGCCCACCACATTATGACCCACGAATCACCACAGCGGACATTCAATGGCAGTAAACCATTGGCAGTACACACCGGCGCACTGAGAATGGCCACCCAAATCCAAAACAACACAACATTGGCCAAAACGAAAATCACACACCTGACATTCATACACACATAACACACACACCCACAGCACTATAAAACACACACTCTCATTACCCACAACCCTTTACGAACACCAGAAATTGCCACAAGACAGACACGAAAATCACAGAGACAACTACACACACACACCACAAACAGCCATTCATCCATCACGCACCCCACACCCGACACCCCACCACATTACTCAACACCCTCTGCACAACACACACCACACAACACCCATGTCCCCACTAAGGCACCCCTGTTTCACGATGAGAAGTTGCTGGTTATGGTGGAGGAAATAGTCAGGGTAGAGCCACAGCTGTTTGATGCACAAGTAGAGCAAATATCCATTGCCAGGAAGATGAAACTATGGCAGAGTATTGTGGACAGGGAGAATGCCGTGGGACAGCATCTAAGAACAAGGGATGACATCAGGAAGAGGTGGAATGACCTACGGGGGGAGTTACGTTCCGTGGCAGCAAGGCACCAGCTCGTTAATCAGAGGACTGGAGGTGGACCCCCACATCCTCCACCACAGCTCACAGCATGGGAGGAGAAAGTCTTGACAATCCTGCATCCTGAGGAACTCACTGGAGTGGCTGGAGGACTGGACACTGGTGAGTCAATATTTCCTACCTGACACCCCCCTATACCTGCATGCCATCTCACCCCCTCACCCTGACTCCCATCACTCCACTAGATCCCAACAGTGCACCTACACATATGACTAACCCCAATGCCAAGCCCTGCATGCATACCAATGCATGTTCAGCCCCCCCAGCCCTGCATGGATTCCCATCACGAAATCATGCACATAATGGAGAACTAACAATCTCACAATACATCACCATACACAAACAAAGGTGGCAGAGCAACGATAGAGGGGAAGCTAGGGATAGAGCAATGATAGAGGGGAAGCTAGGGATGTACAATATGTCACAGACATGAAGCATACTACATCACTTACATCCCCACAGGTGCCCCAGCCAATCCCAGCTGCAAGAAGGTGCCATGACTATCCAGTCCCCCAAAGGAAGACGTCCCAAGTGATGACAGTAACTCTGGACTTCAGGATCTGGATGGACTATCTGGCCCCTCAGGGACTACTGGCCAGTTGACCACCCCAGCCTACTCACATTCCGCCACAGAGCCTCCCCCATCAGTATCCAGCATACAGCACCCACTCAATTTCCCCACACCTCTGTCCCCAGGACACATCAATCAACAGTGTGCCCACCTTTACAGGGACCCCAGTCTACACTTCACCCCCAAGACAATCAGGGACCTGGGGTCAGTGGCAGTGACCACAGCGTTCAGGGGACACAGGCACAGGGCAACAGGGACACCTGGGAGGACAGCTGTGCGCCAGAGGGATGGTACGGCCAGGGAACCGACTCTCCAGGAGGCACTCACTAATGTCCTGGTGGCTTACCATCAATCCCAGAACAAGATGAGTCAGATCCTTACCAAATGCAGGAGAATGAGTGGCTGCAGGAGGTACACCATCAGGAGATCAGGGAAGATTTGCTGGCCCTCAACACCACCATGGTACCCATAGCAGGGGGTGCTGGCAGGTATGGCCAACACCATGAGGGAATGGACAGCATACCAGCTGGCCCCTTCCACTAGCCAGTCTACTGACCAGCCCCACCACAGGATCCACAGGCCACCAGCATCCCACCCCTGCAGAAGGTGAACCACCCTACAAACGTTCCCTGCAACCCAGACAGAAGCCAGAGACACTTGCCAAGACCAAGACTACTGCCAGGAAATGGGACTCTCCTGATTGCTCCCCTTGTATCCCACTCTGTCACCTTGTCCACTCTGAACTGCTTTTGATCCCCTTCCTATGGCCCCTTGGACACTGGACCTGTGTTACAAACAGACTGGACCAATACACTGGACTTACCTCTACTATCACCCCATTCCATTGCACCTTACTGTCTATAATTTGCACTACAATGAAAACGTGCAATTATGGAAACAGTCACTTCTAGTGCAAATGATCTGAACACTGTGATAGCATACAAATGAAGACCTGTAGCTGTCTGTAGTCATCACATCAGTACACAGTTGTTATAACACCAACATCTTCAAAATTAGAAGGCATAGGTGACAGTCAGTTGAGATGCAAAGGAGGTGAATGCCATCCTGGTACAGCCACACTGAAAACATAAATAATCAGAGGGATGGTCAGTACGACTGTCCCACCTGTGTGTCATTGGAAGCACTGACGTAGAACTGATGTTCTGTTGTCCACAGACTCATCCTCTGCCTCATCATCCTCACTGTCCTCAGGGTCCACTGCTGCCACAGGGGAATTTCCAATGTCCTCCTCCTGCAGATAAGGCACATGTCTTCTGAGGGCCAGGTTGTGCAACATGCAGCATGCTACTACTATCTGGCAGGCCTTCTCGGTGAGTTGCACAGGGATCCACCTGTCAGATGGAGGCATCTGAACCTGGCCTTCAGGAGACGGAAGGTCCTTTCAATAATTCTTCTGTTTCACCCATGTGCATCATTATACCAATTTTCGACCCCTGTCCTGGCATTCCTCACAGGGGTCAGGATCCACAATAGGTTTGGGTTGCCAGAGTCACCTGCAATTATTGAGAAACAAACATTAGCCTTACACAATGGTATGGGGTTAACTCCTAAATGCATACACTGACAAACATTGGGTGGGGACTCAGGCTCACCTATTAGCTACACTCTGTGCCTCTGTAGTTGTGCCATCACATTTGGGATGCTGCTATTCGTCAGGACGAAGGCGTCATGCACCGACCCAGGATATTTGGCAGTAACATGGGAGATGTACTGGTCAGCCAGCTGCACCATTTGCACATTGAGTCATGACAGAAAGAGTTCTTGCACCGCTGTGCTATTCCTCATTGGCTAATATGGGGCTCTATGGAGTACAGTGGCCAATGGGGATCACCGGCGGCGGAGACGGTGTACTCCACTGTGGACGTGACCGCCATTTTCTATCTATGACCTCACTTGATTCCTGACCTTCCACAGGACAACACCTACACTGCATGTACTGCTGTGACCAGTGTCTGGATCCTGCAGTAGCCCATGTGACCAGGGAAAGGGCCCCTGCCTTCACTACGGAGGAGTTAGAGTGCTTGATGGGTGGGGTCCTACCCCAGTATGGGCAGCTGTATGGGCTTCCAGACCAACAGGTGAGTACACCATGGGCACGATGCATGGGACAAAGTTGCATGGAGAGGTTTTTTGACCGTTTCCTGATGCAGGCATTATGCTTACCCACACAAGTAAGGTAATATTTTTATTTGGAGACTTGGGGAAATGCCCGGTGGATGGAAGTTTGTAGCTCCCCTGCAGATTCTAGAATTTTCAGTCACAGAAATGTGAGGAAAATATGTTTTGTATTTAAAGTTTGAGGTTTAATAGGGAATCTAGGCTAAAAACCATGGGAAGACCAATGGAAGTCAGTCCACCCTGATTACCCCTAGGTATTTATTTTTCAAAATTCTACAGGTTTGCTAGGTTTCCCTAGGTGATGGCTAAGCTAGATTCTAAACTCTACAGCTACACACATTCTAATAAAATTACCAGTCCATTTTGCATTTTGGGCCAGTTTCTGTCACAGGCACTAGGCCTACCCTGACAAGGAAGTTACCATATTTATTGGGAGACTGAGGGGATAGCTGGATGGATGGAAGTTTGTGGCTTCCTGCAGATTCCAGACATTTCGTCACAGAAATCTTTGAGATTTCAAAAGGGATTCTGGGTCAAAAAACCTAATGAGAGCCATCCATGCTAGCCTACCCTGGATTCCCAACAGTGTTTATTTATTTTTTTAAAGTGTAGGCTTAACAGGTTTCTTTTGGTGCTGGCTGAGCTAGGGTCCAAAATCTTCAGCTACCCACATTGGAAAAAAGGTAAGTTTTCAGTGGAAAAATGTGAAGCGTCTAAGTTGCATTTTGGGCCATTTCCAGTCACGGGCACTAGTCGTACACAAACAAGTGAGGTACCATTTTTATTGGGAGACTTTGGGGCATGCAGGGTGGAAGGAAGTTTGTGGCTCCCCCCAAATCTAGTACTTTTCATCACTGAAATTTGAGGAAAATATGTTTTTATTGAAAGTTTAAGGTTTGAAAGGATTCTGGGTCAAACAATTTGATGAAAGCCAAGCAAGTCAGCCCATGCTGGATAGCCCTAGGAGTCTAGTATTTAAAAATGTATGGTTTGCTACATTTTCCTGGATGCTGACTGTGCTACTGTCCAAGATCTACAGCTATCCACTTTGCACAAAAAGGGTCAGGTTTGAGTTGAAAACTGTG
This sequence comes from Pleurodeles waltl, assembly GCF_031143425.1. Classification (NCBI taxonomy): domain Eukaryota; kingdom Metazoa; phylum Chordata; class Amphibia; order Caudata; family Salamandridae; genus Pleurodeles; species Pleurodeles waltl. The sequence goes on along the minus strand of NC_090436.1, from coordinate 589,352,045 downwards.
ATGTGTCCATGTTGTGTTTTGCACCGTTTCCTGTCATAGCCTCTAGGCCTACCCAAACATGTTAGGTTCCATTTTCATTGGGAGACTTGGAGGAATCCTGGGTGGAAGGAAGTTTGTGGCTCACCCCAGATTCCAGAACTTTCCATCACAGAAATTTGAAGAAAATGTGTTTTTAGTCAAAGTTTGAAGGGAACCTGGGTCAAAAAGTCACCCTGCCCTGAATATCGCTAGGTGTCTAGTTTTGGAAAAGGCACAGCTTTTCTAGGTTTCCCTAGGTGCTGTCTGATCTAAGGTCCAAATCTAAAGCTACTAGCTTTAGAAAAAAAGGTCGGTTTTCAGTGGAAATTTGTACTGCATTGATGTTGTGTTTTGGCCCATTTCCTGTCGCAGGCACCAAGCCTACCCACACATGAGGTATCGTTTTCTTTCGAAGACTTATGGGAGCATAGAGTGGTAAAACAGTTGTTATCACCAATTGGATTTCACTGCACTTGTGCCTTTCAAATCGAAGCCAGTGCATAAGAAAGAAGACATTTTGAAGAATACCCTTTAAATTATGCACTAGTCTTGGTACCCACAAATTCAGAGATTTACAAATAACCACTGCTCTTAAACTTCATCTCTTGTGCTCATTTCAGAAATACAAGGGTTTTCAACATAAAAAAATATTTGGCTCTAACATTATTTTATATTATATCAGCCAGGAAAATTACCCAATCTTTATTATCTCCATCCAAAGAATTTCTGCATTCAAACTTCCCAGTTTCTAATCTCACAATTGGAATTTCTCCCGGTATTGTGACAGGAGAACTGGTTTCCATTAAAGACATGGAGGCAAGGATTATGACTCAATTTCTCTACTGAAATCTGTAGCAGCAAAGAACATATGTAAGAAAAATGCATTCCAACACCTCTTCTTAACAATTCCAATAAGGCTTTCAACAGGAATACACAATGATCTCCAAGACATCATAATCAGTCCTCTGACAACATCAACTGTACAAAAAATTCTGAAGGCTTAGGCAGCAATATCTCTTTCTTACCTCTGAGAAAAGTTCATGATGTGAATCCCTCAGTAATAAAACAGCAAAAATTAACACCATCCCGAGGTAAAGCAGTAGATAAAATTTCCACCTGACCTGATGCCATCCTAAAGGCAAACAGGCATAGCAGTAATCAATCTGGCAAGAGCTCACACTGCAAAAACAGAGGATATAATAGTTGAGAGGAGCTGATGACAGGAATCGTCTTTCCTTCTAATATCTTTAATGGAATCTGAGGGCTTGATTCACAAACTACACTTTGTAGTATATTTTTTAGTACTACAAAACATACTGCAAAATGTGGTATACAGTGGAAGTGTTTAATATACTTATGTGTACGGAGTTCAACACTTCAACTGCAGATTCTGCACAAATGTGTAGATTTTAGGGCCTAATTTCTATGTTGATTGTATGCATAGTCCATCGCAACAGCATACATACTGCTAACATAAGGGTCTGCCCACCCAATGTAGATGCTGGTGGACCATAGGTTTGGCTTCTGTGTTGACTACTCTGTCTTCACAATAGCCAAACCTCTCAAGTGACCTGGTAGAGTAAAGTCAAATCGAGAAATGGCCATATGTCTGCCTGACCCGTCATGATGGTGGGGATATAGCCATATTCTTACTGTCTGTCACTGTCACGCAAACCCTGCTGCTGAGGGACAATAAATTGCTTTAAATATAAAAGATGAAAATGGTTTGGTGCTGTTTAGAAAACAATGAGAATTCCAAGGAATATGTTTTATAGAACCCTGTACAAGAAAATCTGGAATCTCCTGTTTTACCAAACTCGTCTGTGGTTTGAAAGATTTTTGAAAAATATCATTGGCCATGGCAGAGCTATCTGAAAAGAATAATAATACAAATCTATTATGTACTGTCACTATTTGCAGCACCCATTGATCTGATCACGTGCAAGTTTCTGAGAGACAGTTCGAGCCTGTCACCACACTTTCACAGGGAAAACAGATTTACGTTTGGTTGTCCTCTTCCTCTTTGTTGTTTTCCTTCTCACTGACCTCCTCATGGGGTAAAAAGGTGTGTAGCCTCCTCCATCTGTGAAGGACAAGAAGTGACATTGTCTGGAAGAATAGAGGCAGTCTGAAGGATCTCCTGTATTGGGAGCAGGCAAAGTGAGCTCTGTCGCACTGTTTTGGAAAAAAAACCACAAGGATTTAAAAACATCTTCAAATGTTGCAGTATTTTATCTAGCTGTGTGAATATCTGCAAATAAGCAGAAATTACCTTAACAAATTTGTAACCAAAAAAGTAACTCTGCATTCATCAACGGTCCTTATCTAACATTTCTAATAGTGTAGGCTCAATCTGAAAGAGGCATTGACATTGGCAAGCAAGCATAAAGCTTGTTACATCCAATCCTGTGCTAACTGAAGATTAATAGGGGTATCATAGGCTTCGCCATCTTCTATCGCTTCCACACTTGTGTCAGGGAAGAAGCTTCTTCTATCACTTCCACACTCGTAGTAGGGCACCAAGAATATCTAGCTTAACATAATGTTAAAAATTTTAGGTTTAGAATTATATATGTTGGTGTTTAAACAGCAGTACTATTAAAAAATGGGTTTCTAGTTGGCAGAGGTATACACCCTTGTCCAAGTAGGGACCACAACCCTAGTCAGGGTAAGTCAAAACAAAACCCAAATTATCCTGTGCTCACCCTCTGGTAGCTTGGCACAGAGCAGGCTGGCTTAACTTAGAAGCCAATGTGTAAAGTATTTGTGCAATAACTCATATAGTAACACAGTGAAAACACCACAAAATACACCACACAGGTTTAGAGAAAAAGATAATATTGCAAACATCCAATATGCACAAGCTGAGATATCACTTTTTAAAACAGCCTCAATCCTTAAGGATTCGTGTTTGTTTATTTGTAACACACAGTACCTGGGATGTGTAAAAAATAATGACGACTGCAGAGGAGATACTTGGAAAAATAAGGTGTTGTGTCAGATTTTCCTGCAAGGGACAGGCAATGTGTCATTTTTTTCCACCCTATAATGTGATGCACCGATTTTCAGGAGTGCAGCCTTGGTTCCTCACTGTGATTCTGGGATATTTCGCACCCACGGATGTGGTGCTGAAAATCCTTGACGCGCTTGTAGAAGGAGCAGGTGCTGTCTGATTCGGTGGTAATGCAGTGAATTTTCAGCTATGAGGCAGGTGCTGCGTCAATTCCCGGTTGTGAGTCTGACATTGTGTCATTCCGGTTGGCGGTGTGATGATTTTCCAGCCGCGATGAAGGTGCTGCATTGATTTCTGCAGGTGTTGCATTGATTTTCTGATTCATGAGGATTTCCTGAAGAGGTGAAATCTATGTTGGCCCTGAGACTTAAGAAACAGGAGAAAGCTCAATCCCAGCCCTTGGAGAGCACTTTTGGAGGAAGGCAGAGTACTTCCAGCAGAGCCAGGGTCACCAGGTATTAGGGCAGCAAGCAGGAAAGCATTCCCTCAGCAAAGCAATCCAGATGAGTCCTTTGGGCAGCAAGGCAGTCTATCTGAAGGTGCCCAGGTATAGGTCTAGATGTGTCTGATCCGGTGGGGTCAGAGGCCCAGCTATATACTCAAAAATGCCTTTGAAGAGTGGTTTTGAATGGCCAAGTTTCCCTTTCAGCCCAGTTTTGTCTGCCAGGATCCCTGTTGGGTTTATCAGTCCTTTGTGTGAGGGGAGGCCACTGTGTAAGAGGGAGACCCTCCACCCTTTTTGCCCAGGGAGATACATTCAGTATGCAGATGAATGCAGATGTGACTGAGTTTCCTGTGTTTAGTGTTTAGTGGATTGAATGCATAAGGGGAGCTGTC